>NC_046617.1:5817597-6130305 GCF_900324465.2 Anabas testudineus | reverse complement strand
ACAACAAACCCACATTCAAAGAGGGGCACACGAATTACATCACGATGCGTGCGGGGGATATAACGGAGGTCGCGGGTTACGATGTGAGAGTTTCTGCAGAGCACACAACGGGAGCATCATGCCGAGCACGCGCTCCAGGAGCACGAGGAGACATCTGAGCTTTGTCACGCTAGTTCATCGTTACACATAGCTCCCACTCAAGCTTTTTTTTTTTTTTTTTTTTTTTTTGGTGTCTTTCACAGGTTTTTTTTTTATCATGGGAACCTGTGAACTTTAAAGGACGCTCAGTACGCAGCGGTTGCGGCTCACGCGTAATTGCGCACAAAAAAAAAAAAAAAAGTGGTTCTGAAGCGACTCCGTGTGCGCACTGAACACCGTCTGACATGGATCAGTCGCATCAGTGCGTGGCCATGTATCTCCTGGTGCTGTCTCTAGGACTTCTAATTGACAGGGGAAGTTGTCAGCACTACTACCTTCTCCGTCCCATCCCGAGTGACAGTTTGCCACTTGTGGAATTAAAAGAGGATCCAGATCCGGTCTTCGACCCCAAGGAGCGGGACCTTAACGAGACCGAGCTGAAGAGCGTTCTGGGAGATTTTGACAGCCGCTTTTTGTCGGTTCTGCCGCCCGTGGACAGCAAATACGCCGGGAACGGTGAGCTGGATGACTTTGAGAGCCAGAGACCCGCTGGAGTACTGCCGAAGGAAATCAGAGCGGTGGATTTTGACGTCCAGTTCGGCAAGAAGCACAAGCCCAGCAAAAAACTGAAGCGGAGGCTGCAGCAGTGGCTGTGGGCGTACTCCTTCTGTCCGGTCGTGTACACCTGGACCGACCTGGGCAACAGGTTCTGGCCGAGGTTCGTTCGGGCGGGCAGCTGCCTGAGCAAAAGGTCGTGCTCGGTTCCGGAGGGGATGGTGTGTAGACCTTCGAACTCGACCCACCTGACTGTACTGAGGTGGAGATGCGTGCAGAGGAAAGGGGGACTCAAATGCGCGTGGATACCGGTGCAGTACCCGGTCATCACAGACTGCAAGTGCTCGTGTTCCAGTTAAAGACTCCGAGCAGCAAAATTAAATTATAAGCTGATTTATTTTATTTTATTTTATTTTTTTTTTTTTGTGATTTTCTTTATTTTTCACGTGCACTACCGAGTGTAGGAATGTATTTTCTGTATATGCGGTGCCATGCTATTATATACTCCCTGTACAAAGTCAGTATTATTTGTAACCAGAGTCTACTTTATTTGTGGAGAGTATCGGTTATATATTTTGTATTTATGGAGATATGGCGCAGAGAGCCACGTAAGGACTAAGCTGTTTTCCATATTTGGATGAAACAGATTGACCTCAGAGTTAAACGTGGATCGGTGATACAGCTGTGTATCTGTGACTTGTTTTATCCTGTAAATTAAGGGAAATTGCTATTTATTCTTTATATTCATACAATAAAACAACACTGAACTCATTATAATTGTTTTCCTTTTTATTTCATTTCTTGTTTTGATCGCTTGGACTCAGTCTGACAAGTTTGGATACCCCCCATTTGCCACAGCGTGATTCTCATGCACACCCTTTGGGTGCTTTCTACAATCATGCACTTATGTAGTGAAAGATGGTCGACTTTAGTCCTAGGCTGTTACAATTATGTAATAACTCTACATATTTATGGCAACAAAAGACGGAACATGTTTCTAAAGGGTTTTTGTTTCATAACAATAGTTTAATATGAATTTACAAATAACACATGGTGAATAGTTCTCCACTGGCTTCCAGTTAACTGGCACTATCTTATCACTGTAAAGCTGTCAGTCATACATCAGACACATTACATGCTGATAAAGGAGGCAGCAGAGAGGAATCAGCAGCTGCCAATAGTTTTCACTCTTTCATCTGCACAAACACTCCTCCCCATTTGCAACCCAGCAGGAGCTGAGCTCAAGAGAGGAGCTGGACTCCTTCTTCACTGGGAGAGGCCGATACTTCACATCTTACCCTGTAGCTGAGCTACTCTTTTGGTTAAAGGTTTTTAAAATCCCAGATATACCAGAGGTTTTTCCTTTAGAGGGGCGAGGAAGAAGATAAAGACACAAGTTACCTCCAAGCTTAAGTGACTGAAGGACTAACAAGTGATCCCCTGAAGCTGGGTCCAAAAACCTTACAACAAACACTGATGAGCACTTAGCAGCGCTTGAAACAAAGCAATGGAGAAAACAAAATTCTGCAATTTCCATGCAAAACAAACAAAAAAGATCTTTAGTGACCTCAAACGTTTGAACAGTAATCCTCCCTGTCAGTGTTACAGTATCACTGGAACATAATACACATGCATAAATGCTTGAGCAGCAGTGAAACACTGTAGCCAGAGATGGTGAAGCCAATTTAAACTTAGTGAAATATGAATCTGCAGAATGACCATTAGATCAGCTGTCGAATAAATGTAGTTGAGTAGAAGTGGAAAAATGTACAGGGCTTCAGTAAAAGCACAAATAAACGCTGGTACAACGTTCAGCACCTCGCTCAGCTGCAACTGAAGTCTTTTCTCTGTATGAATTGTGATACAATAAATAGATTTAGCTCTTAATACAAATACTTCTGGACATCTTGGCAGTCAGGTCTATCTCTATAAACTCTTTAAACCTCCAGTGTCTCAAAATAAAAGTTTACATCAGGATCACAGACACTTGATATTCATGTTTGGGTTGGGACTAGTTTAGACTTCTCATACTGAGGTTAAATTATTTGCACTATTATATTCAAATGAAATGAAATTTGTCATTAGGCGTTCTTCAAAATTCAAATGGACATATTTGTACAGTATATCTGCAATTCTATGTGTTTAAGCAAAGCAGGCCAAACTGAGCTTTGCAAAGATGGAGCCACTGGTGGGTCTGGTTGAATTTACAACTATAGATTTCAATAAATGACTTTCTCTAATTTCTCTGTCTCTCATACTGACTAAGACAACTCCCCCTCCCTTTGTTTTTCCAGAGACTCGGTTGGGTAGACTGTGGGGCACCAGAAAGCCTGTGTTTTGTTTTAGTTGTGTTTAGTCCATAATGATGCTCCTTAGCCTCAGAGCCAGCTCTGCACGTACTCATGCAGCAAACAAATCCCTGTACTTGTCACCGGATAGTGATGTGAGGGCAAAGATCTGCACAATGCAGCTTGAACAAACAGAATAAATAGCCTTTGATGCATGCGTGTGTTGGATCCTCGGTGTTTGACACTGATCCTCTTGTCTTTTACATGATACCATTTGCCCCGCTGCATAAAGCTCACGATTCACAGTCGACAACCTCTGCGGATATCCACCTATTTTAAGTTGGGTGTCACAGTCAGGCATGAAAGCTCCCAGAAGGCTCAGAGGCTAGACAGTTAACAGCTGTCCTGGAAATACATCAAGTGTAACTTCTTTAAATGTATATGATATACATTTATGTCTTTCTGTGGACTTTAACCCGATTCGTTTGACTTTAACTGCCAGGTGCCATGCGCGCAGCTCTCTGTAACCCTATCGCTCTCTTTCCCCTGATTATTTTTCTAACCCTAACCCTGACAGTCCTAATGTTACTTATCTGAGGAACACACGTAATTCCTTCTTTCTATCTTTCCTTTCCCACCGTTTTTTTCTTTCTGTGCCCGGTGAAGGCACAGTGCTGTGCCACTCGGATGATTTGCGTGTGGGGGTAATACGAGCTGACAGCGCGCTCGGTGCCTGCATATACCAGCTGCAGACTGCAGGATGTGGGGCTGCTAATGCCTCTCGTCACTTGTGAGCTGCCTCTCAGCATCGTCGCTTCTCATCTGCGGCTGTCCACAGGCCTCTGCAGCGTGATATACCCACAACTGTAATGCTTTTAGCCACCAGCAATCCATTAACTTAATGATCTCTTTGGGTATGGCCTCGCTTTATGGCTCTTTCTACTCCCTCCCCCTTAACCTAATCAACCTCTTTTTTTTTCTATGCAGATATACTGAAGCCAAAACCTTGTTGGTGATTAAATTCTCCTACAGGGTTCAGATATTTTCTTGATCAAAGCAAACTTCTCCTTGTTAGCTTTGCCAACAATATCAAACACAAGTCATTCATTTTTCATTATGGATGATAAAATTAGCTTTAATAACTTTCACCGGCTCTCTAATGGGCCAAAGGTAGCCTTTGTGGCACCTTCATTACGCATATAACAACAAGCCGAGCCCGGCAGCTTACTTTGCAAAAGACTGCAAAAAACTGTTTATTCAGTGCAAATGACAAATTTCAAATAATGTCGTTAAACAGTGGAGCACATGAAAGGATGTGCTGTAATGATCAGGTTTGCAGGCTCTGAATACACGTTCACCCCTGCGCTTGGACCGGCACACTGTAATGAAATGATACACAGCTACAGCTTAGTGCTTTTATGCAGTGATGAAAGCTGAAGGCTATCTTTTGATCTTCATGCTGCTGGTAGCCCGGAGAAGGTTTTTACTGGCAACAGAACTGGTTTTGCTAGACACATTTCATATGAGATGTATAATTTCACCTTAAAAAGCCAGGAATTAGTCTGAATTACTACTAATGATGGAGTGTTTTTATTTTCAATAACTTCTTTTGGAAAGTATGGACTTCTATCATTCACCACCTGCCATTGTTTTAATGTACTGTATATACAGTGGATTAGTGCCTGCTACAACCACAAGCCCTAAAGCAATTTATTTGTGTTTTTTCAGTACAACCTAATAGTCCTAAAGTTGGAAATAAGATTATTTATTATTCCACAGAAAACTGACTTTTGCATACTGTCTACTAAGCTTCATTTGGGGGAAATGTACTTGTTTTTCCCCTTTATTTAATGGTTTAGACATTAAAACAAATGTATTTTGTAAAGTTCTAGAGCATTTGTACTTTTACTGCTTTAGCTCTCTGAAGTTAACATTCAAATAACCACAGTATTTGCTGCTCTGCTTAGTGTTTTACTGTTGTGACTTTTTCTCTGGTGTCCTCTACAGTAAGTACAGTATGTGTTCACTAGGTAAACTACTGCCTCGTACTTTCTGTAAGGACAGACGATGTGCTTCTTCCTGTCATGATGGTCAGTTACCAATTTGACAGTTAGCCTTTAGTTGCTTAAAACCAGTTGTTTAGTTACTGTAAACAAATCAGGTATTTATAATAAGTTTCTCTGAATCATTTGTCCAAAATTTAACCTGTGTTCTGTTGAAAGCCTGTTTGGTTTGAGACCTAACTGTGTGTAGCATGTTTAAGAGAGCCGCCTCTGATGGGCTGTTGGTCCCTGTAAGTGTTTGTAAAGTTGAAGAAACTTGTTTATTAGTTATTTGACAGAAAAATAATTGCGTACTACTACTAGAGATTGTTTTAGTCATTAAAAAAAAAAAAAAAAAAAACAGTTCCTGTGTCTCAAAATGTAATAAAGGGAAACCTGAATAGTTGGGTTTGGACACAACAAGACAGAAGACATGAGGTTGGACACAGTTGAGAACGTAAATTACTAAGTAATGAAAGAAGGGTTAGTTGTAGCATATCCTGCCTCATGTCAGCAACTCTACAGTCCAGTATGTGCTGCTGTGGTTGTCGTATTCAAAAAAATAATTTTAATCAGACAACACACTGTTTTATCACCCAAATAGTAGTTACAGTGATCCTGACCTAACAGACCTGTGCCTTTTTATTGTCATTCTTAAACATAGAAGATCTCTGTATGGTTCGACCCGGACTTGTTACGTTTCTGAATATCATCTGAAACCGTCCATATCTCTGTATGTGTGCACTGTTAACTCCATTTGAAAGATTAATAATCTCTTTATGATAACATTTATAGCTGTTTTCAGACATCATCCAAACTTTGGGCCTTAAGAAGTTCTAATTACTTTGTACTAAATCCCATTGTTATCTGCTAAATACTTTCTGGGATGAACGACCAGCTGTCCTGTTGTGTAGAAGTGGAAGGATCCATCTTTTATCTTTTAATTTCAGTACTTTTCAACAAGTATTCTTATCTCCATCATTCATTTTCATATTTTCACTCTAGAATTACTATTTTTTTTTGTGAAAACATAAATGTGATTTGGTAAATTAAGTTAGAGAAATCTGAATCAGGAACATGTGTCCCTTGCTCTTGCATAAATAGTTTGTTGGTTGTGAGCCCGCTGAAAGGCAGACACGTCCTGTCCAAAGTTGGATTTGTTTGTTAAAGGATGCTGTTTGGCATGCAGCCCGCTTCATGCGCTCTCCCGCACATCATCGCATAATTGGAGGCTTTTGAACTATCCCCTCTGTTGCGTCCTGATCGCGATGTTCAAACCGAGATGTGGTGGCAAGGTTGATGTTGATCTTCTCCCAGCATTTTTCTGTCTGCTGTAAATTTCACTGTGCTGCGTTTGATTGTGTGTGTGTGTGTGTGTGTGTGTGTGTATGTGTGTGTGTTGGGGAGGGGGAATCCTGCTGTTTGATGTCCAGAACTCGTTAATCCAAACCCTCAACTGGTATGCAAGGTCAGACCCTACTTTGATGTGCACGGGCCTGCTCTGCCAAGTGGAGAGAGTCGAGAGGGCACCATCCGTTTTACGAAAGACCAGGAACCGTAGCAACCCTGACACTTTTTGGCTTTTGTCCATCAACTACTGTGAGGATGAGTCGGGTTTGTTCAAGGAGCCTCTCGGTGCTCTCCTGCTCCTGAGTGTGCGCGCACACGCGTGGACGTTTCCCGAGAAGCAGAACCAAATGCAAATCATTTCCCAAATGTGCCGGGCGTAATTGGAGGAATGTGTGGAACTCAGAGAGCCACCAGAGCAGTGTATAAGATGAAATCTCCACGATGACAGAGCATGTATGAACAGCACGTTGCTGCTCCATTTGGATTCTTGAAGGCGGACATTTAAGAACTGGACTCAGTTCAGTAATCCCTGAACCATGTGACAACAATGATTAATCGGTTGCTCGATTTGGTTGAAGAGTTCTGTCTCACAAGCGTCACTGATTTGCAAGAGCCCAGAACCTTTTTTGCGCGTCTTTGGTTCAAGATCTCTGGAAACAGGGAGGAATGAGTGGAAACAGTGTGTTTGTTATGTAAAATAAAGCAACAACAGCCCCCACTTTGCACCCAGCGCAGGAATTCACTGCAATTAACTCTTGAGCGTCGCATGTAAATATGAAGGTTTGGGGCTCCGCAGGCAGACCGGCTCTCGCTCACACACACGGGGATTCTGGTTCTTTGTTCTCCCGGGGCATTGGCCGGCTGCCACACAGCCTCAGTTGGCGGCACCTAACTATAATTTTCTCACAATGGCTGGCGTGTGAGCCGTCCATCATTCCTCTCCCGTGTCTCCCTGCTTCTCCTAAAGCACCCCCCCCACCACCACCACCACCTCCCTCCCCCTTCATGCCCGAGCCTTGAGCGTATTCAGGTTTACCTGCTCTCAAGTGCATGCCAAGTCTTTTCTGTCATCCCGTCATGTTGCACAACCATAACACGCTGCCTCGGGATATTTATTAATTCCCTCTCTTCACACTTGGCTGTGTTTTGATCAGATAAAGTGGAGTAAAGAGATTATGTCTGGAGGTCTGCGAGATTCTCAGATGTACTGCAGGACCTCTGCAAATTGTTTCCAGGTCCACCTCTTTTTTAATTCCGCCTCTTACCTACCATAACTTCTGAGGAAAGCTGCTCTTCTGATATTATTTGTGGTTCCTGAAATACCGTTCAATATTCTCTTCATAACCGAGGCTGGTAAATTTAGCACAGATGTAGGGGTTAGATGACATTTGGAATTCAATACAATACAATACAAGGTTTTGATTGTAGTGACTGTAGCTCAGAACATATTTGTTGCTATAATTCCTGCAAGTTTCCTTTTCCTACTGTTGGTAATGAAGGCAAAAGACACCTTCAAAATAACACAACAAGAAAGGAATATAGCTAGGACGAGGCTGGAAGCTTTCCATCGGTAACCAGAATATTGTATTATGGTCTTCATCCTTGCTCCAAGGTTTTGCTTCAGAATGGTTCGTGATATTTTATTTGCAGTGCTCTCTTCCTTAATGTTGACACAGGAGTAGCAGCAGTTTTTTCTTGGCAGTGTGGTCATTTTATCTTGTGAATACCCAGTGGTCAGTTTTCTGAGAGGACTACGTTGGGCTCAAATCAATGGCGTATACACCTCCTGTGCATCAATCCCTGTGCTCTAGGTGTATGAGAGGTATCAAAGGGCAGAAACCAGCATCAGAGGTGGAGACCAAATCCACTTCACGTCTCTCTCCTGGTGATGGAGCACCGTTAATAACTTGCCTGTGGGATGCTGATTATGTCAAGGTGCTGCACAAACATGTCATGTATACTTTAGGACCTCCATTATCCCAGATAACAGCAGTAAGACTTATTGAAAAGAAAGGCCTGACTGACCTTTGTCTCATGTGATGTTGAGGATCTAAATCTCCCAATGCATGAATCTGGTTTCAGTGATATTAACATAGCTATAGTTCTAGCATGTAAGCCCCCCCACAACCCCCACATTGTAACTTTTATGTTGTAATCTTTCTTCTCACGTGCACGTTATAAAGTATTGGTGTTAAACCCTTCTTCCAGTCTTCATACCGAGCTCAGCTAACCAGCTTCAGCTCCAGTGGGCATGAGACTGGCATCATCGCTCTCATTCATCTCTGTTAAACTGTTCGTGTAAGTCAATGGACTGGGGATCAATAAATCTTCTATAAAAAGACTGCCAGACAAAGGAATGAGATATCATTTTAAAAACATGTGTCATTTGCACGTCCGTACTTTTCTTTGCGTTCTTCTTGTATGTCCAAACGTGAGTGCCTGTTGTTTGCATTTTCACTGGACCTATGTCGTGCTTTAGATCACTGTGCCCATTGTCCTTAATTCCTCTTCGGATCCAAACTCACACCAACCCGCTCTGGTCTTGGGCCTTTTCTTTTTTCTTTTTCGATTAGTGTTGTGAAACCTTTTTGCTGCTTGAGCAGAGACAGAGAAAGGAAGCTTATAAAAGAGGAACAAGGAAAAGGAGGCAGCAGAGGATGGAGGACCAAAGATTTATCACCCAGCCATGGAGTGGAAAGAAGTGCTGCAGTCTGGAGAGCCGGTTTCCACTTCAGTTTAATTCAGTGTGAAGTGTTTAAGACACATGAGTGGGGCTTTGGGAGATAAATGGGGAAACCTAGGTTCTTTTTCTTTTTCTTTTTTTTTTGTGAAGGCCGACACGTGTGTGTTCTGATCTATAATTAACTCTGACAGTAGCATTTGCTGTAGTTAGCTGTTGAGAGGCTCCAATCGTAATCACTGCATGCTGATTGTGTATTTGCAGCATATTGCTTTTTTCTTTTTACTGGATTTTAATCAACATTTTTTTCAGACTTGAACTGAAGGCATATTGAATTAGACTAACATTTTACTTAGCTGCACTGAACAGCATGAAGTTGCATAAAAGAGTACATCAGGAGGTATCTGCCATCTAGTGGTGCAGATGTGTGCAGATGTTTTCCACAACTGATGTGTCAGTCATTCAAATCAAACCCGGTGATGGGATGGGATACCGGCTGCTGTGATCCTGCGACTTAACCAGCACGTGATGAGCCGCGCGTTCATCTGACTCACTTAGACTGAGGAATCGGAAGAGCTCCTCAAAATGTTTGATTGAAAAAGCACCCTTTGTCTGGATGGTCGTTCTATTACCTTAGCTGCATTAACCTGAAGCGCTGCATGCTGTCTGAGGAGAAACCGAGGAGCTGCGTGAAAATGATTACACCGCAATTATATCAGCCGCTTTGTTGCAGCTCCTCACTGGCCAGCTGTCTGCTGGCTGCCGCCATGAAATGGATTAGTTTCACTGCTCTTCTAATACCACTGTTAGACCAGCAGCATGAGCTCCAATAAATGAATGAAAGCTGCAGATAGGGAAAGAAATAGCTTAATATTGTCAGCAGATTCAGACCCCAATCAGATATTCTCACACAGGACAGGCCAACGTCAAACTGTATCCCCCGAGGGGCTGCAGTACAACCCAGGCGGTAATAAAAGTCAGGCAGACCATGTTGGTCCTGTAAACATAATCTGCAAAGTGTTAATTACAACCTGGCGCCTCTGTGAAGCTGTGTGCACTGAAAGTCAGCTGAGTTGTCAGTGGTGTCCTGATCTCCTTCCTAAACAACCCGGCTCGAGCCATGGCGACAGCCCTGGAAACGAGATTTTCTCTCTGTTGGGGATCCTGTTTGAATGGGCTGCTTTAAACAAATTAAGAGCCAGTCAGATGCTGTGTTTGTGTGACCCCTTTCTCCTCAGGGGCGGGGAGGTAGGGGGGTAGGAGGGGGTGGGGGGGGCAACAGCCAGAGATCCTGTGTTGTTTACTGTCATTCATGTGGAGGGCCGAGTGTTTGTGTGTTTACCACACACAACTTCTCACAGATGACACTCTGTGAAAAGTGTTCTTGGGTGTTTAGGTGCGTTTACGGCCCAGACAACAATTAGAGGTCAGGACTGTGGAGCTGCAGCGATGAATCAATGTGTCAATCAGCCACAAATAAACGTTTAGGCAACTATTTTGACGATCGAATGATTGCTTCAGTTCTTCCCGGAGCAAACCTGATAGTTATTCTCTGGTTTTAGCTTCTCCAACATGACGGTTTGTTGCTTTTCTGGCTCCTATACTCTAAAGTAGTCAACACATTATCCCTGGGCTTACGGACTGCTCGTCAAATGAAACAAAGACTTTTCAAGGCGTCCCCTTTCTCTGTCTGGAAAATTACGACGGGCATTTTATAGCCTAAACAGCTCAGGAAAGTAATCATTTATTGTATCCTGGTTTCAGCCATCGGCTCTGTTTGCTTCCTCAGAGCACAGAGAGCTCTTTTTACGTGCCCACCCCGCTTTTCAGGAAATGGATGCCTCCTCTCTTTGGCAAGACTTAATTCCCGAGCCTCTTTCTCTTGTGCACATATCTGTCTGTAGCCTCAGAGGACACGGTTCAGCCAATGAGCCCCTCTCTCAGATTTTGTTATTTTGTTATTGTGTAATGCCCTCCAAAGGTTGATGGATGGCTCCTCTACAGGTCTCCCCGAGGACCAAACCCTCTATCTAGACATTAATCTACTGCTGTGAGACAGACACGCTTGTTTAGCTAGCACAAAGCCCAGTAAGCTGTTGTCTCTGAGAAAAAGCTGGTCGTCTCCAGAGCCACTGGAGGCTGCGATGGCTGGAGCCAGAGTAATGACCTGTGAAATTCACCGATAGAGCTGGTTGTTGCACACAGGTCTTCCGGCACCGGGGCCTTGTTCACGGCCTGCTGCTGATTTTTCAGTGCGCCTCCCCTGGTGCCACCGGCACTGTGGAGTTCTCAGTGACGTGATGAGGGAAGAAAAAAGAAATGACTTTCCAAACTGTGTCCCGTCAGAACAACGCGATGTGAAACGTGAAATGAAAAAGCGCCATTCGAGGGCATTTCTAAATAATTTGGTTTAACTGTCAATAATTGAGCAAAATTTCCACTGCGGTGTCATCGCAGTGGTTTCAAATATTTACACGGCTTTGTCCTGTGAGATGGTCAATATTTTCTCTCCTCCTCAATCAGATTAGGATGTGAGTCTGAAAGTTAAGCAGAGGAGCCTTTGATGGTGGTACGGAGAGGAGCTGTGTCTTCCCCAGAGCAGATTATACAGAGATCACAAGGGCAAACTTCCCGCTGGCACCTTCTGTCTGCTAGATACAGTTTGACTTTGTTACCTCAGTTTCACAGCAGAGGGAGATTCCTCCTTATTCCTACCCTGTGGGTGTTAAGAGAAACTATTGAACTATTGAAACCGGGTTTCACGTCAAAAAGCGGCATTTGTACAATAACTTCTCCGACTCTCTATTGTTACGGTTCTTATTTTTGAATTTACTCTCATATTCTGCTCTTTTTGTTATCATGTTGTGTTATTATTTATTAACACTGGCAATTCTGCACGAAACGCAAGCTCCTCCAGGCAGTGCATCCAGTATCTGACTGTATTTCAGTGTAGATCAAAGAGTTAGACCAATATATTTATATAAATAAATCAGTATCTATTAGCTAATAATATCATTACTTATAACAGATTTGTGTGAAAGGCCGAAGGGGTTATGATTTACATCCTTATCACTGCCTTCTGGTATTTCTGTACCTGTTTTAATCAATTTCATGTTTTATCATGTTTAACTTTCAAACTATTTGCTAGAACTGACTTACATACAAAATAAACAAGTGATTCAGTTATTTTACATGCGTCAGCATTTTACAAATATTTGCAGCTCTTCAAATGATCTCATTTTTTTTGGCCAATGTGGTCGTCACATTCCTTTCTCGCATTTTATAGGTAGCCGAGTGCCAATTGAGTAAGTGTTTATGGAGCCAGGATGACATCAGATACCATGACTAATCAATAGCTTTTCTCCCTGCTTGCTTGCCCTTCAGGTGTCCATGAATTCACAGGGGAAGGAGGGCGGAGTTAGAATAAAAGCAATAAAAGTAAGCTCGGGAGGAAAATGTGACAGATGTGGAGGCCTGTGCCAGCAGAGAAAAGTGAGAGTGGGACTGTCAGACATGTCGACTCCGGCGTTGTGATGGATGGAGAGTGAGGTAAGACAGATGACATCGTCTGTCTGAGGCCGTGTTGTCATAGTGGAGGATTGCCGCTCGTCTTAACCTCTCAATATCAGAGAGCAAACTGAAGTTTGTTTACACTGCTCCAGTGGAGTGATTTAGGATGAGGGGTGAGGGAGATGTGGGTGTAGAAGGTATGCTCGCTGGAGGGTCGGATCAGGTTTCTAAACATTCCCTTTGAAATCCAATAGCAACCGTCCACTATCCCCATTTGGTTACAATCCTCAAGGAAGAGGGAAATCCAAACAGAGGAAATCCATTATCAATATCAGTATTAAATACCTATGACAGTCAGCTAAATCTGTGTAGGTGACACTTTGTAGGTTTTGTTCCACTAATTTATGAAGAGAGTTGTTTCCCTGCAGAGTATCATCTGCTAGTTAAAAGGTAAGTAAAGCACCATAAGCTCCCACACGTCCCTAATCATGTTTTGGGCTGCATCCTTTATATCTGCCACTTACGTTCACCAGTGCATCATGATAAAAGCTTATTTCTGTCTCTTAAACAAAGGCCAGACGTAGGCAAAGGGCCGAATGATTTACGACATCTTGTGTTGCTGAAACAATAAGACATCCTGGGGAAAAGAAAACAGAAACATCCCCGGAGATGAACTTGCTGAATGTGCTTCTTCAAAACAACATGTTTTTTGGGGGGGGGGGGGGGGTGGGCGCTTATTGAGATGAAAGACAGATTGGAGTCTGGTGTCAGGAGTCAGGTGTGGGGTGGGAGGGTGGTGGATGGGAGGTGTTGGGGATCGGGGTTGGTGGGTTTTAGGCTCGATTCCAAACCCCAGCCTGAAGTCAGTGCTTTGCTGTGCAGTTGGGTATATATGTCTGTGTGTGTGTGTGTGTGTGTGTTGGGGGGTGTGGGGTTGGGATTACACTGTCACACTGTTCATAATGTTTATGCATACCAGGCCACTGTGAGTGCCTCTTTGTCGCGTAAGTGTTTACTTGAATTTATTTTGGGAGAATTCCACACGACTGGGACGGGGGACCTCTATAAATTATGGAATCGAGCGCTTTGTGTAATGATAACTTCTGTCAGTTCGTCAGGCTGTGTGACAGTGTTTTTAAAAGAGTAAATACAGGGATGGCGAAAGAGGGAGAGGGGCGTCTGTGTGTTGAAAGGTGCTGCAGACTGTTTAGTTCCTTTAGTCTCTTCAACAGAACAAAACAGTGGATGAAAATGAGCCTCTCGCACCACTTTCCTCACATTTTAATATTAAGCACTGTACTTGAACCACATGCATTTACCCAAGTACTGTACTTTGTTACACTTTGGCTTCTCTACACTCTGTGGCAACTATTGCATTTGGTATTATCCATCCACGTCACCAATGGTTCATTGCAGTGTGTTGTGCGTACACTAACTAATGATGATATGATCAGGATGTTGTGGATCACCTCTACATTATGTCAAACCCAGAAGTTCAGCTACGAGGCTACATGCAGGTTGTGCATCACTGTATATCTTTCACTGTTGCGACTGTGTGCTGCTGTACGGTTGGTCTTCAGGGAATGCTATTATGGTTTAAGGGGCATTTTAATGTGATTTGTCAGGGTTTGGGTTATTGAACTAAGGTTCAATAGTTTCACTCTTTGCAAGAAGATGGTTTAAATTAAGGAAAGAGATTATATAATTGTGGTTAATTAGGAAACTGAAGCAATGTGGCGTGGATTTACCTTCAAGTACAATAGCACCACCTAGTGGCTGTTAAAAGACATTTATCCATGAGGCACCATCTTTCATGTGATGAAGAGTCTACAGACTGGATGTGTTACTGTTACTTAGTGAAAGATAATGACAGAAGTTGACATCTCACTCTGGTGAATGTACTAACAACATTGAAAAAAAAAAATCTGCATACAATGTTCACGGCATACTATGAAAGACCAAACGAAACAGATTTACCGTGATGTAAAAGTAAGAAAAGCGGCTCCTCAGTCACACTGGAGAAGCTGGAATCAGACTTAAAAGTTGTACCGTTTATTAGTCACTTTGACAAGCAGCACAATACAAGGACTGATGACACTATCCTACAGTGAAAGGCTCTTAATTTGAAATAAATAGTATAAAAGGAGAACATTCAGTCTTAAAGGGTTAGTAGATCTAAAAAAAAAAAAAAAAAAAAAAAAAAAGGAAAACATGTATACAAAGTTCTTTCTTTTCATTAATTAAAAAACACAGATACAGTAAAAAAAAAAAAGAATCAAAAATATATTTTTTTATATAAACACCTTGCATTACCCCATAACCTAGCACACTGTGGTGGTGACCTTTAACTTGAGCCTAGACTAATCTTACTGCCTAATGCATTTCTTTCACTTAGTATTGGCACGAAGACGCTAAAACGCTGTTGGCTGTTTTACCTGCGACATGTAGGAGAACGTTGGAGATCCTGAATGGAAACAACAACGTCTCTAACTTGAACCTAAACCACTCTCATTTTTCAAATATGTGTCTATTCTATATATTAGCGAGGACTCTTTCTTGTTTCAAAACAATACGGACAAGAAAATAGGAAAAGTATAGTCTCCGAGCTGTGCTCTAGGGGTCCTCCTTTATTGAGCAACCTGAAATTCTAGCTATCTTTGGGGTAATGCCTTTGTGTTCAGTCTTTCAGAGAAAGAAAGGCACAGTCTGCAGAGCAGGATTACACAGAAGAGTTCAGTCGAAGTGCTTTGTTGCTGAACTCCTCTCAAGGGAGCAGAAAGTAGCGCACATTGTTGTGGTTTCTTTTCCGTTACATCAGATAAAGACCTTTTTTTTTTTTTTCTCCCCCTCTGTGAGGCCGTGCCGGCAGCTCCTGAAGCCATGCAAGCGCATGAAATGAGATGTCTGCAGCTGCAAGTAAAAAAAACAAAAAAATAAAAAAAGAAAAAGAGCTGGTGTTTCGGTGTGAGACATTTTGAAACGCCAGTAGCAACAGACAATAAAACACCAAACAATGCTGAGCAGTTTATCGTGGAGCTTTGTCTACACCCAACCCCTCCCTCAGTGGTTGGAAAAGCAACCGACTTCAGCAATGTCCAAAGTTCATGGGAAGCTCTGACATAAGTGTCAGGTGTACTGTCCACAATCATCCCACCACGTCAACACGTGGCCTTGCACTCATTTTTGCTCGTATTAACTACAAAGACGACGAGAAGATCGAAGAACAAGGCTGAAGCAAAGCCAGGAGAGCGAAACCTCAGCTGCGGCCGTGTCTTATCTGAGCGCACTCGGGTGAGCACAGATACGGTATCTGCCCAGCCTCCCGCGCCTGTTTCGAGCCATTTGGGAACCGGCGCTGATAAAGTGGCTGCGCTGTGGAATGAAGCTTCTTTTTTGGGGTGGTAATGGTGCGCACAGGTCAACACCGTATGGACCCCGTCCTTATGGAGCGTCATTCCACAGAAGTGAAGCTGTTGTCTGCTGGTCACTGGTACTAATGCAAGTTTATATACAGCATTAGAGTCCAATACATTAGAGCTGTAGAAAAAAAAAAATTACATGGACACAATGACGCTATACCCTAGGGGGGAAAGGCTTTCCTATCCCAAGAGAAATGAATATACCTATGCAGCAAACACTGTTGCATAGAAAAACAGAGGTAGCTAATTCATGAACATTAAAAAGTATTCACCTATACTAATAATTAAAAACTGGTTTACATTAGCTAGTGATTGTTATGGATTCACAATGCTGGCAAATGAGCTAAAAGTCTGCTACCCATGTCTGCTCTGGCCTGAAGGGTACACTATTCCTATTGTCAACATGATCTTATGTTATAACAGATAAAGTTATCAACATAGAAACACAGAACAGGTGTGAATGAATGTATGGAAGCCTATAGTATAGCATAGATTCAGTAACCTACACTGGGGAATTAGAGTTTGTTCCTAGGACCCTAGTAACTAAATATATACTCAACGAAACTGCAAAGATCGTTTCCTAGAAATCACCAGGTGAGAAAATGCAGCCATTCTTTTCTTCATGGCTACCGACCTTCCAACGCTGCCGTTTCTTGAACAATGTGTAAAAATGGGCAAATAAATAATCGACAGCCAATGCTTGGTTATATTATTCTTTTCTTTTTAACCTAAAAATTGGTCCCAACTTTAAAAAAGTAAGACCAAATTCACATCCATTCTCTGAAGCACTCTACGGGAATTCAAAAGGTTTCTTCAGTTCCTTCAGACCTCAAATCCTCCGTTTGCTTCTATGCCTGCTGGCTTGCAATGTCTTGAACCCTGTCAGTAGTTGCGGATGCTGAAAAAGCCCACACTGGTTGGCGACTCCTTGACTGTGACAGTAACTAGATTAGCAGTGACATCCGTTACAAACACATGTTCTATCAGACTCCGCGTGGGCTTCCAGTCCTGGTTCTGCACCGCTACAGAGGCATCTTGTTCATTGTAGGAAAAATCCTGGTCTGAGTCTGAGCTGCTTTCCTCCTCACCTGTGCTCATGTCGTTCATTTTGGATTTCTTGCTGCCATCTTTGGGGGCCAATCTCTCCTGCTGGCTCTGGATGTCTGTGGATTTATGCACTCTGCTCTTCTCGAGCCTGTCTTGCACTCTGGAGGTCTGGATTTCAGTTGCCTCCTTCATCTTGTCTGCTCCAGCCTGGTTCTTTCTGATCTGTGGTTTCCCAGGGATAGTGGGACTTTTAGGATTATACTCTTGATTTTGTGTGACGGCGGTTTTCTTGGCGCCGCTCGACAGTGGAGTAGTGCCACTTCCAGAAGTGTTGCTGCTTTGCACTGATTTGTTCTGAAGGTTGAGCGGCTGAAGGCCTAAACCATGATTGGAGGAGGTGTTCTTAGATGGCAAGGAAGCCAGCGCTTTAGTACTGGGTATCCGCTGCAGTGTTGACACAGGGGCCTGAGGTTTCTTTTGTCCATTGGGGGAGCTTAGTGTATGCTGAGTGGTTCCTTGAATGTGGTGTTTAGATGTATTCAAATTCAATGCTGCTACCCCTTTTGATTTACTAGCAGCTGCTTTCAAATCCAGACTTGCCCCGCTGCTCGTATTGGAAACGGATATTTTACCCTCAGTAACATTCCTGTTCTGACTGGGTTTATTCAGGCCCAGGGAGGCAGGTTGGACTGACCTACTCGATCCCACAGCCCCACCCTGAGACAGGAAGCTCCTGTTCTGGCCTCCTACTGTATCTTTGGCTGAACTCCGATGGAAACCCATGAAGGTGAAGCTTGCTGGGTGAACGGGTTTCTTTATTGCTCCCGGAAGATCTGTCTCTTTGGATGTCTTCAGGACTTTGCGAAGACCCTTGTTCTGCTGAAGTTCCTTCACTTCAGGGGGCAGAGGTTTCTTGCTTCGTTTTTTTGGCGGCTCCTGTTTTGCCATGACGATCTGTGCCTTCTTTTGAGGGACAGGATGAAGGTCCCTGGTTCTGACACTTGGATTTGCCTGTTTTATGTTACTGTCGTCGTCATCGTCGTCTGATGAGGAGGAAGAGGAGGAGCAGGAGGATGTGGAGTCTGAGTCTGAGGATGACGATGAGCCAGATGAAGAGCTGCTCGACTTTGAAACTTCAGGCACATTATCCTAAAAACAAACAAACAAATAGAAATATTAAACACTGTTCTAAGCCATCAAAGATGGATGTTGTGCATTGAATTGTACTTACAAGGATTTTCCGCGGCCGTCCTCTTGGCCTTTTCCCTCTCTTACGCATCAGAAGCTCCTTTTCTTGCTCTCTGCAATAATTAGATTTGAACAAATGCTTAGTATCAATTAACTACAGGACGTAGTGAAGTTTCCTATGGATCCAATTTGAGTGCCACTCCAAATAAGGAGTTCGGGGTGTTGCCTTTTTCCTGCTAACTTACTGAAAACACAGCCACACCTCCCTCCTGCTACAAACTCAAACATCAAATGTTATATTACATACTAACAAGTGATTATCTGTCTATCATCTATATAAATATATATAAAGTAACCAAAATTACCACCTGTGTATCAGAGATGGAACGAGCTGCCTTATTAACCTTGCAGGCAATTCAATGCAAATGTACTTTATGAAGAGATTTGCTGAAATTACTGCCCAAATTCCCTTAAACTTGTTAACAGACCAGGCATCACATCCAATATTGTAAACTGACAAAATTTTTGCAGCATTCGTTGGTAATTTGATTAAAGTATACTCCTAAAAAGCTTAGAGACAATAAAATAGTTTGTCTGCAAAACATTACCATTTACTATATAAACAGAAGCACTGACCTATACCTTCTATAAGCCCTACAATTTTAATATATATTATGTAATGTAACTTCTATAAGAAATAACTCCTGGCAGTCAACTGGGAGCTTGGAGTTTTTCAAGCCAGGATCTAGAAACCATCAACACCATATGTTATGATACTTTCCACATGATTTGATATCAATAAATATACAACACACTCTATATCAAATATGGATCAATATGGAATCTCTGAAATATTACTGGAATTACAGCTATGTCTAATTAAATCTTCTCTATAGTTACAACGTGAGACTGTTCTTCTGTCCGACATAGAAATTAAGAGCATGGTCAAAATGACAACCTATGGATTCTCTTAACACACAAAGACTTGTGTGTTAAGAGTCAAGATGACACTCACTTTTTGTTGAAAGCAGCCAGTAGTCTTGGGTCAAGGATGTTTTCTTGAGGCTCCCAGCTGTTGTGCCTTGAAGAAAAAAAAAGACAAAGAGTTTTACACGCTATGCTTCAAAATAAAGAAGCAAGACTGAACCGATGTGAATTGTTATTGGAAATCTTGGAGAGCTCTGTCTGGACCATGTCTGAACACTTTGTAAATGTCCACTTCATGCAGCGAGTGGTACACCCACCGCTCTCCATTCAAAGACAGCAGAGGATTCAGCTCATTCATTAATATCACACACTAAATAGAATTTACTTAAGGCCTGAAATATCCTTAGGACATCACATGAAAAGATGTGTAGTCCAGAACAACAACAACAACAAAACATGTGTCTCCAGCAGCAAAATCTGAAGCAAATCATGCACAAACCAATAAGGAAGACCATCTTAGAAAATGCTTCTGTTTGGTTACAGCACAGCATGAAGTGTTGCTCAGATTGGAAAAGTAACTTTGTAAATTTACCTACTTGCATCATTTACTGCAGATACACAAAACAGACTGTTTTATTGCAGTTTTTCTGAAGTGATCTGAACTACATGCGTGTTAGGACAACATTTCTCCTCATGACTTCATCCATCTTACATACTGTGTATATACACTGTATATTGTGTGGTTGTGTAGTGTGGTTCCTTTACTTTATGTCCGAGTTGAGAGCAACTGTAACAAAACAAAACTAATTCCCTCTGAGATTAATAAAGTTTTTTGCACCTTGAATCTTGTTTTTGAATAGCCTCCTCTGATCAGCAGGCACCATT
This sequence comes from Anabas testudineus, assembly GCF_900324465.2. Lineage (NCBI taxonomy): Eukaryota > Metazoa > Chordata > Actinopteri > Anabantiformes > Anabantidae > Anabas > Anabas testudineus. The sequence goes on along the minus strand of NC_046617.1, from coordinate 6,110,276 downwards.
AAAATAATCAACCCCCACCCTTTCACAACACACACACACACACACACACAATGGATGTGGCTCCATGAGAAAGCCATGGAGCTGGCAGGCGATAGTGTGCATTGATGGTGGATTACAGCAACAATGTGGAGTGAGCAGAAAGGGCAAGTGACGAGAAATGAATGCAGCAGCATCAGGTCTGGATAAAACCACAATCAAGCTACAGAGGCTCTGGGTTATGTAACGAAAACACCACGATATAAATAAGTGCAAAGATCAAATTGTCAGGTTTTATTCCATCATTGACTTCCGAGTTGGCGTTTCTCTTTCTCTCTCTCTCCTACACACACACACACACAAATACAAAATAAGTTGTTTTAAGTGGCTCCTAAAATGAATTAAACCCTATGAATATGCGATCAAGCAGAGACGTGAAACAAACAAATAAAAAAAAAAAAAGATGTAATAAACCAAAGTAGCAGCTTGGGTTTTTACCGCTAAACTTCTCGTATTTTGAAGGATTCCGAACAAAAGAAAGGACACGTAAAGGCACCACAACGAGGGCAAAACCTAAACAACATCCCGTCGTCTGTGTGGTTGGAGCTGGGTTTTGTTTTTGGTTTTTTTTTTGTTAGTTTTTTTTCTAGCCAAGCTTGAACGAGCAGCTTTAGCGAAAGCAACAAGCGACACGCTGCTGTTGTTGTTTTCATTGTTTCGAGCCGAGCAGCGGCGGGGCTACTTACTTGGACGACCATCCCCTCCACTTGACGAGAAACTCCAACTTTCCCTACGAGAAAACACAGCAGAGCAACAGTGTTTGGTGAACGGCCGCCAGAGAAGACAAAGAGACGCCTGGGGGAAAAAAAAAAAGGAAGAGTGGCAATGTTTTCACAGCTCTGACCTTTCTTAAGCGCTTGTTCAAAATGCACTCGGCATCAAAGACCTGCTCTCCCACGGCGCTCAGCTCCTCCATGTCTGCCTTCGCCCCGAAGAAGACTCCTTTCCCCACGCGCACACGCACGCACGCACGCACGCCGCGGGCAGCCAATCACAGCCCGCACGTCCTCCACCGGAGGTTCAGCGCCTCGCCTTCAAAATAAACCTCCTGATGCGCAATAACGATTGAGCTGAACTGAGGAGGCTGTATGAAACAGATGACATCTAACTTACAAGCACGTCTGCGTTGAAATGATAAACACGAGCGATGAGGTAGATTTATTAGCTAATCTACTCTAATTATAGATTTATTTTAAATAGCCTAATTTTTTATGTTTCAAATGAGTTAACATAGAAAGATTGTTTCCATATGTTGTCCCTGGCCAGAGGTTAATAATGCACGTTACAAATAAAATAAATGGTCTCTACTAGTACAGTAGAAAATGTACAATTATACTAGCTCCATTTAAAGTAATGTTTACTGTTTGAGTAATCGAAATACAAGTCTGGAAGTAAAAACGCGTAGTTCTATTTTGAAAGCTGTAACCGGAAGCTGTGGGTTTCCGTGTGTAGCTTGACACTATCACACGGTGAGAGGCGCGCAACTGAGACTATGGTTGCACAAATATGTCCCTTGGCGGACACCGTCTGCTGCTCGCAACATGCTCTCTTGTTGTATTGTAAGTGAAACTAGAGGCAAATCTTCTCTAAGCAGATCTCCAAATCAATTTGTGGACAAAGGCTTTTTTAAATCTCATTTTATTCCTTTTTATTATTAATGTGATTACCTGTTTGCACTCAACATATTTTATGTCGCCTTCTTTTTTTACTGTTTGTGGTTTTTAAAACAGTGGATGGCCATTGGAAGGTAAGAAAGTTTATTTCATGTTGTTTTATGGCCTGTGAGCATGCACACATTCAATGCAGCTAACAATCACCCTCAGTTTTAAGCATAATCATGAGTAATGGTATTTATATTTATTCATACATGCAAGTGTGCAAATAAACATATAGCCTAATAGTCTGAGATTTGTTAACATACTTCATCACAGAATTCAATAAAAGACTAAACAAAAGAAACAACCTGAGAGCCTGTTGGTTTTTATTTTTTTTACAACAATGCTAATTTGTGTTTTCCATATGTAAATAGATTTACACAACTGTGTGTTTTTTGTTCCTTGCAGTTCCTCACATGGAATGAGATTCGGCCAGTCGGATTCAGTGTGATGATCAAAATGCTGTTTGTTTTACATTTTCTTTTTCTGGAAGATCTTTTGAACTTTGTGATCTGAAAAAAAAAAACAAACAAACAGAGAAATACATATGCTGTAATGTATTGTGACACACTAACAAATATTATTGTTTTATTGTTGTTGACTCTACAGGGGACCAACAGTAATTATTGTACATAAAAGTTTGAATTGACTCCATTATTACCGTTTATTCTTGCGTTTTTTGAGAACTCTGTGGGACATCGCAACTATAAAAAGGACAGCTAAAAATCCAGCCACCGCAGCCAGTCCAATGATGACGTTTTGTGTCATATTTAAACCACCTGAGATAGAAAAAGAGAACAGAAAAAACATTTGTGCCAGTTTTTCCAGAGGCTGGCTTTAGAGTAGAGCATACTGTTCCTCAGCTGTTTCCCTGAAAGTACCTGCAAAACTTACAACAAAGTGCTGTATCCACAGGATGGTGCTAGAACAGCAACATTTATAAGCCATTGAGCACAGTAACTACATTTTTCTATATGTTCTCTTCTTTGTGCTCTACAAGACCTCTGTGTTTACTGTAAAACATAATGATCAATGCCATTAGAGTCTTGTAGCAGGGAACTAAGCGACTTTGGGTGTAGGCAGAATGTGATGGTGACCTGTCCTGGTTTACATGCCTCTTTCTAAATGGGAGAAGCAGACCCTCAAAGCTGAGTGAATATCACTAATGCTTGAATGGAAATCAAATTCTAAACAGTAAGACTAGACTACAGATTATTGCCTTTATGGTTGTTTAACTATTTAACACCAGACACTTGGCATCAGATCTGAAACCTCCTTTCTTCTCTCTGTCTACTCTCTCTTTGAGCTGATCTGCTTTCCAGCCTTAACCTACAGTAGCGCTATGTCTGTATTGGACATAATGTGAAGTCAGAATTGATGGATGAATGGCCTAGTAATGAAGGAGCAGGTGTTGGAGTGACACACTTTCAAGGCCATGGAGAGAGACTCATTAGTGTGATGTAAGCTCACCCTGAGGAGCTTCGCTAGTAACCAGCATGTGTTTGGTGGCGGTCAGGTGGCCGTCGTTGACCTCCGGCTGGATGCCCAGGATGTGACACATCAAGGGGTAGATGTTTACAGTCTCAAAAGGCTCCACCTCTAAGTTCCTACGAAATGCTGGACCCACTGCCCTGAAGAAAGGCTTCATATCCATGTTCTCATTGTCAAAGCCATGCTCTCCCTTGTTGGACTGAACTGGAAAATACTGCAAAGATACACAGGGGGTGAGAAACACAACTTGCATGATCCAGTTTATTAGATTCAGTTGTACTTTAATGTTTACCAGCCACCTTATCTGACCTTATCAGCAGCAGGTTTCACACTTTCTCGGCCTACTATTATTTAGTCAGCAGAGGGAGGTATTGGCCAAGTGAAAGAATTGTTTCCATACTGTAATCTTAAGCTGGTGTTTGCTCTTTGTAACTGCTGCCATCGAAAAAACAAGTGACTGAGGGGGAGTTTTAATCCATGTCTAAAATTCTGGTTTCAGAAAGAACTTGTATGGCACATTCCTATGTTATTTTAATAGTATAGTGTCAAGTTTCATGTTAACAAAATGTTATTTATCTCATATGTCAGAATATGTATATTATACTGTATATATTATGTGGAATTCTTGGTTATATTGGGCTCAGTGTGGTTATTCTCATCTGGGTTTAAACTAAAAGGAGTGAAAGTGGATAAAATAGAGTAATAGCTATGTTAGGTTGTAATTTAGATAACCAGTTTTACATGTCGATCTGATTTTGATTATATTATAAATAAATATCATATTTATCGTTTGGAACCATTTTGCGATTTTGATCATTTTCTCTTTAAATAAAGCCATGACTCAATGGTTCTCAGAACCGACTGACGCTCTCAGCTGCAAAGTTGCCGCACAGTGGAGTGACTGAGTAAGTGTAGAGCCAAATGAAAATGCTAATTTGGAATTTTGTGGCATGAATAGCTTCATGAAGCATTTGAGAGCACTGCATGTCATCAGCCAGGCCTGGATTATCCCGAGGACGTGCAAATGCACTTGATTAAAATTGTAATGTACTAAGATTAGAATTTAACCCCTTGTTTCTGGATGGAATTAAAAGTCTAGTGTCAACGTTCCATAATAGCCAAATGTAATTTTTGTATTTAAAATAAACTTCGTCTCTCTGTAGTCCAGATTTCAGGAAATGTATCTATTAAAGCAGGTGACATGCAGATTATTTATCGTGCCACTTGTGTTTATCAGTATGACAGCACTTTTCATTTGATATCTTTATGGACATAAACCAGGTGATTATCTTGTAAATGCCTTACTGCTGCTAATGAGTAACCAGTACTGCATGATAATAGGCACAAATGTTAACCTGAGGTAACTGTTACTTTAAAGGATAAATCAGGACTTTGCGTGGGCAGAGCATTGTTCTTGCACGTCCCTCTGTGGTTTTAAACTTCGCTTGCTTTTGCCCAAACATAAGTCAGTGGTCACTCTATGGCCTCTTAGTTATTGGATAACGTTAAGCAGTTGTATTTCTGTAATTGCTGCCTACAGTGAAACAGGTCTATTTAACATTTGACTCCATCTTTCAACGCACCCCATTGATCACGTAACCAGGGTCGGCCCATAAAATGATGGGGAGGATACGATCATTTTTGGCAAAGTGGAGCCGTGCTGGCATCTCCTCTTTCTTGTACACATGGAGGTGTGGATGGGCCCCTTTCAAGGCGTTGTAAACCTTCTCGAGTAAACCCGGTTTTGGCAGCAGCATTCCAGAGGGTCCATAGTCGACCAGGTGGAAGGACAGGTCTTTGAATGAGAAGCCAGGGATCTTGTACAAGGTGATCGCCTCTACTTGATTGTTGCGGTACACTGTGGACATGCCGTGGTCAGCTGTGATGATGATGTTCAGGCTATTATCCAGCCCGTGTAGTTCAGCCGACTGTCGAATGTAGCCCACAGTTCGGTCAACTTGCTTGACCATCTCTCGGCGCTCTGGGGAGTCTGGGCCATATTTGTGGCCTGTGCCATCTGGTTCACCAAAGTACATTGACACAAAGTCCAGATCCTGGTATTTAAACCAGCCCATCACCTTATCTGTGTTGTCTTGCCAAACAGTCTCGTTCTTATAGTTGTAGAGCGGTGGCTCTATTTCCCGTACCATAGCAACCTGTCCCTGGTAACTGGAAGCTGTGCCAGGAAAGTGAAGAGAGCCAGCTTTTAGGCCCTGGAAGAGTAGGAATAAGAGCCCACATTAACATCACACACATATGACACATGTACTTGACTGCTTACAAGCACCCCAAGGGCTCATCTCTCTATATGCTGGGTCAACATCCTGTACAAGGAAATCAAATCAGTAGTTGGTGGATTTAAAAAAAAAAAAAAGATTTCTCAAAGCTTTCTAGGCAACATCACATCAGCTGTCATTTGCATGCAGTTAGCATCTGTACCTGCAAGGTAATTTGTGATACAACTGCAGTGATTTACCTGAAATCATTCAGCAAGCTTTCAGAGGTGTTTTGTCAAGAGAAATGGTTTCTAGTGCTGTAAACAGCAAAACAGTCTCTCACAGTGATAAGATGGAAATCATGCTGCACAGACCTGTCTCTGCGCTGTGATCCAGATAGGCAGAGTGCCATTGTCCCACCAGTCATTCACAAACTGAGTCGGATAGTATGGCTTCTTCTCAGTGGTGGCTGTGTTGAACCACATGTTGTGGATTACCCCGTGATTCTCAATGTAGCGGCCTACAGAAGAGAATCACTGTCAGTCTGCTTGCACTCATTATTCATGGCGTGACACATTCACATTAAAAATTCTATCAACTTAACGGGTTGAGTGGCTTGACGCTTTTGGACAAGGTCTTACGACCAACTTTGGAGATTAGAGGAATTTAATTTCAAGCAAGTTAAATTTCTTTTAGCTGGCACTGATGATTTGAGAGTCAAAATAAGAAAGGGAGCAGAGAATTCTTTCCTCACTCATCCAAGCATAATCATCTTACTCAGCTATAAAAGCTGTTGGACCCTGGGACATTCAATTAAAACTAATTCCCTTTTCCCATGGCTTTTTTCAATCCCTGCAAAGTAAACTCAGAGCAGTTTTCTTTTTCTGCCATGATATGCAGATCCCCTGTCAACTGGAAACAGTGTTTGTAGAAAATGAAACACTTTACCTGTCAAGAGGGTGAAGTGTGTAGGGCTGGTGACGGTGAGGTAAGGAGGTGTGACATACAAGGCTTTGACTCCATCCTTGGCCATTTTGTCGAGGTTTGGTGTGTCCACATCACGGTCGTAATCCCACCGGAAGCCATCGAAGGAGATGAGCAGCAACTTCTGTCTCTCTTTATTAACTGGAGCACTGAGGATGGATGAGACCCAGAGGAGGCAGAGACTCGCTGTCCACAGCATGGCGAACACGGACACTTCACAGGTCTTTACTGACTCTACTCTCTCGCTAACCCTCTTATTTACAAGTGGATCCACCTCTTGACATCTCACCTCAGGTTTTTGAAGGCAACGGCTTCTGAGCAAAGTTTCATCAACTTATCTTATCTTGTAGGTTGGATGGACTATATCTCAGCACTTTTCTGCGTGCAGCCTAATGATGTTTATGAGCTGATTTTACGGCTAGGAGTTGTGTTCACAGTGAATTTCCCCCCTCGTTTTGTGCTCGAGGACTGGCAGTAAAGCAGATTAATCTCTCCGGGCACCGTGGTTGTTTGTTTCCCCCCTTACTTGCTTGTTGATGCTGTCTTTCTGTTTGTCTGCCTGCTTGTCTGTGTGTCGGAGTTTCCAGTGAATCATTGACAATGGGGGAAATGACATTTTGATGGGTTTCACCTTGGGATTGGGATGGTTCATGATTGATCTGACACCAGGAAAATGAAGAGGAAAATTAGAGTATATATCTCTTTGCCACCGCAGTAGTCTCTCGGGAAGAAAAGATCCTAATAGACATATTCATTTTAATATATCTAAAATGTATATATTAACCCCGGGATATTGTTAAAAGATCTCTTAAAATCTGCATTGATTTTTTTTGCAATGGCTATGACGGTGGGCAAACTATTAAAAATGGACTTCAGCCTCCTCAGTTTTTCAGCTCAGATCATACTAAGCTTTCTCACTCAGACATCATATATCACGGTATTGTGATGATCAACGTCCATCAAATTGCTAGACAAGCTAACTCTTCACATTTGTTTTTTATCGTACTGTATATGTCCTTGGCAAAAGTTCAAGGGAATCGTCTAATCTTTATGGAGATAAAGAGCTAACATTCATCAGCTTTCATTTACCTCATTCATATTCATTAGCTTTCTCATATTAACTCTATATGCTCTCCGTACAGTGTCAGCAAGATTTGGAGATGTGTTTTGGACTGCTGAGACTGGTGCATGTCTCAGATCTCTGCTCTGAGAACTTTATCAAACACACCCAGTCTGAACTTGAGGGGCGAGCAAACTTTATCTGACCCTCTCAATCCTGCACAGGATTTCCACAGGGATTCTCACATGTTCATGAAAAAGAAAAGTGAGGTTTTTGTCTTTAGCACTCCCTGCTGCCCATACACACCCACTACAGAGCCCTTCACCAGATGGAAAACCAAAACAGCTCCATCATCCTTGAGCCGTACAGTTATATAAAACGCAAATCTAGAACGTGGTATTACAGGCAATTGATGCAAGTTTTCTTTAGACCTTCTGTACAGTCTTTCCAGTATCCTTTGAACAGCTAAACACCCTTGAGATATTAAAGTGCCTGTAATATAAAGATATTGATTCTATCTCACTTGATGCTGCTACTTTATTTATTTTATTTTTTCAGTCTAGACAACTTGCATAATGTCAATGAAAAATCATACAGTATGTGCTATATACAGGGTACTTGCAGGATAAACCATCTAGTCAGAAGAACACAAAAATGAGTTCGGTTGATAAATGGGTCCCCTCGTGAAAACACACAGAAAGGTTTTTTCAGTACAAGCTGCACCTTCTCCTAACGTCACAGCATTTGAAAAAAGGTGATAGACAAATATATTTATTATAAACAAAGAAGCATTTGGACGTCCACATATTGCCCCAAAGTCGAATGAATTAGAGAAAGACAAGAGTAGCAATTGATTATGTGTCACGTTGGCTCTAGTTCTGCCGCCCTGTGACTTGTTGATGTGTGCAGATGATTTTCAGTTATTCAATGACATATTGTTGACATGTTTAAAATGATAGCCTTGAGATCTACAGTAATCCAGATTTAATGTTAGTGTTTTACTGCTGTAGGATGTAAGGATGTAAGTGTGTACTCTAATCTTTATGCAGTAGTCCTTAACGTCTCCAAGTTGTGTGAAATTGTTGTTTAAAATAGGTTTTAACCACAAAATCTTAAATCAAATGTAGACTACTTTAATGCAAACATCCCTTTATGAGTGAAAATTATTTCTTTACTGCATCTGTATTCTGCTCACTTTGATGTTTGAATGGCAAACTCCTGCTTCCCCTGCTGTGACTGGAAGCAGACCATCAAGTTCAAGCCAGCGAACCGAGATCGATGTGTTTTGAATTGTGAGCAAACAAACTTTTATATGCATGAGTGGCTTATTATCAAGTTAGATGCACGATAGGTCGAAGCATAAAGTTTCAACCAACAAGAAAACTTCACTGGAGGTGTGCTGTATTTTCTGATTTATCTGAATTACTGTTATTGTAACTACACAGATCACCCACAACACCTGTCTAACGTCCCCCTGTCTGACTCCACAAGACCTCTGAATGTGTCCTCTGGTTTATGGCACAGAGTCGCAGTCAAATCCTGTAGGTAATGACATCCATGGATCAGACTACCATAGTGCATCCTGGTGCCATCTTTTCCACAGGGAAAGCACTCGGCTGAATATGTGATCCATGAGACCAGGCCACCTTCTTCCATTGCTCCACAGTCGAGTTGAGATGCTTCCTTGGATCATTATTGGTATTACTATTGACCTCTGCATACTGGGAACACCCCACAAGACCTGTTGTTTTGGAGATGGTCTGTCCCAGACATCACAATGTGGCTCAGATCTTCACGCTTGGCCGTTTTTCCTGTTTCTAACACATCAACTTTTACACCTGACTAATTTGCTGCCCAACGTATCTCAACCCTTGACATGTCCCATAATGACAATCAATATTATTCACTCCACCTGTCATTGATTTTAGTCTTGTGGCTTATCGGTGCACTTTGCTTTAGCAAATTACATTTGGAAGAAACTTAAGAAACGCCAGCCCGGTTGACATTTTGAAAGTAGTAGTAAAGTAGGTCCCTTTATGCAGTGGTAGTAGGTGGCAATTTCACATGAACGGCTTATCCATAATGGCAGGACATAAAAATGATTGATGTGACGTATCCCCACTACTGTTGATTCCCACGGACTCAGCACACAGACCAGATTTCAGCGAGGGGAAAGGGCTTGAATCAGGGTTGGGAATTCTTGGTGCAGCAGAGTAATGGCTCTGGTGCTGCGAGGATAGGACTCTTTCACACCTGTCAAACAGCCACGCTGAAGCCGAAGAACTCTGCAGAGTATGTGTGTGTGTGTCTGTGTCTGTTTGAATGTGTGCACTGTCCCAGTACAGCACATACTCACATACAGTCAACACGGGTTGACAGGATAGTGCTTGTGACAGCGCTCCGGTCTTATTGTTGCTAGCTAGCGGTCAGGTTAAGTATCTAATGTCTATGTCAGCACTGCACAGATCAAACTGAATTAAAACTCAAACTGACCTTGAGTTTCAGTCTCTACCCATGGACAAAGTCTGGATGTGTTATGCACGTTGATGTTGATTTGATAACAGTGATATTACCTTAAGAGAAGGTGCCACTGAGTTCTACCTGATTGAACAGTACAGTGTACACATGATAATATACTGTATTAAAATGAAACAGCAATAATGTGACAGTGTATGTAATAACTCTCCCTCCAGCAAATGGTGCAAAAAAGTTTTAAACTATTTTCTATTGTCAATAAATCCCTAGATTGGACACACGACGATTATTCGATTATTATACCCTGAGGAATCGAACCAAACTGACGCGTACAGGTTGGCCTGAAGGTGGCGCTATTGTCCATAAGTTCAGAAAGGTCACGCGCATGTTCTTAATAAATTTATATTTGAATTGAATTGTTTTGCAGTTGTGGCTTTAAGGGAAATCTGTTGGCAGGAAGGAACGCTGTTGATATTCAGAGGGGCCAATACTGATGACTACATGTAATAGTCAGTGTTGTAAGAATAAAGTAAAATAAATGGCACTTATTGCCCGGAAGTAGCATTACCTTAGCTTAGTGTAGCATATGTCTGTGATGTGTGTTTGAGGGAGACACAGAGAGGGAAAATGAAGGTGAGAGAATGAGTAAGAGCTGGGAGCAGAGTGGAGGAGGCTTAGGCTTGTGGAGGCTGCTAGGCTGATTTGCGGCTTCATTCCAGCGCGTGGGCCCTTTCAGGCTCTGTTGCCTGTAACAGGTTGACGTGATAAACTCTGTAGCTGAGCCAGTCAGATGTGGCACAGTGGAGGCACCCTCCTCCTCGCTCCTCTCCCTTTGGCCTGGTGTCTCATTGTGGCGCTGTGGGGCTTGAGCGTGCTGGCATTACACTTTCACACGGCAGTAATTGATTTCTTTAATTTGCTTCAAGAGAAACTGTTGTCAGCCAACCAGGCAGCCATTTTTCAGGCCACTTTAATTAAATGCCAGGTCTTTAGGTGTGATATGAAATTCGTTTGGCTTCTCTGATCTTCTACTCCTCAGACAATTCATTAACATTTTCGTTTCTGCCTTTATGTTTTACACAAAGCTTCAAAAAGGAGCTCATCAGTGACATTTCGGTTCCAGCTCTATACATTCAATCATTTATTTAAGTGCATTTAAACTAGAGATTAAGTGCAGCGTGGCTGTTTCACTTGAGATAATGTGTCTATAGGGCCTCAGTCAGCCGAGGAATTCAAGAGAATAAAAATGCAGACCTGCAGCTGGTTGTCTTTTATTAGTATATAATATAACTGTTTCAGGATACTAAAATGTAACCAAAGACAGAATGAACTACAGTACAGTAATGTCAAACATAGATCAGGTCTACATTCCTCACTTTGTTAAATCTTCCTCACATTGAGGGCTAGCAGCTACATTAATCTACATCTGTGAGCAGGTTTCACGCTGATGGCCTTTGTCTCTTTCCCAACAGTCAAACGTGTCATTAGGCCCATAATTTGATCGGTGTTATAGGTTTAATAGCATCCAATCTCTTTTACACCTTGCTTGTAGTGCGTTATGAAACAACACGGGGCAGGTGTACCTTCAGTGTAAAGCAGCAGAACCATTTATTTTTGCCATAATAGCAGGGCAGCAGGCACACCTCCCTAATAATATCCTGATGTCTCCCCACTCTCTCTGAGTCAGATCTTCTGCAAGGCCCCTCTCCACTCATCCTTTGAGTGGCCTTCCTCTCATGGAGATGAACAGCAGCTGCCTCTTCCTGCCTCCCACCATACGTCAACACATCAGCACCACTCTGCCTCCCTGCCTTCCTTTAAACACAAAAAAATGAGGCTCACTAAACCCGAAAGAATAACCTGCTGTAGTTCACATTACAATGGTTGATATGTATTGACAAAAATATTTCTGCTGTCAAATACCTCACTTTCTGCTGGATTGTGCTGCCAGAGCAGGATTTATGTGTTAAGTTAAGTGGAAAATCTAGGGAATGTATGAAAATTATTTTGGAGGGAATGGGAAAAACCTTTGCAAAGGTAAGAGTAATGAAAATTCTAGCCATTGTAGTGGTCTGACTGGATGGAAAGAGGTAAAACACCTACAAAATAACTATCTAAATAACATCATAAAATACAAATCAGACATTAACCTGAACAAGCACGTGTGACCAGTTTCATGGACACAGCGCAAAGATACATTCCATTAGAGTTTGGCAATGTTTAACAAAAATAACATACAACAATTAATATAATAGTAAAATGCATGGTCTGCACCAAATGCAACTTCACGTGACAGCCCCGCTGCATCTGTGTGAACCAGAGGGGGTGGGTCTTGTTGAAGCAGCAGCTATACCTGTTTCCATATAGATTTATTACCAGTCACTCATAGCCAGTAGTAGTTGGTGTTTGTGGATGCAACTTCCTGTCAGTGTGCTGCTCAATTTATGATATGAAAAAAGCAGGCCCACTGTATTGGTGGCTGGGGTTGGGTTTTTTTTTTGACTATGCCATGAATCAAGACAACTGAGGGCTAAATAAAACGGATGTTGCAGATGTTGTTGGAACAACCAAAGTCCTAAAATTTGGCCGTTGCATACAGTTGCCCTGAATATTAAATCAGATAGCACTGTGGTAGACAGTGTCCAGTGGAAGTCCAAGTGTAGTGTGAGAGACCAAGCAGGCAGGCAAGGGGAAACACAGGTGGATTTTCAAAAAAAGGGTTTATTTATCCAAAAATGTGAAAGGAAATTTACACAACATATTTCTCAGTGCCCATAAAAGAGGTCAACAAAAGAAACCAAACTCAACAAAGTAGACTAGACAAACGTAACTTCAACTGAATGAATCAAATTTAACACACAAAGGAGCATATATAATGGCTGATCAGACCATTTGACACACAGGAGGTAACTACAAACAAATACTACTAACAAACTTCCAAACAGCACAATATCATGGTCAGTCTTTTTAATTGTAAATAATCAAACAATTAATAAAAAATAAAAACCCAAAAAAGTACTTAATTGATATAAATTAACATACATGACACAACATGCCGAACTAAATTCCCCCTCACAGGTGGTAGACCATGGTACAGTCCAATGAGCCTCTTCCTGTATAGAACAGGTCTGTTTGCAGGGCCGCATCCTTTGCCCCAGCCTGAGGAGATGACCAGCAGCAGCAACAACAACAACAACAACAACAACAACAACAACAACAACAACAACAACAACAACAACAACAACAGCAGCAGCAGCAGCAGCAGCAGCAGCAGCAGCAGCAGCAGCAGCAGCAGCAGCAGCAGCAGCAGCAGCAGCAGCAGCAGCAGCAGCAGCAGCAGCAGCAACAACAACAACAACAACAACAACAACAACAACAACAACAGCAGCAGCAGCAGCAGCAGCAGCAGCAGCAACAACAACAACAACAACAACAACAGCAGCAGCCGCAGCAGCACTGGTAACTCAAAAAATATACATTAACACAGGCAAGAACTGTTAAACAAACATAAGTATGACTAAATGTGCGCGCTACAATTAGAAACTAATGTACTGGCAACCAAACTAAAGTATTTTAAATGAACTATGGCTGTTTCCTTTCTTTACCTTCTAAATGTATAAACTTAATATGATGGTTCAAGTATATATAAATCCAAACCAATACACGAGGAGTACCCTCAGTTCAATTGTGTGGTAGCAAGTGCGGCCATCACATGTAGCATTAGCATGAGCATACAGGATGTCCCCATAATCTACTGTTAACAATAGGGTGAATATATTTGTGTTCAGTAATGTTTTGATATAAGAAACCAGTTTGAATAATTACTTTTTAAATTACTCCATAATGTTCTGCATGTGTCTTGCTGGACAATCTACTTTTAGAGTAGGATAGATGGGATTTGGGACATCAGTGGTCCGTGCTTTTACCCTTTTTAGATTTCAAGTTAAACACAAAGGTCTGTGGGTCATCAAAACCAGTCTGTAAGGGTTGCTAGTGTTGTTTGGTTTGTTGCTTCACCAGTTGCAGATACTGAAATATCTGAACAACTTTTGGAATAATTGCCATGAACTTTTGTGCAGACCTTCATGGGCCCAAGAGATGAAACCTAGTGACCCTGGTGATCACTCTGACCTTTACTGTGGTACAATCATGAGGTTGGCATTTTAGTTTTTTGGTGAAACTTCTCAACTATTGGATGGATTGGGTGGATGAAATTTGATACAGACATTAATAATGTTGTCCTTGAGCAACAACATTGCAATGTAAGGCCTTCATCCCATTTTTATCTGGAAATAGAGCGGGAGGCTTTGTAAATGGGACATTAAACAGAATCCCACATCAATTTCCCCATACCAAATACTGCATAACAGGAGTCATTTTGACAAAGTAGCCGTGTGATTATTTTTTATTTCCATTTGAAAGCAATTAGCTGAAAGGTCCTTCCCTTGAGTTTCTGTGGCAGAATGTGTAGAATGACTCAGGATAATTGCTGTGAAATGAACAGAGTGCCAAGTTGAGAGGAGCACGAAAACCGCAAGGGTTCCCTCTCCATGGAAACGCCCTCTGCCTTTGTCAGTGCACCAGGAAATTAGGCAGCAAGTGATAACGGGGCTTGAATGAGTAACAAATGCAGGGGGGCGAGTGATATTTACTCCATTTCAAGCCATTACAGAAATTGAGTGTTTCCCCACATCTCACGCTGTGCCTACTGAGTGCTGGATACAGGAGGAGGAGGGTCATTAAACATGGCAGCCGCCAGCGACGTGCTGGAGAAAGCCGGTTGAACAACATAGTGTTCGCACCACCGATGGGCAGGACAGATATAATGAAGCCCAGCACTGTCAGTGTATGACACCAATTGATGATACTGATATGTGAAAAGAGGACAAGGTGTTAGATGGAAGACAAGGCTGAGACAGTGTTTGCAGCTCATCTCATGTCTTTGCCACAAGCTGCCTCCTCAGCTTCTGCCCTAATTGCTGCCTTGCTTGGAGGCAGCTCTCCCTCAGTATGCCTTTCATGCCTCCCTTAATTACGTCAGCCGGAAAGGAACGTGATTGTTATTGTCATTACTCTTGCTAGTAATTAAGCAACTATTGACTCCTTCCCTACATTCAGTCTGTTTGATTAGGCCTGAGGTCTGGAGATATGGATTAGGCTTTCTGAATGCTGTAGCCGCATAGAGCTGCTTTCTTTTGTTGGTCGAGAGCCATGTGGCCATACAGATACAGAGGAAGAGGAGAGCAGTGAAGATGAAGAGCATAACTGCTGCATATTTTTCTACAAGAGAAGCGGGCAAACCTTCATCCTGAAATGCCAAAATGTCTTTAACCTACGGGGGTAACAATAAAAATGAATGGAATGTAATCACAGTACATCGTGATCACAATGGGTAGTGCATATGTTTTGAATGCCGGTACACTCGCAAAGTGAGGAGCATCACTTCTACAAGAGCATCATAGTCCTTATTGTTGCAGGGACGCAATGACGCGGCTCCACTGAAGGTTCCCATGTTGAACTGACTTTGAACGCGCACTAGCACCAGCCCAGGACTAGCACCTGGCTTCTATTGGTCAAAAAGTGTGCACTTTTAAACCTCAGCAATAGCACTGTCCCCAGTTACTGTTTTTATTAAACCTTTGATTCCACTCATATATAGAAAAAGCGCTTGAATTTAACCGACGCTTAAGGCTGATTACTTCTTCAGAAAAACAATCAGACATTTCATTTTGGTGTGAAACTGTGTCGTGGGAATGATCATTCAGATTTTTTTGTTTGTTTTTGCCTCATCACCCGAATGCTGTATTCACAGATGTGCTGTTTTATACTTCATTTTAAAGGCTCACTTTGCTTTGGGAGGAATTGGCTGAAACTGACCTGAGAGGGACCTGATTCAGTCTAGGCCAAAAATGTGTACAGTCCTGTTTGGTTAGGGTGGAAGTCTATTATTTAGTGACCAACACCTAGTGTTGGGTCACTGTCAATATGTACGGTATTGCTACCAGCTCTGCTCACTTAGTGGTCATGAAGATCAAAGAAGAAAAAGGTGTTGTGGTGGTCGGACTGAGTGTGATATGTAAAGTGCTGGGAAAATTGCTGCTCTGTGTTTGACCATGGCTGCTGGTTAATTGGTCCACTTTGGATTGGGTCTAATTATCTTTGGCTATATTTCATGCACTATTGTTTTGGTCCATACTACTAGTGGAGCGCAGAATGTTTTTAACGTCTGCATGAAAAATCCCTTTGCGTTGACGGACTGTAGCAGAACTCTATCACACAAACTTAAAACCCTTAAGCGCTTTATTTTGTAACTATTCACAGGAATTGTCAGATAAATGTCTTGGCTCATGTAAATACAAAATCAGTACAGTGACAACTTATCACCAAAGGTGTTACTAAAATAAAAGAAACTGATATACAGTGGGTTACCACAGGGATTCCCTCCCTTTGGGAAAGTGGCAGAGAAAGATGAGAGTAATAGTCTGAGTACAGAAGAGGGAGTTTTATAATCGTGCAGAAGTGACAAGGACCCAAAAGCAATTCCTGACTGAGCACTAATCCCCACTTTTTTGTGGGACGCACAGAGAGGGAGATAAGCCTAGAGGTTAATGCAGAGGCGTCTCTCCTCTGTCCTCGGTGGTGACAGCCCCTGACAGCAGCATGCCTTGTTTATGTTAATGCAGGTGGCCTGGGCCAGCTCCCACACTGAGCAGTGCAGATAGAGACGTCAGAGGCTCATGAGAGTGGCACTCGCAACCTCTTGTCGGGCTACCCAGGATCCTTGTATTTGCATATGAGGGGTTGGCAGTGGAGGAGTACCCAGGTTGAGGGCCATGGGTGCGGTGGGGCCCGCTGGGACTCCCACCCACCTGATCATCTGTGGATGGTTCAACTACTTCTCCACAGTTTGTTTGAACCACAGGGAGAGGAAGGGAAGACGTGTGCGTATTTGAATTGGCTTGTTTTTATGTTTTGATAGGGTCAAACCTTGACAGTTAATTAAACTTATCTATGCGCTGCCAGTTTTGTCTGTATTTTAATGTATAACTAAGGTACAAAACACAATCATTTCAAATGGAACAATTTCAGGTTGTTTACCATTGGTTCCATCCTCCAATCTGATCTGTTTTCCACTCACATTTTAATTTTAACATCCTCTACCACCAACACTGTACCTTCTGGTGTAGCTGTCCTATGTCAGCTCTGCACCCAGTATACATGTGTTGGCCCCTTGTTTATCTGTTTGCTACTTCAAGGTATCACTCTCATCATATGCCTGGCCTCACACTGATGAATGGTTGTGTCTTCGCAACCTGCCCCCCTTCCCCTTGTTTGTGTCTGTGTGATGTAGGGCTGACCTGTGGTAGTGGGAGCAGGGTGGGGACATTGAGACAGATGAAGGGTCAGAAATGTGTGCTGAGAAGCTTCTCCTCTGGGTCTCCTTCACCCCCGTGTGCTCGACCCACACCAGCCTTTCATTCTAATCTGATGATAATGATATTTGCTCAGGACGACCTCTGCTTGCACAGTGTAATTACCCCCCCGGCTTTCTATGATCTCAGCTATTGGAAATCGATGGGCCATAAGAGGGCACCATCAGAGCTTATTATTATCACTGCCCGCTTTTCGTTACAGCACGATCAGATTTAATATGTTCTGTAAGTTTTTTACTGCATCTTTTTCCCCCTTTTTTATGTCGACTGCTGTCATTTTAGTTGAGTCAGTTTTGTTCTATGAGTATGAGTTTGCCAAAATTCAGACAAAAAAATGTGCATTATTCATACTGTTGCTATTTAAAGCTACTAATCACAGAAATAATGTAATTATTTTTATGTTTCATTATTTTTTATATATTTTTAAATTATTTTTTTATATTATTTTGTCACTTAATAGCACATTTGGCTCGCTAACACTCAATTACAACAATTCTAGACTTATCAATGTGCACCTATTTAAACAGTCTATGTGAATGTGCTTTGGATGACTCCATTAGCTACTCGTCCAGGGTTAAGTATTGTTGGGAGCAGACACGAAAGCCATCCGGTTTTGATTGAAACACTTCGGATGAGGCCTTGGCACCATGACGTCCGAAAACCGAGAACTCCCGCAGATTTTGAACACCTCTCTTGTACTGCAAAGGGTGTGCACTTGGTTCACTGATCTGGAAAAGATCATTGGACCACAAACTTTTTATTTTAAGAGTGAAGCAGTGTCTTTGCAGTGACCTTCGCGCTTGTTATTGTCAGTCAAAGAGATAAGAGGATCACAGGTGAGATTACATCAATGAGGGCAAACGAGGTCAGAGTCAAGACACCGTTTTTGGACAGAAGACTTAGCCTTCCTATACAATTAAACAGTGACGATGGACTTACTCCAGATCAGGTCATAGTATGAGTTGTGTGTCTTAAGTCAAACTCTCACAGCTTCTTTGACCAGCAATTTCCTTTTATTGACCCCTGTAAAGTGCCTGGTTCTGTAAAAATCTAGGGGCTGTCATGTTTTTTATGAGCTGAAGGAACCTAATAACACAGCATTGAGCATTTATTAGAAGCCAGTGCATTTGTGGGTGTTCACAAAGGAATGTGAAACATGTCTCCAAATGCTCAGGACAGTCTCTGACCTCAGAATAACGTCAATGGTATCTTAAAGTCACAGAATCTTGCGGAGGTCAGAAGGAGGATTTTGATTAAAAAAAAAATTGAAATAAAAACAAGATTTGAGATTGAAATATGAAGAGGATTATAGCCGAAGGAGAGGGGTCAAAGGATGAAGGAGAGAAGATTGGGGGGTGGTCGTTGGCGTCATGGATTGGTTGTGAAAATATATTTTTAGCCCAGGACAGAAAAGGTGACAAAGGAGGAGAGGTGCAAGTGATCGATATGTTTGTGCAAAGGGCGGGAGACTGCCGAGACACCATGGTGGAAATCATGAGTGAAGCAGTCCCTCAAGGGGACGGCAGGCTCGGCCAATGTGGACACACAACAAATGAGGAAATGGTAACAGAGACATGGCTGATGAGCAGAGGGTGCACTGGGAGTGTGGGGGTGCTGCTAAGTGACAAGAAATATTTGTTATGAACAAACTGTAGGCCATTTGAACACTAGAAGAAAGTCCAGGCTTCCAGTTACAAGACTGAGAATAGACAAAATGCAAAGAAATATGTTGGCAGGGATCATTTGAATTGGCTCCAATTCTATTCTAAGAGAAGTGAACACGGCTCCAACGCCTCCTTAAAGCTTTGTTTATTTGCGAAAAAAAAGAAAAAGTGAAAATATTTGCCTTTCACAGTTATGGCACTGTAAGATTGATCCTAAAAGTCTGAACGCCTGTGTTTTTGTTTTTTAACATATCTGATCCATGTTTTAATCAAATGCTCCAACGCTAACTACTTATTTTAATCTGAACAGACTATGCCGGGTGAAAGGACAGAGATCTGAGAAGCACTAAAAAGGTTAATATAGCAGGATGCAGCAGTTAAATTTACAAGTGCTTCAACTAAGGTTCTTTTTTAAACTGGCTGATAAAAATATGCTTGTTAAAATGTCCAAGCTTAGAGGAATGACACTGTTTTTATTCTGTCTCCTTCCCAACCACGGCGAGGCAGTTAAGAATTAAACCGAGCACCACAGACCTGTTTCCTCCTGAAAGCATCACTTCTTTTCAATCACGAAACGCGACTGTCATGATTGATAGGTCCACTACATGTGAAGTCTTACATTAGTACAGTGTAATCTTGTGTATGCCTATCCTTTAATGCATATGAATGCCGCTCAGACTAGTGCCTCGCGCACGCTGATACGTAAATGTCACTAAGTGCGACCTACAGCAAGATTGCGGTCACGATTTTTATGGAAAAATGACCAGGGTGCTCATGCAGACATGAAGCCAACACTTTCAGATGCCTTCCTAGTAATGGAAAGGAGTGCTTGTCTGAAAGGGGCCTTTTAGAATCAGTGGCACAACATAGTGGATTTTATTTAAGCCTTGACCTTTTCTCTCCTTCTCATTTGAAGCCATTTTTCATTATATTGTATCTTTCACATTCTGCTCCAACTCCAACAACTTGCGCGTGCACATTATATACTGTCTTCCTAGTTGCAGTTTTTCATAAAATGTTCTCATTCATTAGTGGTCAGTATCCTTGTTGAGTGTAGAAATTCTTTTTGTGGTTTTGTTCCCATGACAACGAGGCGAACGAGTGAAAGCTTTGCGCCGCAGTTAAAAGCAAGTGTATCTTGAACGAAGTTAAATATCCTAATATGAACTTTTGTACAAGAAGGTTTTACACCTCGTGTGTTTTTTGTATATTCTCAAAAGTTTGAATTAATTACTATGGGGATATATATATATATATATATATACACTTTTGTTGAGAATAGAAATGGCACTGTAAACCACATAAGGTCACTTTCAGTTTCACAGCCTGTAGAGTAAATCATGGAATGGTCATTTTATTTTACTGTTAAGACGCGTCTCACATTTTTCCACCATCTAATGTGATCCACACTGACACAACCTTTCTATGTCTTTAGACCTGATGAACTGATTTCTCAATACACTTTCTAATTTTAGCTTATGGTTAATATATACTAACAACTTTGGTCTGTATTTCACAATGTGTGTGTGTGTGTGTGTGTGTGTGTATTTGTCTGACTTTATCAGTGTGAGCGTGTGCATGCATGCGTGTATTTCAGCTGTGACAGGTTAAATGATTTCTTGAAGGGCTATAGAGCAGCCATTTCATTTTGGCACCTAATAACAGTCAGGTCACACTGTGCCCTAGCTGATCCTCTTTGATATGGTCCATGCACTTGCCCAAGCCCTCTTTCACAGGTGCCAATCATTATAATCAAGCTCTCACCCCCACCTCCAGCCACAACACCATCCCCAGCCCAACTCCTTAGGGCACGTGGTGGCGTTGCAGCAGTTGTGTTGAGGAAGAGGAGTTTAATCTGCCCCCCGTTCGGGCAGACGGGCCATATTTGTTGACCCTTGCTCAAGCCAGTTGGCAATCTTATTCCCATTCTGAGCGTTCCTAAAAATACAGTTCTGAAAGAGATATTTTTTGTAAAGAACTATCCCTGCATGCTCTTCACTCACTATAGCAGTTGCCTTGCTCGAGGGCATTATGACAGCATAGGAACTAATGGTTTTGGAAAGCGGAGCTTTAACCCCCTCCCCAGACACATCACCCAGCCAGAGTGAGGAGTCAAACAGGTCACCTGGCAAAAGGTACCCATTTCACGAAGGCCAAAAGTCAGAGGTGCGCCTGGTTTCAGATCCCATGAATCACTGCCGGCATGTTATATTAACAATTGGCTGGTTTTCACACTGCCCTTTTCTGAGATTAATTACTAACTTCTTTTCCCTCCCCAGCAGACTGGTCAGTTAAACCAGTGACAGCTAGAAGGAAATCAAACTGAACTTAAGATCAGATCAGGGCAGCAGACCACCTCGCCTTACACCAGCTGCAGCTTTTTCAGTTTTTTTTTTCTTTTTTGTTAAATGGTAAATTTACCTTAAAATGATTAGTCTAACCATAAAATTAAAATATCTTGCCACAACACATCCACCCCTGTGTTGTTTAAATTCTGTGTGAATATTTTTCTTTACAAAGTAACAACATATTTCAAATGATCAAATTTGCTAAAGTGCAAAATATTCCTACTGAACCTATCTGCAACAGTAAAAGGAATAAAGCTTGAAGCCTGATGTCAAAGTGTCTGAGTGTCTGTCAAAGCTGAAATTCTTTCCAGACCTTCCACTATATAACATTTCACTCAAATACTAAATTTTAATTTATCAATTAAACCGAAACCAGAACATTTGCAGGGTTGGATGAAACTGTATGCTGAGCCTACGGCAGTAAATAATTATCCATCCATTATCGTAACCACTTGTCCTCTTAAGGGCCACAGGAATGCTGGCACCTGTCCCAGCTGTCATTGGGTGAGAGGTAGTTGCCAGTCTATCACAGGGCTGACACACAGAGACTGACAACCATTCACAGTCGCACCGATGGGCAATTTAAAATCACCCATTAACCCTAACCCCTAACCCTAACATGCACCTCTAGGACGGTGGGAGGACGCCTTAATACCTGGGGAGAACCCATCAGACATGGGAAGAACATGGGAAGACTATGATTCATTTAACCCAGAGCTGAGCAGAGTGCACAGAGTAACTCTGTTAGTGTGATTAAAAGTGAAGCCCTCAGTGTTTTCTATGCTCTTCTGCCCTCTGTGTTTTGATAATTAGGAGTTTAAAAATAATTCACTGTTTCCTTTATTTAGTCTACTTTGGTTTAACTTTTCCTTACTTCAACATCTCATACAGATAACTCTATTGCTGCGACTCAGTATCAGTTGTTTTCAGTCCTCACTGCTGTATTTTCCGTGGACACCGGAGCAGTTGAGATGTGGTAGCTGCATGGCCTCAACCTGTGTTTTAGCCCTAATCTGTAATTGCATCCAGTGAAGGAGGCACAGCCTTTCTGACGTGACTAGCCATGGAGCACGAGGCCAGAGCTGCCGTGCAAAGCCAGAGAGAGATGGAGAGATTGAGCAAGAACGGCAAACACAGATAAAAATGAATAAAAAAAAAAAAAAGAGAGAAAAGCAAATGGATTGACTTTGGTAAGAGGTCACTTTTGAAAGTCCTCCCAAGTGATTGTTCGAAAGTACCATTTTTTCTCAGTTCAGGACACCCCAGAGATGTGAAGTGTAAGGTTATAGTATGGCCCAGTGCTCTATATTAATGGTGACTTTGGCTCACCTAATACGGATTCTCAGGGTTATAGCCCCCGGGTGCCTGCTGAGCAGAATGTGAATGCAAAAAGAGCCAATCCCTCTCCCCATCCCCTCCTTGGTCACCAGGGCCCCACCAGCCCTCGCTCAAGGTTACAGCCCATACAGCCTGGCAGCAATGAAGCCATCAGCGCTGATTTTAAATGATACCTTGGACTAGCCACCACTTAATGTGTTCCCTCTCTCTTTACTTTTTCTTTAAACTCTTGATTATCCCCTTTTCAAGTTGATATTGTAATGCATGATCAGAGGAACGTCTGAATGGGAAAGACGGGTTTCTCCTTGAGTCACTCGCCGGAGTTCCTGCTGTGAGGGAAAAAAGGAGAGGTTATGATCAAGGACCTGCCTCTTAAGCCCTAAGCTACGCGCAGGATGTTTTTGCATTTTAGTGTGTTTCAGCGTGATCCTAGGTATAACTAATTTGCTATGCAAAACTCCTGCAAAACAAGCTCCTTGAAGTCTTAGACATTGTGTGTACATTTTCCGGGGGAACTACACGGCTCACAATTCTCATTGAGTAATTGCACCATTTGATACCCTCCTACAGAAAAAAAAAGCTCCCCGCTATGGCTGTCAAACGACAGCTCCAATGGACACTGACACTTTTTTTGTGTTGCTCCCATCTCATTGCTCATGTAGATTCCGCTAATGCTTACTTGACGAGTAAAACTGTTATTCTAATGATGGTCGAGGGAGCAGGGTTTTTGCAGGTAGTTGTTATGGAAACTGCAGCTGCAGCTTAACTGTATGATAAGCCTCCTCTCTTACCTCTCCCCCATCTTCTCTTCCTTTTCGATCTAGTGAACACAGCATGTTGGAGTCATTACCAGAGTACAAATGGTTAAGGACAGAGCCGAGACATGGGGGACAACATTCGCTCAGATGCTCAGAGAATGTGTGCAAATTGTTGAGTGCGGCCACAATGTGGAAGATGGGAAGTGTCATGTATTTCTATTGACTTTTAGTTAATCATTGCCTTAACATTGCATTAATTAGTGTACTATTTATAAACATAGCATCATTATAGCATTGTCAAATGAGATGTGATCTTGCTGGGTTTCGTTTACAGCACAAATGTTGGCAAACTTAGTGTTTGTGCTAAGTCGTTTACAATAATCAACTTCATAATTAAACAACTTTTATTCTCATTTCAATCGTTCCTTACAAAATATCTTCATTACATTTTGTAGTAAACATAATCACTTGCTGGATTGTATTCTGATACAATGTATATTTTTCTTGAATGAATATGGAGCGAGTTGCAGGGAGGTACTTGGGGACAGCGGCGGGCAAATTCTGCACAGAGTTGTCACATCAGGCACAGACCTGAGTTCAACTCCAGAGCCCCAGGTGTGGTTAGGTTTAGACAATAAAAGCACTTAGAAATATTGTGTGTGTGTAAAACAGCAGTTGTTGTTGTTGTTGCTCAGTCAGTCTACTTTTTCAATTGCTAACATTAACATATTAACATAAATAGTAATCCAGTTTTATATTTTAATTTTCAGTTTATTTGTGTAGAAACCTAATGTTTAGGAGACAGGCTTTCTCTTTTCAGTTCCTCTTAACATTAGATCCTCAGTTTCCGACCCTGAGACTGCTTCACTCACTAGAGCCATTCAATTTGACCATCGTTCTCAAGATTTCGTTTTCACAATTAAATCTTTTGTTGCAGATTGTTTTCTGCTTTGCCTAATGAAGCCCTGTTCTCTGCTGCTGCTTGAGGACAGTGCTTAAAACAGATTTAATTAAACTAGCTCCTTCAGAGATGAGCTCAGACAAAATGGGTAGAAACACAAAATAGACTGCCATGTATATTGTATAGGAGCCTACTAAGGGATCTACTTTGCAGGCACAGCACTTTAACCAAGCTTGCTTTTGACTCAGAAGCAGACCACTGTCTGTTCTTCAGTTTGCACATTTCAGTGGTTAATGTCAAGTCTAAATTAAGGCTACAAATGAAGGGGGGGACCAGTCTTGTTTTAGGGTGTAATTTGACACATAATGCTAGGTTTGTTTCTCTGGGCTCTGTGTGTCCCTTTAATTAAACTATTGATTAAATGGTGACGTTTAATTGATGGAGGCATTATCATAGGGTGCTCAAATGATGCTGAACTCCCCCGCTGTGAATGCAAGAAACTGCAGCAGGAATTTATTCCAATTTACACTCGGTCTCAACACTAGCAGCTGAATTAGTTAGTAATGGGAAGCGTTTTATTAAAAAGTATCTTCAGATAGGTTCTGTGGAGCAGACCTTTCACATTCTCAGCACAGCTTGTCTTTAACAGAACAAATGTTTAATTCAGAAAAGAATTCAGACTGAAGATGAAGAATTTCTCCGAAGAGTCGAGGCCAAACAAAATGTAATTACTGCAAATAAAAAAAGTGTCTATTTTGATTTTTTTTTTTCTAATTTTGACATAGCTGATAATAGGATTGAACTGTTTGCAGTGACTAATGAGCTCCATGCGAGATCACTCAAGGTTATAGCCGACAGCATCACAGCTTAATGTGACTCAGTGTGGGACAAGTTCCCTCAGTTTCCATCGAGGCTCTGTCTTAGTGAACTTCCACAAACTTCAGCTGAAAGTGTGGTGATGTCAGTAATGATCTCCAACTAAACCCAGCTAAAATAGCACAGTGACCTCATTATTGTTTCCATAGTTACAGAATGGCAGGGTTACAGTTCCTATCTATAGCGGCATTCACTTCATACAAAATACTGCATTTTCACAGATGATAGTGGTTAACAGCTAAATTGCAAAACCAGCTCATGGTAATCTGATTTATAGACGGCGTTATGTAAGTGCTGCTTATTTTGCAGCTGGGTACTAATGCACTCGGCGGTTTAAAGCTCAAAATTGTGATCAAATTGTCAAACAGCAGCTTTGACAAATTGAATATTTGTGGTAAATGATGGTGCAGTGCTGTTGATAATGCTTTACGCTGGTGTTGCCTGACTTGTTTATCCAATATTATCATCATTTAAATTGCACAAACAATGATATCAATTCCAGACCCTGAAACTGCTTCAGTGCTTCCCACCCACCTATTTCACTTTCGGTGCCAAAGAAAGCATCACACACTTTAACTGAACCAGCTGGCTTTGTCAGGCAGAGATCCAAAACATGGATCTATATTTACTGAGTTATATCACTGTACATGAGTCAACTAAAATCATTAAAGCCATGTAATGATAAAAGCGCTCATTGTCTCTCAGGCCCGTAGCATTTAGACAGACTAGCCGCTTCGTTTTTTGGCTAAAAGATAATATTATATTCTTGCAAATTATATTCTTCCATGTGAGAGATGTGGATTTGAGTTTTCACCAGTGAGGTTTTTTTTATGTTTTTGTCTCCCAGGCACAGTTTTGCTTGTTCCCCTTCATATTTGGCATTTTGGTGACTCACTGAAAACTCTCCAGAGGTGAGGGAGAGGCACAACAGGAGACGTGTCAGCAGAACTGAGACAGATTGGTGTCAAGAATAACGAAGCTTTTGGCTGTCTTGCTTGCTTCGTTGAAGTAAATTGTTCATGTCACGTGTTGCTGACATGTTTTTTAACCAAATCTGAAACCATGGCCATTAATATGGTGTTATTACAAGCATCTGGGAAGGCATTCCACAAGATGTTGGAAGCACACTGCCCATATTTGCTCCCACAACAGAATTAGTGAGGTTGGCCACTGATGTTGAGCAACCAAGGCCTGGCTCCCAGCTGGCGTTCCAATTCATCCCTGATGTGTTGGATGGGGTTGAGGTCATGCTCTTCCACACCAGACTGGTAAATCATATATTTCTTCATGGACTTGGCCTCGTGCACAAGGACGCTGTCGTGTTCAAACAGCAAAAGGCTTTCCATTAAAACATGCTGCAACGTTGAAAGCGTGAAACAAACAAGGGTTAGATGTTAAACACATAACCACCTATTTACTGTATGTCTTTAAATGGAGTTGGAGAGACAACTGCAGCATGAAAAATGCAATTATTTAATTGCTTTAACGGCAGTCTACACAACAATAGGAAACAGACAAAACTCTAAATGAGGTGGTAAAAATACAATTTCGAGCAAACGGGAACATAGATTAAGAGAATAACAAAATATGAATATTTAAATTAGGTGTAAACCAACCAAATTTAAAATGTGTGTATTCTAATAAGTGCACACCATTGTGTAACCCAGCACATACTTGTGCTTTTTCATTTTATTGAGTGTAGCAGGACTCCATCTTTGAGACTCCAATTGAACGCTCCAACCACGCATTGTTGAACTGCGGGTTCAGCTGCAGACAGGTGCTTTTGAATATTCATTGGGAGTGAGCCCTTACAGATTATAATCACTGTCAATATGTGTGCACTTTGCAACTGTCAACTATTCGGAAAACAAAATGTGCCCCGCGCTTCAACTGCTTATGAAAATGTATGATGCAGGTTGAAAAAAAGAAGAGTTCCCAGTAAATCTATCTGAGACCTGCACTAAGCCTGAACAAAGGGATCGTCTTCAAATTATTTCCAGTAATGAGAGAACTGTAGGTGTGGTTTCACATAACGCTTAATCCATTCAAACGCGTTCGTCTCCACCGAATTTTCAATTAAATTGCACAAATTGCGATCAGTGCTCTTGTATAGTAAGAGGCTGAGAAAAGACAAGATCTCTTTGCAGCTTCACTCTTGGCTCCATTTTCTGCAGCTCTGTCTCAACTGTCCTTCTGCAAAAATGTTTCGGGCACCTTCATTCGTGGTTTCCCTCTAGGATCTATCTAAGGAGCTTCAAGATGTCACCTTGTTGATGCTGCCGAACAGGACTACTCAAACTCCACCCACTCCTTGTTATCATGACATCCATACAGTGCTGTCCTGTTTGTTCCACTACCTGTTTATTTGAAAAGGTTAGTGTCCAGAAAATCTTCATGGTGCTGCACAGACATTTGTTATCAGCAACTTTTTCGAGTGTCTTGTTGTCATCTGACAACACTCCGAGCCATACAGCGAGGCACATTTGACAGGGTCCTGCTGCAGTTTCAGTTTGGATGATACTGCTGAGGATCTGATTTTAGATAACAGCAGCAGTGATGGGTGCATCTGCAGTAAAACCTGCTTCCTCAGTAAGGAGCTCCTAACCTACATAAAGATATAATGCACATATGGAATTTCAATATTAAACATCTACTAATTGAATGTTAAGATAATGAAACAATAGCCAAACGTGCATTTTTAGATTTTTGTATCGTATTTAAGCATCAGTTGTACTACTTTGTATGTTGTTGAACAGTACAGTACTGTACAAAAGTCAGCTGCCTCTGGAATAGTTTCAGGATGGCTGAAAAGACAAAGGAGAGAGACTCGGAGCAGAACTTCACTTTGTGCAGAAACAAAGGCTGCACCTTTGCCCAAAACCGCACTTTCATTCCATAAAGTTGAACAGATAAGTCGGCCTTGAAGTGTTGTGACACTTTAAAATAACTGCCTCATTAAAAAGTCGTGTAATGGAGGCATCAAGGACTTTGTGTACAAAGTCACAATACAATCACTGTCCTGTCAGTCTCCACCAACATGAGACATCGTCTGTCACTGTGTCCTCAGATACAGTGAGACGAGCTTGAGCATTGATAATCTTTACTGAAACACGTCTGTCAGGAACACTGATGTCCTGAGCTCAGATAAGAGGATCTGCAGGACACAGATGCATCATCAGCTGCTGGAGCATTTGTACAAAAACATTTTATTTACGACATGGGCTAAATAATTTCAAGTGAATAAAGCTATATATATTGAAATGCAATAAAAACTGTGTTGTATTGAAGTTGGGAAGTTATTATCTATGCTGTTAAGTTAATGTCACAATTATCTTGTTATTTCAAATAGTTTATCAACATCAAAATGATTGCAGCCGTCCACTGCTGTGGTGCTGAAAGCAAATCAGGAGCAAGAAGCAATTTGTGCACACGTTAGTCAATTTCAACTGACCACAAACTCCCATGTTAGGCTGAATTTATGCACATCTCTGTCATATCTGGATCTTTTCTGATGAGGAGAGAGCAGGCTGACCCGTGGCACTGCCACAGGGCGCTAGAAGCCAGAATAGTGCTGCACAAGTTATTTTTTTTTAGCTCTTTTTCCTTAAGCAACACAATACTGACAGGTATCACTAAGACAGTCTTTTTTTTTTTAAGTTTATTTGTCGTTATGGAGAATAGGCGCTGAGGTCAGAGGTGTTATTGACAACAAATAGAACACACTCACCAGTGTGATTGGCACACATTTAAAATAGGTTAATGACATGACATTACATCTTAATTAGACTTTTAGTAGTTGATGGATCAGGAGTTCAGAATAAGAACAGACAGACAGACACAGTGTGGTACTACAGAAGTAAACATTGTTCCTTGTTCCTTAGTCATTTGAGGGATATAATATATCCGTCCTCCTGGTTATATGTCGAGGTGTCCTTGGACAACACTGAAACCCTGTAGTGGCGCTGACATATGCTGTCTGGCACCTGTCCGACAACAGTTTTCCCACAGGAATCAATAAACTATGTAATCGTCATCATCATCATTATTATTATTGTTATTGTTGTTATATTATTTGTAGTAATAGTAGTAGTAGTAATATGTAATGCTTTGCTAAGCTAGCAAAGCTAGCTTTATTTCTTTTCCACAGTGGTACAATATATCTATCTTATTCTCTACATTTCTCCACTGGCAGATATGACTCATTTAATAGAAACTGTATTATTCATTAAGTTGTATTCTCATAAGCTGGGGATAAACACGGAGGCCACATCACATGGAGGGCATTCTCCACATCTTAGGAAAGAAGGATTTTGAGAAACATAAAAATAAACTTTTGGTGATTAAAATAGCAGAAATGTGTTTTTAAAAAGAGCCAAAAAATGACTGTAACACCAACTCTTTAATGATGGACTTCTTCACCGTGCACAGATTCTTTGATTAGACTGAAAATGCAAAGTGCACTTCCACAAAGGATTCACATAGAAAACATGTCACATATTTTTATGCTCATGCATAACTTCAAATATTCTATCGTGGTCTTGTCTTTATGTGTATTGAGAAACTTTGACATGAAACAAATGTGTTGCATAACTAGGAGAAGTTTAGTCTTTAAAGGATGTATTGTCGTCATCAGTTAATAATTGTTCACACCACACGTGTCCTTCACAACTTTTATAAAATGCAAAGTAAGTAAAGTACAAGGTAAGTAACAAAACCACTGTTGGAGCTCACACAAACATTCACTTATCATCCAAATATATAATTAAAATTATAAACTTCATTTTGGAAGGAAACTACTTTGTCACTTAGTCCATAAAACTCGTTGGCATCAGTCTTTTGTACAGTCAAACACAGTAAGTTTGACAAAGTCTCTGTGTTGGAAGGTTTACATGTTTTTTAGCTTTTGTCAGAATCAGCAGCTTCAAACGGTGTCCTACAACCAGCTGGCACAGTCCTAAACCTCGGGACTCCACTGAACTGCGATGAAGAATGCGAGGTCAGAGCCAATGCCATCGCCAGGGCTGACTGAGTCATTTTACACTCTGTCATCACTCTTATCACAATTTTACCCCCTCTTTCACTCTATCTTGATTGGTCACTCTCTGGAACATGTCTGCGCCCCAGAGGCTTTATCTGTGATTCCTTATCATCCCCAACTCTGCCTATCTCTCACAGCTACCCATCCTTTGCCTTCTCTTTTTCTCACTGCACATCCCTCACTCCTCCTTCCCATTTGTCTGTTGCACTGTGTTGTTTGTCCTTCTCGATCTCCTGTTGGTTACAGCCAGGCCTCTAAAGCAGGACTCATTAAGCCCTCTGGACTTAATTATATTATTCTATCCTAGGGCACATTTTGTGTCATATTTCCTGGTTTTACACTGTAATCACAGGGATCAACTGCAATACGTGAGTGAAGATAGCCGGACTTTCCACTTTCCACAATGTCAGCTAGGCTTGACACTAATTATGATATTTTCAAAGTCATCCAGATTCACAGCAGAAGCACATTTATGCAAGGTCCATTTAAATTCTTAATTGTGCTTTACTGTTAAAAGTAGAGAGTCTGGATATTTGGTGTATAGCCCGAGGAGCTGTTTGCCCTTGGCAGTTCTTTCATCTTCTCATTCAATAGCATAAGTCAAACAGTGTTACGTAAATTTGACTGGGGTACATCAAGTAGCCGGAGTTCCTTGTGCTAATAGTGACCTGAAGGAGAGGGTGTAAAGGAATGTGTGGGAGATCCCTTCGAGATGGAACAGGGACTGAATGCGGTGAACATTGTTAGAGGACGACTATGTTTGATATGTGTCCTTAGTCTTTCTTGCCTTGAAAGTCACTCACATCCAAGACTTTTTGTCTGACGTCTGATTTTTATAATGAAACGTAGCAGCTACTTTTATTTCGTTTCAACATTCCTTTGAGTCTCAGAGTTCAGAGCAGTGTCCTATACTTTGCAATGCATTTAAAGGGAAAGATTGCTGCTGATTAGATAGGCACAGATATGACAGTTTATGGGCCAATAACAATAAACATCAACTATCTTTCAATTGTGATTATTGCTAACATGACATGATAACATTATTCTTGCATAAGCAAAAAGGTGCATAAAGCACCTGTGTGAACTGGTTTATTAGTTTTCTGGCAGCCAGTACAGTTCTCTTTCTTCTGTGGGGACCTTGATTTCTATTTATTCTAGAGTGAAATTCCCATAACAGAGATTTAAAAGTTTTCTAAGTTATGTAATATATCACAGTGAATGGTAAATCCACAGAGATGTTTCTTAGAGTTTCAATAAGTACAGAAGCAGGCTGGATAAAAGGAGAGATCAATACACAAAGCGATTTGAAATCAGGTCTGCTAAAAGCCCGAGCAAAACTGAAACTAACAGAGTGCTCTGTATAGGTCTAAATAAGTTGGGTTCCGTCATACATTTTAAATTGTTGTGGTGATAGTGTGCTCCAACACACACGTGTGGCCAATAAAGGGAGAAATCTTAATACTCATCTGCTGCATTTACATGCAGATAAGCAGTAACCACGTCAGTACTTCTTTTCAAATTACCCACTTTACCTGATTTTTCTGAGTAACCTGGTAACTTGTGTGCATGTAAACGCTGCAGTGGTGCTGAACCGACAGATAAAACACCTATTAACCCTTTTATTATGTTTTACTGCCTTGTATTTGAGTCAGTCTCTTGTGGCCCTAATGTGTGCTTTTGACTTTTGTGTATGTTTACCTCAAATACCTGGCATTCCTAATCCGCCCCCCAGTTAATTCAACAACACATTTACCGGCGTTGAACCTGGCACCAAACATATTTTTCTGCTCTTTGAAGTGAATATATTGTCGAAACAGCTTGAACAGCTTAGATTTAGTGCCGCTGTGGTTATTGTGGGCTACAGATCAGGAGATCTCCCTCATTTCCATGTTTATCTGCTAATTCTGGCCAAAATGACTTATTGTTACTTCTGCCACTTTTCTAATGGAACGGCGTTATCAAGGCTCTGTTTTTATGAGATAATGCCCGGGAAGACACTGTTCAAGGTCTGGCATGGTCTACCAGATGTCACATTACCACAAGCACAGGCACTATAAATAAAAGCACGGGCTATCTTGCTGTTGCATACCACTACAAAAAACATGATTTGAAATTTTTTTAACCTATTAGTCTTGATGGTGTTAAGCCCAATATGTGTGCAGTGAAAATTACCATCACCTCATCCAAAAATAAAGCATTGTACAAAAAAAAAGACTTGTCCAGTCTCCCGCAGGCTCCATTCTATTTTTTTTTTTTTTTCTAATGGCGAGTCACAGCTTACATCGTCTTATGTTTGCTCCATGTTGTCATTCTCAGCACATTTCATAATGGAAGAACATATTTCCTTCGTATACAGGAAAGCGCTGATAATGAGAGTTATCATTCTTTAGAATTTGCACCACTGATGATAATGGACTTCATTATGTCCCTCTTCCAGTAAGCTGTCACCCTGAACAAATTTAAATTAGCCAGCCCAGAACAGATCTTACACCAAGATTATTCCCATTCAAGGCATCATTTGGAGCTGTTTTGATTCCCTTTAATACAGGACTTTTCACTCCAGCAAGCAGCAGCCCTGTTTATTTCACTGTCACAACATTATAAATTACTGGCAGCTTTCTAAGCAATGACAAGAGCGGAGAAAAGTCACCTAGAACCAGCCTCGGCTAAGAGAACAGGCTGATGTGAAAGATGCTGGCTCACTGGCTTTGAAAAGGGCAAGGTGGGGTCTTGGGCAAGAGACCCTGAGGGAGCCATGTGGTGGAAACCATACTGTGACTCATTCAATAAAGTTAATTAATGATATTTTATACATAATGAGGGTCGGTCTCCCTTGTGGTCTTCTCTCTGGCTGAGTTCATGGAGAGACAGAAGTTTTGCTGTGGCTGCAGGGACCATTCTGGAAACAAAACAAAGGTGGTAACACGTTATGTTAAGGTCATTTTCTCATAAGTTTGTCTTTTGAAAACCTCTAATGTTTATAAGTTTATGGATCTGCTTATTAAATGAAAACGATTCGTCGTCTCAAGGTAATGACAATGCCAAGTTTATTTATCATCTTGCACAACTGACAAATACTGTTTCAATATGTTCTCCAGCTTTCTTTCAAGAAAGCCAATACACCGCCACATCCACGACTTCAATGCATTCTCTGTCTCTGTATTACTAGTGTCGCAGCCATCTTTAAGAAGTGCAGGCCCCAGGAGGGTGTTTTATTTAATAAAGGTGAATGTGCCCTCTGCAGTGGAAAATACAAGTAGAAAAAAGCTCTGTTATAAGATAAAACAGTTTGCATGACCGAGAAATTCACTCATCTTTACGATGTTTTTGTATTGTGATGTAAGAAAAGTCAGTATATTTTTCCGTTCCTCCATTCCAGCATAACTGAAAAAAAAATCACAATGCTGGCATCTGGACCTTGAGTTGATACTATTTTGTCACAGATCAAAAACTTCTTTAAAAAAATAAGTATTTCACATAGTTCTACTCGTTTATCATTCAAAATGTGATTTTGACTGAGTCAGAAAGAAAAGAAAGCAAAGTTAATTTATGTCCATAATTTTAAAAAAAAAGCTGTTTTCTAAGTAAAGGAAGTACAGCTAGTCCTGAGCACAGTGGTAGACTTCAATGCCAACCTGAGCTCGTGTTTGGAAATTTAGCATATAAGCACCCATCATCTCAGCATTAAAGAAACATCTAAAAGCACATTATAGTTCTTTTAAGACTGAGTAAACAATGTGAGCAACCAACTGAAAGACTGACCGCTTACAATAAATTAGCATATTCTGGGAGACCAAACGTGGATGGTAGCATCGCAATATTTAAAAGCAGGTTGTCACTTTATTGGTTAGTTTCATAGATCAGTGTCATTTGAGAGCATCGACTGGATGAAGAGAAGAGAAGAAGAGTAGGATCTTTACATATACCACAGTTTACTTTTTCTGCCCACTGTCAACTCCAACTGACCCAAACTGGAACAGAGCTTGTTCAACACTGTCATAATTACTGTAGCTCAACAGGTGTTATGTCTCTGCCTGTAACGCCTCTTATTAGGATGTTTTTTTTTTGAGAGACAAGTACTAACTAATTGTCTATTATTATTCATTTTCAGTAAATATACCAAGGTGCAGCATTTTATTTAACACTATAATAATGGGGATGCTTAAAAATAAAGCATCTGTAATGATGTGAGCTACAGTATGCAGTCATTCAGAGATCGTATCACAGCTCCATGGTATGGAGCGGAAAGGTAAGGTAAGCCCTGACAGAAG
Source organism: Anabas testudineus (assembly GCF_900324465.2). Classification (NCBI taxonomy): domain Eukaryota; kingdom Metazoa; phylum Chordata; class Actinopteri; order Anabantiformes; family Anabantidae; genus Anabas; species Anabas testudineus. The sequence continues at coordinate 6,075,732 of NC_046617.1, read as the reverse complement.
GGTGGCCGGGCTTGGAGACAAGTGAACTGGATTTGTGACACGGCCAATTACTGAGAAACACAATAAAAATAACACATCAAGCTTGCATCCTCTTCAGCATTTGAATCCTTTCGCTCTGAGTCTAAAATGTTGTTCACAGTATGAAGTGAATGAAGTAAACACACACACACTCGCACACACACACACACACACAGACGCAGGCACAGAAAAAGCCAAGATTTTCTACATTTCCTGTTTGTCCGTTAGTGGGCCTGGGAGGCAGATTTGCTGCCAGTTTGTGCTTCTGATTAGCATGTTTTCAGTCAGATTGACTGATGGTGAAACTCTAGGCTGGCTTCCCTGGAAAGCTGTAATAAACACAACATGGGAGGCTGCAGCATCTGCATTAACACCTTGCCGGGGCTGTCTCCTAGGGCCTAGGAGCCGAGGACAGTGACTTCCCTTCACACCTCGTTACTCCTGTCCCCTCCCGTGACCTTACCCTGCAGGCAAACATGCACCCCATGAGATGGCAAGCCAATCAGTGCTCCCAGTCCATCCAGCCCCACCCATCACAACCCTTCCTTTTTGCCTTATTCCCTTTTTCCCTCCACTCAAATGCACTGTCACTGCAAGTGTCATAGTCTCTTTCACTGAGTGGTATCGTTGTTGCTGGCCCCCATCATTGTCCCCCCATTTTGTCAGTTAGCGCTGTTTACATTTCAGGTGATTCCTGCTTTGAATCACTCCAGCGGAAACTGATGTGACCTTGGAGAGGATGTCTGTGTCTTTCAGACCTGAAGAGGAAGAAGAATGCTCTTTGAAAGTCTTCTTTCATGTCACTAATAGACAGGAGGCTGCCTGAATGACTTTTTTTAACAGTCATTACAAAGATCAGGATGGGCTTGAATGCATCAAGCCTTGGAGAGGGAAAATGGAGTTCTCCAGGTGAAAGGAAAACAGGCCCTCTGGCAAGGTTGCGTGGTTTGTCTTTGATGCTCCTGGCGTGACACGGGGAGCTCACCTTGACTGGGTCATTTATTCAGACGTACACTAAGTCACCTGGCACTGGGGGGCTGAGAGACAATTACATTTAGCCTTCATGGAGCAATGATGCCAGGGCGGCGGAAAGCATCTATATTTTGAAACTTTCGATGGTCTGTCACAGTCTGAGTGGTAATCAAAAATTAATAAACATTTTTTGCACTGAATAGAAAAGAAAAAAATGGCTTTGCTCTCAAACTTTAATTAGTTCTCAGATAATGTGGCTTCTCAAAGCTAATCACAGTTTTTTTTTTTTCTAAATAAGCTTACTACATTCAGCCATGTCTACATTTTCCTGAAAAAGCAATAGTCTAAGTAAAATAAGGCGTGAAAAACATGCAAATGCCAAAGAAGCATTGACTAGATGGCACTGCCCTTAGCCCTTCTACCTTCTGAACAAACCATCCCAACCTGACCTAGGACGTCTGCAAGTCTCACACCATAGATGAGTTGCAAACTGCAGTGTGGCGAGTCAGAGCAAAGAAAAACCCTGTTAATTGGTCCAGTCTGGCTGGCCCCTGTCAAACGAGGCCTTTCATGGCCTTTTCATAGGCTTCTCCTGGGAGAACTGAGGAGGCTGCCTGTAATGAGGCACCGTACCTGGTTGCAGAGGGGGGAATCAGGAGGGTCACTCGTGGGCAATTAGGGAGAAATAATGAGAGCTTTCTCTCTGTCTCTGTTTCTACCCCTCCCCACCCCCCACCCCCCTACTGCTTCCTGTGAGGATGGAGGCTCATCAGGTAACTTTTTAGGGGGATCCCAGGAGAGGTGGCTCAAAGCCAAAAGTAGCCCTGCATGAAGATAGAGCATTGCAGATCTTCAACAAATACGCGCAAAACAGCATTCGCCACACACGCTGTAGCTCTGTTGACCAACGGCGGCGGCGAGTGAGATTAGAAAACTGGAAGGATGATGCTGAAATATATGTATGCAACACCTTTCCTGCATAGTGTCACTTGATATGTTGTTGCATGAGCTGAATCTGTATGCAGCCCACTATACCTCCCATGTTGAAAAAGCTAAGATGCTTTAGCTTATCTTGTATACAGTTCATTATACAAGGCCAAGATGAAACGCTATATCTGAGCTTGTGTACAGTTCATTTTCCCATCACCCCTGGGATTTCAGTTTTCATGCAGCTTGTGTTGCCTACTGTAACTCCTTCCTTGCTGCTCCTGCCTGCAAACAGATTCCCACCTCTCAGACAGAGATTGATGTGGTGCCTGTCCGTGGTTGTAATAGCACTCAGTATCCACTGCACTTAATATCCAAATGGCACCAAATCAAAATTATTGCCAGTCTGACACCAGGGTGAAACCTTATTTACATGCACAGAGCTGATTCATTTTTTTTAGAGGGTGAAAGGTGATCAATAAGTTGTGCGTGAAATTGTCCACATACCTCCAAGAACAGTATTTGAATTGCAGTGCAGATGGTTAGGTATTAACAGAAAAACACCACACAAAATGATAGAAATCTAACTGAAATTATACATGCATCCATTGTTGTGCATTTGCAGCTCCAAGGACCATGATTACCTTTAGAAAATATGTTGTTAGGATAATTAGTTTTGCCTGTTTAGGTGTGAAAATGCCAGAGAATTCAGGAGAAAGTCTTTTTCTTTTTATTTTGTTCAGCACTAAGCTTCTGCATCAAACTCAGAGACCCATAAACTAAAATCACTGTGAAGCTGGTCCTCCCACTTCCTTCTATTTTAATGATAATCACAGATTCCCTCTCTAAAGGCTGCTCTGGTCTTGCTTTTGTCTTGGTTTAGCCTTCAATTTTGCCTTTGCTGCTATAGCACGGCAGTAAAAAAAAAAAGAAACCTTTGAATTTGTTGTTGAGGAAGTTTAAACCACAGTGGGTTAAAATGGAGCTGCTGCCCTTTCTGTGAATGGATTGGACGCTGAGTTTGAAGGACAAAGAATGGGTGCAGAGGGCAGACTGGTACTGAAGGTTGTGTTTAGCATTAGTTTGAAGTAGTGCTACTATGATGGTATGACGGAGTCGGGTTAGTTTTTCAATCTTGCTGTTTTTGCCTCGGAGAGGCCGTGAATGTTAGAGTAGTAGGGGAAATCCCTTCCTGGTAAATGCTCCATCTGTGCACACAAGTAGCACAATGTGCACCACACAGTAAAATACAAATTAATGTGAGGATTGTGTGATGTACAGGGAGTCTGTCTGTCCGCTGTTAGAAAATGTAAAGTGCTATAGTCATGAATCTAATGTAGAATGATTGTCTGTCTCCCCTGTTTATTTGCCAGTGTAAGGGCTGTAATGGAGACAAATGCTCATCCGAGCCCATGAACCCACTGCTTTGGCAATCTAACACCTCACTATATGTGGTTCTTGAGGCAGCCTGCACTGAGAGGACTATGTGAAGGCAGGTGAAAGGTCCACAGGTGACTAACCTGGGTTTTATGCCTTAATGACTCCTTGTTACTCTCATAGCTATTTCCCAGTTGCCACCAGCAATTCCAACCTCTGTGTCCATTAGATGCAGGGAACATGGATCAATACGTGATGCAATTTCCCTGGGGAATGAACGAGGCTACTTTAGGGTGGTTGGCCCTGCATCTCCCCCTCTTTTTCACTCTCTCATTTTACCTTTCTGCTGGCCTCACTTCCCCTCTACTTTCACATGCTAAGCAGAGTAAACCTTAGGTAGGTGTTGCAAAGACAAAAGGAGATCCTGTTCAAACATTTATACAAGTGAAGTAAAATTTACCAACGACAGGAAACGTCGTCGCAGCAGCTAAAACCGAAACCTGTCACACAGGTCTCTCTAAAACAGATGAAGAATGAGTCATCACCAGTCCAACACCCACCTAATAGCGAGGCTGGCACTCAGCATGCCAGCAACATCATCTGCCTTACGAGGGATGTTGCCCAGCTATTATCTTTGAACAATGAGACACAGTTTGCTAGTATTCGATTTCGCAAAGGTCAACATCATTTTGCCACTGGAGTAAAGTGTTTTTTTTTTTCATAATGAATATGCCCTAGATTATGCATAGACACAACATAGCCTATAGAGTCTCAGTGCATTAAAGCGCAGAGAGCAAAAGCACATTAAAAAGCAATTGTATACCTTCATTATTAGAACTATAAAAATTGTTCAGTCTTGTTTTGTCGGTGTGATAATATTTCACCGCAAACTGTGGTATTCATTTGGCTGCTATAAGACCCATTAATAATTTACACAATGCTGAGTTGCTGAGGCTGGTAAAAGTTGCGTTTTATTTACCTGGACCCTCTTTATATGGTGATATGTGAAGCCTTCACATGTATTGCTGACTTGTGTTTCCATGACAACGTTACTCTAGTTCTAATTTTGAATATCACAGTCTGGGGACCATGATGAACATGAAGATAATTAAACGAAAAATATCAGTATAGTTGGGTTTTGACTCATCTCTATCATTTTCTGTGCTACGTTAGACCAGTGTGTAATGGTAGCCCAAGAGATCTTAAAGGTAAACCCAGAGAGAGCTCTTCTTGGAATATGCCATATGTAAGTTGTTTTTGGCAAATGCTGCTCTGCTCTGAATGGCTAAAAATAGATCTACAAAATATCATCATTTTAAAACGGAGCCAGAACAGACTGCCCCACAATAACTGACCTGGGTCACATTTCCTAAAGACATAAAAAGTTAATATGCAAGGTTCAGCACCTCTCATAAATATAAAGAACTGCTTGGGCAAAAAAGGCCTGCATCTTTTCATGCAGACAAATTTACATTATCAGCTATTAAAACAAACAAACAGAATTATGTTTCTATGCAACTGAACTGCAAATGGAAATAATTTTCGTAAGCAATGTAAATCATATCATGCATATGTTCCGGTGCAACATTTATTTGGACAAATGAAGTAATGCATTTATTAGTGGAAAGTGGTGTGTGGGTGGTGTCAGTGTAATAACAAGATGGTTTTTCTCTATTGAGCACAATTTGTCTCTTAACGCAACCAAGTGCTGTGAATGCCTGCGCATAAGGCTAAAAAACACAAAAGACATGACAAGACATGCAACAAAAGCAAACTCTACCTCAAACAATATAAATCATGGTCATTACATTACACAATTAACTGCTCCAGCACTTTTTTGAGTGAACCTGTAAGAAAGGAGATTGTTCAAAGAAAGTTATAATCTTTATGCTGTATTCTTCTGTGAAGGTTTTTTTTTCTATGGCATTGACATACAAGACCTGTGTGTCTAGACTAAACATGTTTCAACACTTACCGTGGCACATTACTTGTACTGTTTTCTTTCTTCAATGAAAAAAAAAAAAAATCACCAAAAATCTGAAATAAAAACAGAAAAAAGATATTGTACTGCATCACATTTAATTCTTTCTTTGCATAGTGGTCAAACTCAGAAAGGTGAATACTGTAAATACAAACGCTGTAAAAATTGTTTGAAGATTTTTGTGTAGGAGGTTGCATGTAGGTGCAATACGGATTAGGATTAATTAGGATTAGGATAATTATGAAAGTACTTTTTATTACCCGTGAACAGGCGTTTGTCTTTTGTTTGGCACAGTTAATCCAATAATGTTTGGGGTCCTCGGATCACATGTGTGCTAACTGTTTCAAAAAAAAGGATGTAAAAATGTGTGAAACCATTGAAAAAGTGTTAACACATATGGAAGAGGAGACTTCTGCTGTGCTGAGAAGGTGATGCTGAAGCTCAAGAGGATCCCAGTTTCAAATGAGGAATGTTTGGAAAGTTTTAGTCACAAAACCGGATGCTGTACTGTAAGTTATAATAGTTTACTGGACGTTGAAGATCAGCTATTTTGCATATATATGCAACATATATGTTCCTTATCAATATTAACTGTCAACATTTGGCATTATGTTAATAGCAAGTGAAACAGATGATTAATGGTCTGCACTTACAGTACATAATACTTTCCTACACTATTGTTACCCAAAGAATTTCACAATCATCATCGTTTACATGCACTTAAATTACCAGATTACAGTCGGCTTTGTCGTGTAATCTGTTTAACTGCGATGTTACCTGGAAGCCTGATTCCTGTAATTGGGGGGAGGATTAGAGAAACCTGATTTGAGGTGTGCTGAAGCAAAAGCAACAACGACAGCAAAAGCAACAACTCGCATCATAACACTGTGTCTCCATCCAGCCAGGCTAGCTGAGTTAACAAGCTCACGCTACTGTTCACTTTTCAATTATTAGAAGAAGAAAAGCAGTGATTTAAAAAAAACAAATCTATTAAAAGTCTAGTGTCTCAAGAACTGATTAACCTTCACACTCATGGATCTAGTACTTCATTTAGCTTTCCTCCCTGCACCTACACAACCCTTTAATACACTTTAACAGCAATCATCATTTTTTCCTGCAAAGTTTTCTAAAATCATTCTTGATTTCCCTTTTAGAGTTTTACAGTTCCAGTTGGCCTGGTGTTGTGTAAACTGTTTGATTTATTATTTTTGTTTGGTAGAACCCTTCTAATGATGGGCAATATAGAGTACTACATTTGAATCTTCTCTTGCTTGGATAGCTTGCAGCTTTTCCCAAGGTTAATTGTTTCGTGACAACAGCTTGTAAATGCAAAATGCAATGTTTACAAGGCAATGGACCTATTTTTTTTTTCTCCAGTCCACACTGTCATGGGTCAGTGATTTTCTGTGGGCTTTAGGTTTTGTAGTTAGCACCCTGTAGCAGTTGAAAGATGGGCATGGTGCAGTGGGTGATCAGAAAGTCTGAAATTGGCCCAGAGAGAGCATCACTGTCAGAAAACGACCACAACATTGAAGAAAAGAAATAGAAAATGCCATCCCCTGCTGAGTGAATGAATACATGAGTTTCTCAGTGAACTTTTGGTTTTACAGCTTGGATCACAGCATCAGCAAAAAAACAACTCTTAACAGTCTACAGGTTTCTAAAGGGTATAATAACACAGGAAGGCTAATTTTTTTAAAATGCATAGGTTAAGGTTTCACTTGTCTCATTGTTAGATTTGTCCACGGGGGATATTCCTGTCACCCCTTCTACTGTGATTTGAAAGGATGTTACACGTGTCTCTCTCCATGTCTTTAATCAAAACACAGTGTTATCTTTCCCGGCCCTGTATTTGTTTCTATGAGTGCATTGTGTTTCACGACCGTGCCTTGGTTATCAAATGGCACCATTTAACAGATGAAAGAGCAGTGGGGCAAGTGTCGTAAAAAAAAAGAAGAGCAAGAAAATACAAGACCGACGTAGGGAGAGGAGGAGGAGACTAAAGTGACAAAAAGAAATGTAGTTCAAGATCTGAGGCGATGTCAGTATGTGTGGGCAATGTTAAATAATTTACTCCTCCCTGATCAGACCCTATCTAATTAGCCCTTGTTCCTCTGATTTAATCAGGCCCTCTTGGTAGGGGTGTTGGGCTATGAACTGTGAGGGGCGAAGAAGCATCACATGCTCACCCGCTGTGTGATCACAGTGGGGTCTCAGGTGGATAGGTAGAGGCACGTATAGTCTGCTAGAGACATGTCCTGCCAGCTTACTAGAGCTGACTACAGTTACAGCTAACAACACTAACTGGACACAGCACTGGACGCCGGTGACTCCTAACAGGAGTCACCTGCTAACAGGCTGCCATTTAACACCTTTTATGGCTCCACTTCACCACAGTTAGCCTTCCCATGACACCGCTCTAAACATGTTATACAATTATGTCTGTATATGATTATGGAGATGCAATGGTAAGGACGTCGCTGAGCATCAGACGCTTTGATCACCACTTTCTTGAGATTAATGCTGCGGCGTCTTTAGAACTTGGATCTTTCTGGAAATGATAACAGAGAAGTAAGGGTGCATCCAAGTATTGTGGTGCCTGAGGTTGGTTTAGAGGAAGTGTAAGCTGCTAGAGGATCCAATTTCAGGCCATTTCCCCTCCTAAAAAAATGTCTGAAGTGGAAAATCACACCTGATGGCCCACTAGTGTGGCTTTCAAGCCACTAGATGGTAGTACAAATGTCTTAGTACAAATCAATTTTCTGAAAAAAAGAAAAAAAAAAAAAGGTTACGATAAAAAAAAGAAGGGTTGAAAAGTCCAGATGGCCATCTGTGTCCTTTTGTAAAAGACCATGTTCTCTCTTTTTTTCTTGCCACACAGTGAAGAAATGGACTAGTGGAGCATTCTTTTTTCACACTGTAGGATAGACATGAATCTGCCAGTGGAGGACATTGAATTTGTTTTAAGCTGCACTCCCACGACGTGCAGCCAGTGCTGAGGTACACACTTTGATTTGTCACATGCAGAGAAGGGGGGGGAGAGAGAAGACGGTGAGGAAGGGGAAGAAGAAGCAAGGGGAACAGAAGTGTAGTGTCCCGCTGAGGTAATTTGCCTAGGGTCTTATAGAGCTTACTTGCTCTGCTGGCAGAGTCATATGCAGGCTGATATGGGAAAAAGAGAAGATGTGGGAACAGCGTGAGAAGCCAGCAGAATCACAAGTGTTGTGGCTTTACCTTGTAGCTTCAGAGGAAATAAGAAATAGTGAGACCGAGGAGAAGGCTGGGAGTGGAGTAGGGTTTAACTAAAACTCAAACAAAGCTAACCGGGCATGGGTGCACGGGCACGTGCACGTGCGCGGCCGTCATCCAGCGCGTCTGGGAAAAGCTAAGGCCAATTTTCATGGGAGTGTAGCAGTTTTGAGCACACATAAGCGCCTGTGACACCTCTGGCAGTGCCAAGAGCCCACATATCAGCCGGCGCTGACAGCATGGCTGGCACATGCCTGAGGGGCTGGGAAACTTCCCCTCTATAATTGCATCCCATGTCAACCTGTGACAAGTCAAGCTCAACCAGAACGGGAGCTCACTAATCACCGGCCAGACCTCCTCCACCTCCTTTACCCTCTCATTCCCCACCTACCCTCACTTTCACCCCGCTCAGCACACTCCCTCTCTAGCTATCTGCCTCCCATCATTGTTTTTTTTTTTTTTTTGCATCTGTTGGGGTTGCACCCCAGAGCAAGCTGTTACATCTTTATCTCAGCACCGGGTGCAATTCAGATGACTCAGCAGTCAAAGCAGCTCTGTGTCATTAGTCCTCTTTAAAGGTATCTGTTAATGTAGCCATTTCCCCATTTATTCCATCTGTTATTCTCACCGGCACTCCGCGGCTGACCTGTTTTACTCATTTTTATGTTAATGGCATAAAATTTGTGTTTGGGATGAAAATAAGTCTGTCCGCTCTTCCTGGACTGCACGGCTCTGAGAATTCACAAGCTTCTCCACACTGCATGTGAAAAGTCCGAATGTGACGAAAGAGCAGTTTCCAGCAACATGCACGCTAAGTTAAGAGGAGGCGGCGAGTTCGTGTGCGTGTCGGGAACCATGCTTTCGCAGCGAGAACTCCTCGTGATCTTTGATAAGAGATATCGCTATCATCAGCGCGTGATCACATGTTTGCTCTTTGGAAAGTGATGTGCTGCACGCGCGTGTGTGTGTGTGTGTGTGTGTGAGAAAGAGGAAAAACACGGTTGTAGTGCCTCCTGCTTCCTGCAGCCAGGTGGGGCCCGGTTGTGTCTGTGTGCCACAGTAACTGGATGTGATGGCTGGCCTCTGGGGATTTCTGCCTTAGAAGTGCTAAATGAGCGAAGCAAAGCAATCACACTGTTCCTGTGTATGTATGCCTGTGTGATCAAGTGTGTGTGTGTGTGTGTCACACACCTATATAAGAAAGTCATTTTTGCTTTTCCTGTTGGCTCTGCCTCTGTGTAGGCGTGTGTGTGTGTGTGTAATGTATGTAATAAAGGACACCGAATTTATCCCTGGACTAAATATAAGCTCCACGAGATGGATGATAAGATAAAAAAGCCTTTAATGTATAAAATGTTGCCAGGGAACAAGCCTTTTAAATAACAAATACACAAACGCGGCTGCTGCTTCGGGTCAGAGCAGGGATGTTAAGCGCTTCAGACAGTCCACATATGGTGGAGCTGTAGCACTGCTCCAATAGACTCCAGTCACAGAGGTTGGTGACATGAAAGTGGTTTTAACCCGGAGACTGTGACCCCACCCTTCTCTAGCTATCTCCACCCTCTATGTCTCAATGTGATTGTTAGCCTGAAGCCCCTGCAAGGGCAAACCGTACCCCACCCCTTCATTATCCAAATGGAATTGACTTAATTCAGTTAAGGAGTAAGAATTTTTCCTCCCACGAGATGAGCTCGTGTTTGTGTATAATTCTGTGTTTTTTTTTTTCTTTTTTTGCAACTCAGCTGTTACTCTGCATGTGTCCCCCGAGCACCACCTCACACATACATTGCATATGCAACCTGCAAAAATGAGCTCACCGGCATATGAAAACAAAACAAACGAGCGCGCGGCGCAGGTCGTGTTCTTGCCGCAGGGCGAGCCGGGGCCACAGCGGTGACAACACAGCGGCCTTTTGGTAACGCCGGGGTCCCCCACCGCTCCACACATGCCCTTGTGCACCCGCACGAGCTGAGGTGAATGCCAAGGAGTCTTCAGAGCCACTCCGTCAAGCAGCACGCCACCCTCCACCCCCACCCCAGGGGAACACCAGCCAATGAATTACAGATTAGATCATTGTTACAGGATCATAACAGCTATCTAATTGCCAATTTCGCTTTTTAATTGAATTTGGTGGAGTGAAGAGGACAGAGATAGGATTCACGGGGTTTTGTATGGAGCCAGTTGAAGTTGGTCTGCTGTTGACCAGGCCCAGTGGTTCATAAGGGAACAAATACCAGAACTTGACATTCGGGCGGCAAACTTGGTGTTGTGTGGTGGCTCACAGGTCCATTTTTGAGTTTACGTTCATCCTCTGTTTTACCTAGTTTGTGTTTTTTTGTTGAGCTCTTTAATCTAAGGGTTTAACCTGGGCTTCGGCTTCCTGACCCGCTATGAGCTAAGTGCAGTTTGTGTGTCCGTGTCTGTGTCTGTCTCCTGTCTGTTTTCCCTCACACCCCACCTCCAAAGCCCTCCTTACAGTCCGGCCGTAAATGAGCTCCACGGAGTTGTCTGGTTATAGTTTGGTTAAATTAGACGAGATAAGTTGGCCCACATCTCCTCCACGGCCTCGCTTGAGAACTGACAAACCCAATACATCTGCTGCGGCTATGATAATTGAGATGGGGGAAGGCGCGGGGGTTGGATGTGGAGGAGCAATTTGTGTGTGTACACGCGTGTGTGTGTGTGTGTGTGTGTGTGTGTGAATAGGAGGGGGAGCCTCCCTCTGTCTCTCGCTCCTCAATACCTGTCATTGATGAGGAGCCAAGGAGAAGCTTCAGCTTGAAGCTGTCATCGACCCTGTGAATCTGTCTGCCTCACTCTATCATCCCTCCCTCCTCCTTCCACACACACTCTCTCTCTCTCGCTCGCTCTCTCTATTTCTCTCTCTCCCTGTGATGTGGATGCAGAGTGTGAGAGTCGTGAGCCAGCCAGCGAGCGTGTGCATTGTGTGCCGTAGGAATCTGCGCGACCGACTCTTGAAGCGTTTAATTCGGAGACACCGGCAGGCTGACTAGGGTGCAGGCAGCTGGCCGCCCTGACACCGCCGATACTGACGCTCCATCTCCCGGACTGACAGGCCAATCGCAGGCCACCGCTTGCCCTCCCTCCATCCACAGCGCGTGCTCTCTCTCTCTCTCTCTCTCTCACTTGCACTCCCTCCCTCCTTTTCTTTCACTCTCTCACTCTGGTTTTCATTCCTTCGCGTTCAATCCGTGCATTCCCTCCTCCTCCTCCTCCTCCTCCTCCTCCTCCTCACACCTTCTGGTCAGAAGGGGAAGAGGAAGCCCAGCCCAGGGAGAGACTCTGAGTGGATGAAACTCTGACACCAACAGACCACAGGGAAACAAGAGCATAACTGTGAGTACAGTCCTTTCACCTCTCACTCAGGCTTAGCATTGTCACACACCTCTGTGTCTCTCTCACACACACACACACACACACACACACACACACACACGGACACGGACACACGTGTCTGGCACATTTCCTTTCAAACACACACAGTAACTTGAGTCTGTATACAGATACGAAAGTGTGCACACAAATCCGTCCACTGCTCAAGTGGAAATTACAGTGAAGGAAGTGTGGGATTGTATATTCTTTGAACATGTGCAGTGTGTTTCTTCTGTGCTCGCTGTTTGGAGCGAGGTCTGTCCTGCATTTATTGCAGCGGACAAACAAAAACAATTCAGCTGAAGTGTGTTTCCGTACTTTGCAATGGGTCTGTGACACGTCCCCCACTTTAACGGGTCACTTTCATGCTTCGTGCCAAACGTCAACTGTGCATTTTTTCTTGTATTTCTTTGTTTGCCATAGATGAAAAATCACCCCGGCAATATACAAGGTCAACTGAGTAATGTTTCACACGTTCCGCCTCGTGTCGGGAGTTTCTTTTGTCCGTGCAAATCTGCTGTTTTTATCGGCAATATAGGCGTGCTGGATCACCACATGAGCGAAGCGTCGCTGTTTTTTATCTCCCATCTTAAACGTATAAGCTGCTATAAGCCAATAGATGCCTGCAGGGTGAAAAAAGGGGCGTACTTTCTTTTCAACGGCACAAGAATCCCCGAGCAATCCCCACTGCTTATTGTTTAGTGCTCAGCCAGGGGAGGCGTGCATGTCGGGCTGATCTGTGCCGTTTGCGCCACACTATTTTTTGATTATGTTTGTGGTTCATCTCTGGCAGAGACGATTTCCTATTTCCTTCTCCCATTTCGAGAGCAGGGAGTATAATATGATAGCGGCTCACATGCGGGGAAGTGCAGACAGTGGATCTGTACAGAGGACACAGATTGCATTTCCCCTGGAGAATGCTCCTGCTGTATTAAAGGCACTAGAGGGCTGCTCGGCACTTGTCATCAGCTCTGCTAGTAATGCCGGCGATGGGAGAAAGTAGACGTGGTGTTTATGGCCGCTCTCTCATTTAAAGAGCTCCCACTGGGCCAGCTGCATCACACTGGCCCATTGCAATCCGGGTTATATTACATGTGCGAGGGCCAGGATAATATGTGGAACCGTCATTTGCTTCGCTTATCTGATGAGCAAATGTGGAAAATGAAAAGATATGTGTTAAATGTCGCTCATGATACTGTATTTGATTTGTGGCTGGACTGTGAACTCCTGGAGTGTGAAGTAGTTTTTGCATTTCTTATGAAACGACTTTGGTCATTCATGCACCACAGCACTTGTTTATGCTTAAACCTGAATTCCCATTACTCCAAATCTTGTGTTTTCGCTGTTATATGTTAATGCTGGGCATGTTTAGCCTCTGTATATGGTGCTTTCGTGTGATTTCTACATTGCAGAATCTAATTGAGATATTGATTTTGATTGGTAGAAACGTGAAGTGACACATCAGTGGCTCTCGAGGCCCAACTAGCCTCAGGTCGCCGATGTGTCAGCAAAAGTGAATGAAAAGCTCGAGACTGGCTCCTCTGTCTGGTCGTGGCAAATTTACTGAACCCTTGTGGTTTAACACACACACACACATTCTGTTAAATCAGAGTAAACAAGACAATTCTTCTGCCTTGTGTAGCTGCACCTTTCCCCCACCTCCCACTGCAAGGATAGTTAGAAAAGCCTGATTAGTTGAGATTTAAAAGGCGAAGTGATTTGGTGTCCTACACGTGAGACTGCAGCTTCACTGCTACACCATCAAAGTTATGATATTCATGTTACAGGAAGATTACAAAAGCCACATCACTAAAAAAAAAAAAGTAATTTAAACTCTCTCAATTAATGCAACTTTCATTTCGGATTTGCCCGTGGCTTTCATAGAAAATTCATGTAATTTAAATGCAGAAAGTCTGTCTGCTTCTGATGTGGTCACTGACCGTTGATTTAAATCTCTCTTTTCCATGTTGTATATTTCATTGTTGAGAAATATATTCAAGCTAAGTTAATAGGTTTTTATGCTTGGGAATATATTTAATTACGTATATCTTTCACTGCACAGACTTTACCCCAGAGGTGGTGCTAATGTAAGACTGTGCTCTTTGCAGTTATGAAACTGCTTGTGAAGGCAAGATATGCTGCTGTCATGCCATATTTATTACAATCTTCTTGTCTATTTGCATTTATTGATTCCATGGTTGGTAACCAGTCCCGATCATCAATACAGATCTTTACAAGGCGAGGGCCAGATAGTCTTTCCACCCTCCCTGAAGGCTCAATTACACAGCATGCACAAGGAAATGTGAGGGGAAGGAGATCAGCGTTCGACAAGGTCAAATTATGTCAGCTTCACATCATTCTGTTGAGGCATTCAGCCACGTCGGAATATATAAAAAAATAAAAGGCGAAACTTTTGGAGAGTTAATTAATGTTGCATGTTAGAGTTCTTTAAATATTCAGATACTTTGCTGATTACATTATGTCTACTGGAATAGATGGTCAGAGCTCCTCCTGGGTGTTTGTTTTAGGAAAATCTTAACCTGACTTTGGGGCACTGGATGCCAGTAGTTGCATATCCAACGTTGAATAAACCAGTAATGAAATTTACTAATTTCCCTGCTTGTTACCATTTCAACAATGTTGATTACAATTGCAAAGCCATCATATGTTTCCCACTGTTGACACAAACGCAGTCTTACTTGTGTTGTGGAGTAGGAAAGTTGATGCTGTAATTGGCGCTTTGTGTGGCTGTTTGCTTTTGTCTGCCGTTCATAGACAATGGGATACACAGCCTATTCAAAACCCCATGAATACTACAATTCAATGATGAAGGACATGTGTAGCAAATACTGAAGATCCTTTTATTTATTTATTTATTTTTCCTTTGGTGGAAAGCCAAAAAGCTGAATCGATTTTTTTTTTTTTTTTGTGTGAGCCTGAGAAGGATAGGCTCTCCTCAAAAACGTGGTAATTGTAGGACTAAATGCTGCTGACAAACTACAGGATGATTATCATATGACTCCAATTCAGAAGTTTGGGAGATACACACAAACAATTGCTTCCACCACACGTTTAAAGTCAATTTGCAGCACACTGTCTCACTTACCCATAATGCCTCCTTATTTTCTGTAAGAGTTCTGTCACCAATACAATGGAAGTAAAGGGAGACTCATATTATATTACACGTTTAAATACCTTCTGAGTATGAAACAAGCCACTCGTTTATTTTTCTAGCACATTTCTGCACAGAGTCCATCTGTAGCAGACGTGAAGAATCCAAATGCATGAATTGACCTTTAAACCAAAAGATATTCACATATAACACTAAAAAAAGCAGAACACATTTAAGTCTGAGAAAGCTGGAAACTGGAAAAGGAGACTTCTTCATGAACGTAGTTAACTTAACATAGATTAACCTAAAGTAATCATTTTAAGAATAATGCCAACAGTCAGAAACGGTGTCTCTTTAATGTCTAGACTAATTTTTATATATTTTTTTAAAGACACACTACTGATGAGCTTTTAAAATGTTTTTTTTTTTAGTGCCGTGAGCTCCACGCACACAATCCCATTCACCTCCATGCTTTTAGGTCTCAGAGACATATATATGTCAAACAGCGGGGCAAATGAACCCAAACTATTTACATGGTCAGATATCACCAGGGGTAAGAAGAAAATGTGTTTTTCTAAATAACCTTGCTAAGTTATCCAGTCCTGTGGCTAAACTGTGCAGTGTTTATTTAGCCAATTCTATTAGAAAGTTTATAGCATGCAAGGGTTCTTGCCACTACCTCATCATTTAATCAGCCTGTACCCCCAGCGCTAACCTTCATTACCTCTCTGTGTCATTCTCTGCAGGGTCACACAAAGTATCATCAAATATTTATGATATTAATAACTGCCTTTAGGAAGGAAAAAAGAACATAAATAAATCTACTTTGCAAAGCATACGATTAAGAAGTCCATTTCATTTAATAAATGGGTTAAGGGGAAATGAAAGTGGAAGTCCCAGAGTAAAAAAAAAAAAAAAAAAAAAAAAAAAGCAAGACATTACAAAACCAGTGACTAAAGATGGAGATGCCATGGAGTAAGAGCAGGAGACGGCTTTTGTTATCCAGTGGGATAATTCTTCTGCAGATTCGTGCATTGTCTTGTGTGCAACTGTTCCTCTGTTAGCTAATGTGAGACTGAGAGGAATCATTGTTGTGTGGATGGCTTGAGCATCCACGGTCCCCGGGGGGCCTCCTACATCGACAGACTCCAAATAGACAAACATGCAGACACCCACACATGCGCACACATATGTACACAGAGCTGTTTAGCATGGAACCCGATTGAGGCAGGGCCCAACATTAATTATCTGTTTTTCAGCCGAGGTCTGGTGACAGTGATTAGAGTGAGGGGTTTTTTGGAGAGTGGTGCACACACGGTCTAATGAGGAAAACTGGCCTCTCTATAGAGCTCTCCAGGCACACTTGATCTTCTCTGTGGCTGTGAAAGTGTGTGTGTGCGCGTGTGTGTGTGTGTGTGTGCGTGCGTGCACGCCAAGTGTGGGGGTGTGACTGTTGCTCCTCCAGGCTTGCTTCTGGGAGAGACGCACTCTGAATCTGAGGTTTAGAGGCTGATGTAAGGGTTGAGACACTCCCAGAGCTAAAAGGTATTTTGCATAATTGCCTTTTAATTGTCTTATTGTGATGATTAATGTTTGTTTTACTGGTCGAGGCACTTTTGGCTCTAGTGCTCGCTAAAGCTTGAGCTGTTTAAAAATAATACGATTTTGCGAGCAGAGCACATGACAGCATGGACCAGTCTGTATCCCATGGAGTCTGTTTGGAAAAAGAAGCAAGTTGCTTTCCTTGCAAGAGAATTATAAATGGCTGTGTCCAAACTTTGGCAGCGCTGAGCCAAAAATACTCGGCACACTAGTGTGGAACAGCAGTGAATCTCGTGTTTGCCTCAAAACAAAGGAATGATTTTCTACAGGCTGGGGAAGAAATGTATTTGAATGAGGTTAGATGTTCAAAAATGCAGAGTCAAATGCTCACAAGGTTCAGGATACTTTGACCTAATTTTGTTCTCGCACACTGCAGGGTTTCTCATGCAAAATATTGTTTTATCTGAAAATAGCAGACCAAAATGCACAGGCGTTCTCAGCAGCAGAAACAGCAGAGTGCAGGCTTGAAATAGTAGATTTTCTTTTACCAGAAGCACTGGTCCAGCACATCAGCTCTCCAGTATCGTCGAAAATCACATTTGTGAAAATGCCAATGTTGGTGTGCACCTGATAGATTTCTGCCTGGACCAGGTTGGCTTTAGGCAAAGTCCTGCACGTCATTTTCCACACCATTTTGTCCCAAAGTCGATTATGTTGCCTCTGCAGCTATGGCCGCCTCTGAATTGAACCACACATTTAGCTTGTGAGCTGCCAATAAAAGTCAGAGAGCCCAGCTTCCATCAGCGTAATGATATTTCAGCCTCAGTATTAGTTCAGCACTGTTCTCCACAGCAGTTTCTGCTCAATTAAAGAAGGTCCATATTTAAATACGTAGAAAATCAGAAGGCCGGCACGCTCCGTGTGCATTCAGATATGCTGCCGACCGGTTAAATGATGAAGTTTGAAATGGACTTTTTAAGCAGCCAAACGCTCCACACCTTTTGAGTATGAATGAGGGGAACTGTTCATTTGTAGCTGTGAAATTTTCCTTTAATGTTATTGATGTAGATTAACTTTTAAAAAGGTAAGTAAGTGAAATGTGAAATAATTCATCAAGAGTCAGCCATGTAAGAAATGTGATTTTCGCTGGCAGAAAGACCTTGTAGACCATTACCCCAAACAGAGGAAGTAGATTAAGGGCGGGGCTCTCTCTCTCTCTCTCTCTCTCTCTCGCCCTCCCTTTCTTTCCCCCTTTCCCTCTCAAGGCCCAGATGTATGAATAGCACATTTCCAACTAAATTGCCAGGCATAGCAGAGGAAATAAATTTCAGCTAGTGTCAGCCCTGTGCACTCGTGGTTTTGGAACTTCCGTTGTCTTCCCTTCCCCGGCTACTTCGGCTTTATTTAGCGGGAGCTGTCATTTCCCATAAATCCCTAGGAGGAGGCGTCCGTCAGAGCTGCCAGCTCCCCTGTGTGGAGCACCTGTAACAGGGGAGCGAAGTGACAGTTGTGCTGGGACAGTCCCATCAAACGTACAGGCGCGCACACACACACACACACACACACACACACATACGCAGACACATTTATAAACAGAGTAGCAGCGTCAACAGTTGTTGAAAAGTCAGCGCATCATGAGACATTTAGGAGATATTTTTGGCTACAAGTCAATTTGAATATCGTTAGTAGCTTCTACCTGCTTCCAGAAAGTGCAGGTAAGAAGCTTTTCAGTAAATTTTCAGTTGTCCTGGTAAATAAGCTCTAGACTGAGTTTCTTTTGTGCCTTAATCAGTGTTTTGTATTTGTCTGGGCCTGTCAGCCATGACGCTTTAATAAATGACCATAGTAAAAAGAAATCACAGTGCACACAAGGTCATGGTATCTGTCAACTGTCATTTGAAATAGACTAATTGTATTATTATTATTATATTTATAAATGATTTTTAAAAAATGCTTGCAAAGTGGAAAAAGAGGAGAAGTCTTTCTTTTCCTTTTTTTTTTATCTGATTCAGCTGTCAGCACACATGCTCCATCATCTGCGCTCCAGGAAATTAGAAAGGAGAAACGTTTGACAGCACAATTTCACAAAACACTGCCACGCCATCATTTCATTTTCTCTGAACCATTTTTTTTTTCATTTATTTATTTCATTATTGTCTTTTGAAAAACAAACAGAGCGATAACAGTGGTTCCTTTTTCAGGTCATTCATCCTTGTTCCCGTGTTATGTTTTCCTCTCACCTTTGAAAGCTTTAACCCCAGCTGATTAGCCAGTGCGCGGTAGGAATAATATCCAATCAAAAGAAAAGAGTCAGATGACTGACATGAATAAAGGGCACCTCGCTTTACACTAAGCTTTTTTTGGCTACTTGGTCTGCCTTTGTCCTGTGTGCCGGCCTTAGAATCTAGACTAAGAAGGCAAGAAGTTGTCGTTTGCAGCCACAGACTGGTTATACATTAGCAGTATAGTCAGTAGCTGATGGCTGCTTATCTCTCGATCATCAGTTGGCTGAGGAGGAGGGAGACCAAAGTGTTGCAGCCAATCAATGATGGCATTTCATTATCCTTGAATCTTTGCTATTTGGTTCTCAGCACCGATTGGTTGGATTCAATCCAGCGCTGTGAGGGTTTTTTTTTTTCCTGTTCTGTGATTTGAAAAGGAGTGGGTGGAGTGATGAACACTTCGGTATTGGCAGCCTGCTGAGCTTCTCGCGGATGTGCATGGCATATGTGCAAGAATCCTGTTGTGTTCCCCCTTCACTGCCAGGAACCCACAGATCTTGCTTAGAGGTTTGATTCAAATTTGCACTCTAATTTCAGAACACTTAATTCCATCACAGAGACATGGAGACCAAAAAGCTTTTTCACTCACAAAGTTTCCTTGGATTACCTCCAGTGCCTCGGCAACTGAAGTACACGTGTAATCTGTGCAAAGATTGTGAGAGATTTTTGTATTCCACACGGCTATTGCTTTGCTTTGTACAGCTGATACAAGTCAAGTAGGAAAGTAAACCAGGGAGCTGCTTTCAGCCCCTTTCACTATTTGCACACATATTGTAAGTATGGGGGTGTTCCCAGGAGCAGTGACCTCAATAATTGTGAAACAGAAGAAGTTTGGAACAATCAAGTCTTCCTGAAGTCAAGCGAAACTAAGTAAGCATGCAAGAGGAGCCTATGTTAGGGAATACAACAAGAATACAACAGTCAATCAGTTTCAGAGGTCCTCTGCAGAGATGGGAGAACCTGCAACAAGGATGACCATCGTGTCAGGTCTTAGTAAAATGCACTTAACAACCATTTTTTCCAATAGGAGTTTGTGAAACAGCTTTTGTAACACAGGTATGGGGCAAAAATCCACTGATCTGAGGTAACAAACAGCATCATGCTACGGGGGGTGCTTCACATTGGCAAAAATAGGGAGAATATGAGAAAATCTGAGTTAAAAATGCATCACACCATAAATATTACATGTTTACATTTGCTATTATGACATAGGGATGGTAGAATTCAGGAGAAGGTGTGGTGTACATGCGACCCGACACTGACCCCACAGGTTGACAGTGGGCTATGGCCTAGATGGTGAGGTGTAAAGACTTGAAGGTGGTAGTTCAGACATTTGTTATCTATTCTGTCAGAACTGGTTGACTCTAACTCAGGAAAACCTGACTAGGCAGGAGCTGGTGACAGAAGCATGATCACACATGTAAATTACTAAAAAATTATTTTATTTATTTTGGGTGCATTTCAAGCTGAATACTGACTACGACTAGATTCTCCATTGTACTTTGACCACAGATCATAGGATTCAATGCTCATGCAGAATTTGTCACTATGGGCTTGGCCCGGCTCCTGCTGTAGATTTTTCCCTGAGCGTTTCATAATGATCACGATTGTCACAATGAGTTTTCCTTACAGTCTTTAAATGTGTTAATGAATCCCCTGACATTTACAGGACATTAAATCTCAGATGGGGTACGCTCTTATTTGTCCTCTTCTCTGTTTGTATAAATAAACCTAGCAGCCGAAGCCTCTTAAAGTGTGAAAAGTTAGGGTGTGCTTCCTGTAAGCTTTTAGTTTCCAGTAAATACAATTTCTTAGGAGACTGATTATTTAATTGAACTCCCTGCTACACCTTTGTGACAGATTATTGCCACCTCGAAACTCTCAAATCAGGTCAAATCTTTAAATTTAAAGTATGCACCTACATTTCCTCCTTGCCTCGTGTAAAGCAAAGTTTTCAAAGTGAGTTTAGAAGCCAGGACTGTCAGTACCTGCCATAATAAAAAGGGAGTCATTGTTTAATGATAAATGAATCCATCAGCTCTCTGTATTTTAAATCTCAGAAATCTAGATTTCATTGAAGATGGATTTACAAATAACTTTTCTTTATAAGAAATTGCCAGTTCATGCCTTTTGATATGCCATCTTTCAGTTTCTGTATTCACAAAGTACTCTGTGTCAAAGTGTATAGATAGCTCATATTGAATTCATAAGCCAGTCATGCAGGAAAATGGAGCACCTTTCTGTGATTCACTTTCAGATGGAAAATGAACAAAGATGGTTTTACCACTCTATTTGTGGTTCTGCTGGATCCAGAGAGATCACTGTTTGCATAATATCTTTCTTATAGGTCTCCTTAACCTTTGCAGAAGGCTTATTGACTCTCACTAACCTTGCAGGGAGCTGCTGGAGGACAGGAGATGATGAGCATGTGCAGTGTACGGAAAAAGGCCCATGTGGAGTTTTTTTTTTTCCGCCCCCATCCTGCCCTTGGCGAGCAACACCTCTACCAACGCTTTGCGTGACCTTTGCCTTCTGATCTCTGTTACCATGGTGAAGCTCGCAATGTTGTGAATTCAGGAACAATAGGCATTTGATACAATGCCACAGAGTGCCCTTGATGCACCTCCAGCAGATACTGCATCAGTGAGACAGCTGTTTAAGACAGAGGTTAAACGAGAGAGGGATCAACAGTGGTTATTTCTTTCTAAATAGTAGGTTCATTGGTCAGACTTTTATTGTCTCTCATGCAAGAACCCTGTCTAGGTGCTTCTTCCACAACTTTTACTTTTATCCTCCTCTGACCACTAGAGGCATAAGGATTGCTGGTAAACACAGTGGCAGGAAACACTGTGTGAACCGTTTTCTTTTAATGAGTAAGTTGTGCAAGGCGATCGCAGTGTGCTCACGTAATAACACTTGAACTTTATTAATATTATATTATAATCTTTTGTGTCTTTACTGAACACACACATTAAATGTTCTGATGAAAAAAGTAAACATACCCCTGGATTTAATAACGGCTCTAACCTCCTTTGGCAGCAATAACCTCAGAGAAGTGCTCCTGCTATTGTTCAGGAGACATTTTTTCCTCACAGATGTGCTTCGGCTCAGCGCGGGGTGAGAGCAGCTCTCTTTAGGTCATTCCAGCATGTGGTCTACATGGCCACTTGGAAGAAGTGGATTTTTCTTTGTTTGAAATTGTTCTTCTGTAAATTTACTTTGATGTTTCAGGTCCTCGCAACTTCTTCTGAACTTCAGCTGGCAGACAGCCACCCTGATATCGTTCATTCATTTTTTACAGGTTGTAAGATACTTTGACAAACACAAGAATTTGATCTCTTCTCAATCACGGCGAGCTTTCTGTGCCAAGAGGTAGTAAAGTAGCATCAAATCACGGTGCTCCTCCGTTGCTATGCAGGGCTCTCTTTGTGCCACGGACAGTGATGTGTGTTCACAAACAGTTCAACCTTAGTTTCATCAGTTGGCACGTCTCTATTGAATTTCCTCTCGTGGTTCAATCAAGTGTAGTTCCATGAATAATTCTTACAATCTTTTCTTAGGTTATATTGAGTAAACAATTTTGTGTGGCAGTGTCCATCTCTCCAGTTATACCTTTTTAATTTCATATCCACAAGATGCGCTTGTTTTATAACCTGTGGTGGTCGGCAAACCCAGGAATCAACTACATTATTAACAGCCAATACTCAACTAGTGATTAAACACCGGGATCTCAAGTAATTTCACTCATGAAAGACTTTTTGGACACATTTTTCATTCCAATGTTCACATTCTTACAGCTCTCAGTATGAACACTGGTATTTCAGGGTTTTGGAAAGTATGCCTGCATGGTGGTATTTTTGTGTGTTTCTATATACAAATACCACTGAGTATTTAAACTTAAAATGTGAAAATAAATGGAGTGATTTTTCTGTTAGGGTCCTCTCTGGTGACGGTATACAGTTTTCCACCTGGCTGGTTATTTACACATCACACATAATGAAAGATAAGCTATTGTATTGGTGTTGCGGGAAAATTATTTTTCTCATTCTATTCAACGTTGAGTCCAGAGAATCAAGTATTTATGGTGGAGGTTTCGGAGGATGTTGGATTTGGGGGTTGGGGGGGGGGGTTAAAACAAGACAGACCTGTCGCAATACTGAGAGCCATCCTTCACGTGTGACTGTAGGGGCTAAAGGGTAGTCAGGCTCTTCAAGAAACCATTAGCATTTAGATTTGAGACTCCCCCCCCCCCCCCCCATCCACAGAGTGGCCGCATCATACCTCCGACTTTTATGCCTTGAGTGGGCCCAAGTGGCAGTTTCGTAGCCCTGATCAATCTCTCAATATGCCTAAATTGCTTTGGATGACCTCATGAAGGGACAGGATTGGCCATACTGATGCTCTTCCAATCAATAGGAGATGCTATCATCGCTCATCAACAATGAAGTGTTTTTAATGGAGGTCAGGGCAGGGAAGATCTAATTTATTTTAATTTGTAAATCGTGGCATGACAAAATTCTAATCAGGGCATTTTTGCTATGTGATATGCAGGCTTCTGAGTCCCCGACTGTGTGTCTCGCTCTCGCTCCTTCTTCTCAGCCTCATTTGCATTTGTGTCTGTCAGTGAATCCCAACAGGCCCAGGAAGTATGAATGTATACATGACATATTAAATATCAGTCTGCGCTGAGTATTACTCAGTTTTTAATCTTGAGTATTCGGAGAAGGTGCATCATCTTCAACCAAGGCAATTTTACTCAGAACCATACTCAGAAATGTGTTCCAGCCAATTAAGTAAAGACGACAAAGAAAAGATGACAAATATGACACATGCAATTTATTATCTTAATTAATTCACTGTCTACTGTCAGAGGCATGCACGGCAGCTCTGTCATCCAGAACATGTTTTTCAGTGGGGATGTTGTTGTAGGAAGCCGGAGCTGTGTCATTTGCCCAGATTAGTGTAAGAGGTGAGCCTTTTCCATCTCCCCTTCCATTTCGGCTAAATTTGTTTCAGCCGCAGTAATATGCACCACGGGATCTTCCCCCCACCCCCTCCGCCCCCTGTAAGCGGAAATGCAATTGGAATGGGATGCGGCCATCCGATGTGATTGTGTGCAGATGAACCTGTTTGCCCTTGCGCCCGGTCCATGAGGGAGGCCGTGCAAAGCCCGTCGTGTGCGAAGGCTTTTTCGTGCAAGAGGAAAGAGGCCTGGTCAGGGGGGGTCACTGTCTTGACACGAGGCAGCACGCTTGTTGAGCTGTGACGAATGCAATCTGTACAGAAGATCACCACGCCATTTCAAATGGAAGAAGCTTCTTTTCAGCACAGGGTAAAATTGACTAAAACCTTTTGTGGTTGTTGGTATAAACACAGAGTAGGTTGGTGTCACTAAACAGATATTCAAGTCAAGCATACTGCTGCTGTGATGTGCTTTATGAAAGGGCCTTGTTGAGGTCCAAATGTGAGGAATGCACTCCTTCTTTTAAGAGGAACCGGGGTGAAACGTTTTATTCAAGGTGTGTTTTACCTCCAGAACTGGCTGGAAAATCTATGAGTGAATTATACAGAGACAAATTATTCATGAGCGGCAAGTGCATACTGTAGTGATGCACAAAAAAACAAAAGCTAGTGCTGGGATTGGTGCTGAGAAACAAGCAGCAAGCACCAACCCCCGTCTTCGGTCTTGAGTATCCCCATTGATTTATCGGACTCTATTTTTAGTTGCACATGGAACAGTGCATGGGAATTAACAATGATTCATGCAAAGCTAATATCAGAGATTTCAGAGGCTCGATTAATGCTGGAGGAATTCAGCGTGTCAACTCACCAATTATTCATAATATTTCTCCCACTGCATAAACACAGATGCTTCTACCTTATCAGCAAGGCTTGTTAAAGGAGCGGGCGTGTTGGCTCTCTTTTACACTGCCAACTGTAAGAACATCTAATGGGCTGCGATTAGTAGCCTTAGCTTGTTTTGTTTTTTTGTTTTGTTTTGTTTTTTTTTTTCATACCTTTCGTGATCTCATAAATTAATAATGTCGGACTGCTGTTGTCAAAACAGCAACTTTAAAACCACACAGCTGATCTCACCATTCACCCCTGCCATGCAGATCATTGCTGATGTTCTTAACTACTGAGATTTCTACTATTTCAATATGGAAAGAAACAGAAAACAGCCAACATGAGCATAATGTCGAGCTGAATAATGAAGTGGAACGACAGCTGAGTCTGATTGTCAGGCTAGGTTCATACCGCATCATCTATTGTTCTTCGATTGAGTTTAGATTCAATTTGATGCTTTGCTTTGCTGGATGAACGAGCGCTTTTCCTGTAGTTCTTCATTCGTGATGACTTGCCCGATGCCACAGTAGATACTAATGCATTTTACTCGTTTGATCTTTTGTATCATCTAATTGAATCGGCTAAACATTGAGGAGCTGCAGTTGTGAAACAGCGCGCGTCTTTATTTGGATCAGTGTGTTGAATTGGATGAGAATTGGATGAAAAAGCCATTTACTTATTTAAATGGTTCTAAAGACATAGGGTTTTATTTGGAGTAAGGTAGACTTGAGGTGACATTGCCGACAGTTACAGCGTCTTCTTGCTTGTTTTTTGCATGGCTAAAGCATCAGTCCTTCTTAAAGACTTGCATGTTAACCATGCTCATCCTGTTGGTGAGGAGTCTTCGCTTCACAACATTAACCTTAACTCAGACTTCTGGATCGCATCTTGGTGTTGTTGTTGTTGTTGTTGTTGTTGTTGTTGTTGTTGTTGTTAACATGGACCAATGAACCACAGAAAGCTTTATTAGCTCAGCGCTGAGTTTATGAGGAGAAACATGAAGTGGTTCTTATGAGTTCCGCCCTCCAAGCGAGTCTTTTGTGAACTGCGTGGCGTCTGGCAGAGAAGGTTCAGGTCTCACGTTGAGTCAATATGTTTCCTCACTGAGCTTTGTCAGAAAATATTCTTGATGTCATTTTTTAACTTGCTGTCCTGTACCATTAATGTTTGATCAGCTTGCAGCTGAGATTTCCTTTTGTAACATTTTTGTCTTGATACATCATTCTATTGATCACATTATTTATATATAATAGGATTAAGCGTGTTAAGCGTGTTTTTGATGTATACATATATATCGTGCTATTTGGTGCATGTGAAATAATAGTTTCTAATGATGGAATAGAAAATTCTTTCCACACAGAGGCAAATGTAAATGTTTTTTCATCTATATTTGCATAAAAACACAGCAGACGTTTTTTTTTTTTTGTTTGTTTGCATAATTTGTACACTCCTTTCTCCTTATTTGTTTCTGTATGTTCACAGAATTAGATTAACATTTCTTTCTGCTTGCATAAAACCAATGTGCATGAGTTGCCATTGTTTTTGCATTAACTTTGCACACACACACGCAAAATTAGCCAAATCAGTGAGAATACCTGTTGTTTTCAGCATTTTAATAATTGATTTCAATGTATAGTTGAAACCTGCTTTACATTGTAATTACATTGTCATTTAAATGCAGTTTAACTACTGAGTTGATGTACACAACATCTTTTGATCAACAAATCACCAATTCTAGGGGTGGTGGAGCATATTTTGTGAATTAATAATTCATGCTTTGGCTTGGTCCTGTGGAAGGCACTGAATTGTGAGAGTAACAGGATCTAGGAATCAAACAAACAAAAAAAAAGGTTTGATTTTCACAGTCATGGTCATTAACTCAACGGCACCTTTAGGATGGAGACTTTAAGTCACAAAGGCAAAAGAGAGTCATCATATGTGAAGGATATTTTGAAAAGGATGATTATCTTTTACACAGTCTAAAGCGTGCACCACTGTGCCTCCAAATTATCTCTGTGAGCTGCCATTCTCTTCAAAATACTTGACAAACACTTCACACAGCCCTTTCATATCTGACGGGTTTTTTCTTTTTTCTTTTCCCATGACTTCAAAATCTTGGAAATTGGACTCAAATGCCGTCCATGAATGAACCATGAATTGTACATAAATATTTTAAGAGCAACCAGCCGTACAATCCGATCCAATTTACTTTACTATTTACAGGAGCTAATATAACCTTTGATGTTACTAATCAAAAGGGTGTCAAAGCATTAAAAATATGTTGGTTTAAACAAATACTCCTAGAAGACTTAAAAAAAAAACTGGTCTATCAGAGCTATGGGGGGCTTAGCCTGTTGCAGCAGGCCGTGGGTGGTTGAGAGGTGGGGTGTGTACTCTGAATAGATCTATTCTGACCGGTCTGTGGAAACACAGCCCCAGACACAGCAAGCTGTGATGCACTGTGTGCTAAGACACCTGCTGATCATGGCCAGCATCAAATACTTCACATGCTGAACCTTATCTATCGCAACATTAAAACCACCAGGTGGATTTAATGAGGCAGTATTGTACAAATGACTGAGGCTGCTTGCTTAAAATGTCAATATTTCAAGTCACAAAAGTGTTTTTCTTTCTTGCACACGCTCAGACAGCTCATAGTGCACCGGTAAACGGTGGCGGCGTCTTTGTTTTATACCAAGTCAGCTGCAGACAGAGCAGGAAGTGCACGTTGCACAAGTTGTGTCTAGGTGTTATTGTGAATATTAATGAACCATGTGGACTAGCTGACTCATAAATCAGGAGCCACTGGGGAAATAACTAGTACGCTCTGCAAGAACTAGTTTAATTAACAGAAAAGCAGCATCACGAAGAGTAGAGTGCAAATTATTTAAAGAATGACATTTAAATTTCATCTCAGTGAAACAATAACCTTTATATCATAAAAGTACTGTTGTTTTCTTTTGAAAACTGCAGAGAAATTGCACTATTCAATAGCAGCCTATGAAGAACAACAACTACACATTATCCTGTTGATCCTTTTCTCAACATAATTCCTTATGTGTTTATTTATCAATGAGCCACAGCATAAATTCTCAAGTTATTAGCATGACATTGCAGATACATAATAATGAAGCACAGGTGCGTTTGTTTTGCTTGCACAAATGCGTACAAGGGAATGCAGACAACTGAGTCACCTCCCCGGAGTCACTACGACATTAATGATGTGCTGCTGTGCATAGAAATGTAGGATTTCTCAAAAATAATGCACATGCAAATGTTTATGTCGCCTACACAAAGGCATGTAAATGGTTTGATTAGCATGCGGCTGATGTGTGGTGCAGGCTACAAAGAGCTAAAAACTTAAAGACTAAACTGAAGCTTTGTCCCGTAGACTGGACTTAATAGTGGAATTATACTTTAATTTTACGATGACCGTGAAAGACTCATTAAAAAAAAAAAAAAAAAAGGAAATGGCAATGGTGACCATGGAGTAGCTGAGGTCAATAAAGCAAAGTAGGGATGTAAACTCGTCACCTTAATGAGGGGAAGGTAATGCATAAAAGCATGAATAACCTTATCTACAGTATATACAGTACATTATGAGGTTATTTTGAGCAATGGTGGACGCATGCCCAACGGCAAAGAATCAGTATTAACTCTCTCCTAACTTCTATTCTTACAATCTCTGGCCAGTATTACAGGTATCCGCTGTTCTTTTGCCACTTCCTGATTCCTTGAGAAACAGGCCACGCCATCAGTGCCTTCGCTACATCTCTTCATTACAACAAGGACTATATGTGCAGGAATTAGAAAAGACGCTGAAACTAATTTTGAGACAAATGTGTCTTTTGTTACCATATCCGCCCGAGAGACAACATTAAGTCTCTGATCGCGTAACGTGATATGGGTGAAAGCTGGAAAGCAGAGAGGAGCGGAGGCCACTTTCTCATCACCTGGTCACACAGACAGCCAGACAGAACGCACGCCGTCTGTCCACTAGTCTGATTTCCATCCCGTTGGCATACTGGGTAATAGAGATCAGTAATTGGGTGCTATAAATCCAGGCCGAGGACAAGGTGGGTCAGAACAGGCTGATTACTTAGGCATTACAGTCAATCTAAGCAAGTCCTTGAATTGAAAGATTTGGTGAGGTGGATTCTCATTATCGGGCTCGGTGCATGTATGCATTTCTGTGAAGGAGTAAGGGCCAAGGTCCCCTTCTCATCCCCCGTTGTAGGATGACATTATGCAGCGCAGCGATGCCCTCAACCGTGCAGGCTCGTAAACATCACAACAAATTTATTTTCTTCATCTCCTACAGTTTAACAAGAATGTTTTCTGAATCGTCAGCGAGCGAGTCGGAGAGCCCGCCTAGAGTTTTAAGACCTCTCTGACCGAAACAGCTCCTCGGTGCATTAAGGACCTCTGCCCGGGTGACACATTCACAGCGGGTTCAGTGTTAGACCACGGGAAGGTCTAACACAGGTCTGCAACAGGCGTGCAAACCAGGACTCTTGCAATCTCTCACCATCTGCGTTCGTCATCCCTCTGCTTCCTTGCTGTTTATTTTTCAGTGTAGCCAGAAAAACAAGCTCCCAGGGTGATTAGCCCCGTCATTTAACATGAAGCAGATTGATGGCTATATGGTGAAATGCACCTTTGTTATTTTTCATCTCAGGGCCCATGAGCTTAATCCATTTTAAGCTTCTCAGTAAGAAAAAGAGTCTGTGGAAGGTGAATTAGTGTGTAAAGCCGGTAGTCTTTCTCAGCATTTTCCCCAGCTGAAGGTGTGACTTACTGGATTATGGGAACAGTAGTTTCTGCTCCAACCCCCTTAAGTTCTCTGATGCGGCTTTTATATTCCTGCCTATTTTGAGACGGTTTTTTGTATCGAGAGCGCATCGACACATTCTGACTGTGAATTTCTTCATCACAAGTTCTGCTGCTCCTTTATGCCGCCGTTGCTCCAGAAAGTCTTTGATTCACAGTCTTCAAAGTCATTTGTTTGAAGAAGTAAAAAATCAGCACAAGCCCAAAAATGTAAAATCACCTTATGAATAGTAATGCGGCTGGGATGCAAAACATGGGATAAATGAGAAAATGTGATAAATTTTCTCAGCATACATTTAGAGGAAATAAAATGAGTAAAAAAAAAAAAAAAAAGATATATGACAAATTTATGCTGTGGCATCAGTGCAAACCCCTGCAGTGTGAAGTGTTCCCACTCAGAGGAGCACTCATGCTAGCATCATCCCTCGACTCCTATAACAGCATGCTACTTCACTTAGCAGCCTCCATTTGGGATGCAGCACAAACACTGTTTCAGCGCTTTTATCTTAATGCACCGCAACACTCTGCAGCACTAAAGGCATGATTATTGTACAGACAGAGGGGCGGTGTGTGCATTTAAGCAAGACTTATTTAGACAGTAACTTAGCACCAACCTAACCACTCAAGGGCAGATGGCTTTGTGATTCTCATTGCTCATATGGTTCATTTTGTTAAATGGACTGTTTGCATATTTTTTAATATAACACTAATTCCTTGCATCGTTATTATAGTTTAAACCATAATGTCCTACTGAGTGTGTTTACTGTTTTGGAGAGCAATTCATCTGCCAGATACCAGATTGTTGTCACTTTAACCATCTGCTGGCTGGTTTGGCTATGAAGCACTCCTCGAGAAATGAAAAAAAAAGAACACACACACACACACACACAGGAGGTTTAGAGGGATCATAGCGAGGTTGGTTTGCTTATTTCTATTAGTGTGATGTGAGAGGAGTGGCATAATGCGTGGCTGCTGTTGGCTTTGTTGTGAAGCCAGGTGTGGAGGTGAGCCTCAGCAAAGCCTTTTGCCACCACACCAACAACACGAAGGATAAAACGTCTGTCACCCTTGGATCTGACCATGCTTGGACCCAATGTGACAGCGAGGCTTGTACTCACACTTTCAGAGGCCACTGATTTAATAGAGGCACAGTGTCAGCACTGACCTCATCCACTGATGTCTTCACAGCTAATGCCTTAACATGTGACATTGACACTCAGCAAGACAAACAGTAAAGGAGGGAGATGGATTGGCAGAGAGGCTTGTATGTCTGCCTCTGGATGGAAATACAATGATGGAGTATAGACAGGAAGACAGCAGTGCCGACATGGAATCGTTATGACAAAATCAGACATGACTTACTTTATTTTGTGACAAATGTCACAGTCATGTAATGTTACGTCACATTATGTCACGTCATGTCACATGATTCCATGTTACATCACGTTACTGTGGTATGGTTTGAGCTTATTATAGCAGAGTAAATGGAGAACAAATGTATGTTTTACAGTATTAGCTAAAAACGGATGCAAACAAGTTCATAAAATGTAATTTAAATATTACATTAAAATGTTTTTTAAATTAGTTTTATAGTATTTTATAGTATTTTATAAAGTTCAGTAGCAGCAGGGGGCGAGCGTGTGGTGGGCTTGCCCATAAAGCATATTTTATTTCACGTCCTGGCCTGACTCATGCAGTTAAGTTTGTGTGGTGCTTTTAAAACACGGCCCTGCTGAGTTTCTCATGCTTGACTCTAAAGAAGACCTACGGGTTGGAAACTCAGTCTTACCTAACCGTCAGGAACATCATATCTCACCAACATACTTAGGTTCACCAAATTTTCACAAACAGCCATTGTTTCCAGATTTAAAAGTTACTTTTAATCACAATAATTCTATTTAATCAGGTGAAAAATCAAACAGAACAGCAACCAACCTCTCACATTTTGATACTGAAGGCTGAACTTCTATCACTCTCTGCCTATCAACATGTTTTATGAGGGCTTGTGAAATTGCTTTATTGCTATTGATTATAAACAACAGCTGTAGTGTCAACCCACCATTGACTGGAACCAATTAATGAAAAGAATCTCCTAGAAATAACCTTCCTTGTATTACATGGTGTCAGAATAAAAAATGATGGTACCATCTATCCATGTGAGAGGATTGTAATAGGTGTCTTATGTACATAAGTAAAGTTGCTTTTCGTGTGTGTGTGTGTGGGTGTTTCGTAGCTACTATATCTCGGAGTTCTCAAAATACACATGAATTAAACATCTTCAGCTGTGATGTGTTCAAAGAAAGAGATACCCAAGACACTGTCAACAATACCGGATGTAGCAAAAAGCAGTTAGCCAACAGACTGTAACATCATGCTTCAGTAAAGCTGCTGTGGTCAGAGCAGTCAGCATAATAACAGAGAGAAGCAGCTTGTTGAATTGGGAATGTTTACCAGATTATAATATATATACATATACATATATTATAATAATCTGCATTCAAAAACGTGCTAGGGCAGGCTGAACCCACACTGCAAAGTCATCCTTTTTCCCCTCCAATTTCAGCTATAACAGAAAATATTTGCTCCTAAGTAAAGAATTTCACAAAGTAATGGGAAACTGAGCTGAAACTTAAATCAAATTCTAAAAAGCAAAGTTGAACTGATTTGAAAGTGTGGAACTAAAGTAACCTTGATGCAGTTCTTCTCCTTGCTTATGCTATGATGTGTTTCATTATGATTGTGTTGTATTATTCTCTCTGTTCATACAAAACTGAACTCTGCTTAATGGACTAACCTGCCAAACTCACAGCAGCACTAAAACAAAGGACCTGCTGTTTTTAAAATGATTGAGCCATGACTTGTCAGCGAGAATCTACTTTCGCCCTTGAATGCTAATTATGTGATGTTTATGCAAAGTCACGTACACACTCCCAAAGGATCTTAGGCTGGATTGCCAAACTCTTAAAACAAATCTTAATGTGTTGTCAGCATAACAATGTCAATAAAATGACATTTCACTTTCTGTGTCACTAAGGCATTTTTTTTCTTATTCCCTAAACAGTAAAAGCTTCAATAAGATCCCCCCCTAGCAATCCACATTATCTAAATCTGTGACACAATTTCTACAATCAGCCTGACAGCTGCCCTAAAACAAATTAAAATGTATGAACTGAAAATGCAAATGCACTCTCAACTTATTTCAAGAAAGTTTTCTGTTGTTTAAATGTTTGCTGGAATCATTGTTCAAGCCATGTAGGGCGAACCCAGAGGCACATTTTATTAATATTTAAAACTCAATTTTTATTGGCAAGTTTCTGCCATAAAAGTTTAAAAAAGAAATGTCGATCCAGAGTTGAATGTCTTACTTTTGTATTAGTTGATAATTGCTGGAGACTCAGCAGATATAGTGCAGCTTTTAGGGCTCGTCATTTGTGCCGCACCGTGGCCTCTGTTACAGTAGGTGTCTGTAGGTGGCACTCAGCTTTCACTCACAGCAACCTGTGTGTACTCAAGTAGTAGCCCGTGTCATGACGCACGACCGAGGATTGAGCTCCTGTAAACTGTCGATATACTTTCATTTGTACATTTTAAAATTAAAACCAGATACAATAAAGTAGACCTATTTTAAAAAAAAAAGGAGTCATGGGCAACTGTCTGGTTAACATTTCAATTGTAAACTTAACTTGTACTTTGATTTCACTTTGTTCATTTGGATTTTGTCCAGATGTTGATGAAACAGACTTTCTCTGTGCACAGGACAACCTCTGAACATCAACCTCTCTGTGCTTTTAAGCACCAACCATGGTCCATTACCACAGAGAGCAACCTCTGTTTCTGTGCAATCAGCCAAATCACAGAAAAAAAGATTTTCTTTCACATCAATTACAAATTAAAACATCCATAAGAAGCTACTTTTACCTTTAAAACAGAGTCCGCTCCTCATGCCATACGTAATCCAGGTTTTTCTTTTTCTTTGCAAAGTCATTATAAAAACTGTTAAACTCCACAAAGTCCACAAGCTTCAGACTTTCGGACTTGTCAGAAACAGGCTAGAGCTCATTTTGCTTGCATGTTTGAGGACAGGTGCACAAAATAACACACACAGCAACATGAAAATAGCTTATAGCACTGCTCCCAGTGGCAGCTACACCAGACCCAGCAGGGATCCTGCAGGTCTACCACAGCCGAGGCAAACTCTGCCAGCTTCAGCCACAGCTGCATTAAGTACAATGTGTTTCATTTGTTTTAAATATAAAGTGCAGCTGAACCGGAATGTGTTTTAATTCTCAGAACAATGACATTTTATTAATTTATTCTTATCACCACCTCTGTTTGGGATTTTCACATAAAATGACAAATTCATTGTATTAAAAAAGAGTCACCATGATGATGGTTCTTGGGTATTGAGCGGCAGGCTGTCAGCAGCTGTAGACAGACGTGCACTCAGTTCAGCAGGGTTTGTGCAGACAAGGTGAGAATGTCCCATCTAAAGACCACAATAAGCTACTGTCGACAATTAGCACATGAGTGGCTCTGACTTTTAATGGTGGTTGTAAAGTTGTAAAATATCTTCTGTGTGTTCTGTATTTTGCAGGAGACAGTTTAGTTGAATGTGAATTTTTTAGTAGAATGAACAATAATAAAATAGTATTTTAATCGAGACCCAACAGAAACTGGTATTTCAGGGACCTTTGGTGCTGTGTTTATTATGTTTAATAGATTTAACAACCAAATATGTGAAATCCTGTGTAATAGATATTTATTATTATATAGGTATAGTCGCTGTATGATAAGAAATAAAAAAAAATTATTCAACTACACTGGTACCGTATGTACACTCACGATGTAGAGTGGGAATAAGGGGGCGACTTCGCGACACCCGATGGCAGAACGGAGAACTGCAGGCTGGATTTTATGTGTGGATTTTGTACAATCCTGGTGCAGGATTCAAAGTTATACATGACTGACGCACCGCCAACGATAGCGTACCACACCCACGCCACAGCAAAAAAGCTCTTCGTCTGCAACTTCCCTGTGACTTTGTGGCATGAGGTTAGATTAGTCAAGTATAGTCCTCTGTGTTGACTGACGTGCAAATACATGACGCTTCTTGAGAATCATCATTTTCAGATTTGAGCTTTTTGGATTGATTAGGTGTCCTGACCTTTTTACACTGCATTGAAAAGACCAATCACAGATGTCTCACACACATTTACTTCTGAAAGTGGGTGATTACGGGCTGGTTACTTGTGTACTGATGACCTAATTAAGTTCAAAATTAGTTGTTGTTGGGGCATGACAGGGTACAGAGAGGAGAAATGTCTCACAGAGTGTGTTGAGTTCAAGTTCAGCTTAATTTTGGTGAATCGCATACAGTAATGTCCTTGTGGCCTGGTACAGTAGCAGTTAAGGTGGGCAGTTCTCGATAAATGCATGTATGTCATAGAAATAAACTACAGCATCATCCTATGATGAGACCCTGCTCCTTTTTCAACTCATCTTTGAGGTCTTTAACTAATTAATGACGAGTTAAATGGATGAACTGCTGAGGGTTCATGGTTAATGACACAAAAAGACTCTCCAGCGTGCATTGTTTAAGACTAGAAACTGTTTAAAAAAAACTCTGCTGTTCTATTATATTATATAATTGTAACCATGATGAAAGTTAGTGTTGTATTTGCTCTTTTTTCACAGACACTTGAACTCAACATAGTCAGTGAGAAGTTTTGTTTGGTACTGTTTGTATTTTTTTGTACTGTCTTGAGCATAAAATGACTACACATGCTGCTTTGGAAAATTCTTGATGTAACAAGACAGAAAACCTGTCTGTAACCGTTGTCCATATGACATAAGCATTGGAGACAACCTCGCATCTTGACTTTACTGAACTTGCTTTCTCAAATTCAGGAAACTTAACTGAGTTAGTTTTCAAAACTTTCAAAACTATTTAAAATGAACCTGGGTTTGCATTTTCAGGGCAGCAGGGGAGCTCAACAGTGAAATGCCACATGCATACTGTATTTAATACTGGACAGACTTGATTGTTAAAGTTGAAGAACTTTTAAAACAGTAGGCTGGATGCGTTAGTGCCCTGACCACTCAGGGTTGTAGTTCTGATACCTGTAATAGACCCTAAGTCGAGCTCAAACAATAAAAGGTTGCGCACACGTTCCATAACAACAAACATCAAAACATCTCAGCATTAGACATTTCAGTAAATGTCTTTGTTTTTATCTTTTCTATGCACCTTGGATGACAATATCAGGCTGTGCAAGCTCTTCCATGTTGTTTTCACAGACAGAGCATGGCACACTACGATGAATACACAGATCCTGAAGTGTAAAATAACTTATGAAACATACAATGGAAGCTGGAGGACCCTGACAGAACCCACACAGTAAACCTGTAGATTCAAATCTGGATCCTTGCTGTGATGCTTTTTTTAAATATGTGGACGTCAAGATCTGTATGAATGTGACTTAGCAGCCTTCCCTCAAATTCAAAAGCTTATATGTCCAAAAGGCACTTTAGCCAAACTGCTGTGTGGGACTTTTCATACTGTCCTGTACAAATCTGAATTCTCTGTCTAATGCACTTGATGTGTTAACATCTATTCAGACCAATTTGGAAATGAAATGAGGGGAAGACAAGAAGAGAAAAAGAGGGAAAAAATGAAACCTGGGGAGGGAGCAGGGGGGTTGGGGGTGGTGGTGGGGGGGTGAGTCACTGCCGCCCACCACTGCATGGCCCTGACACCTTGTGAAGACTGCTCATTCATCACGCGGTGCAGGGCTTGAGCCTCCGTAAATCACTGTGGATAAAGGACGCGCCATAAAGGATGGAATTGTGAAGGTAAGGGTTTTAAATCCCCCTAGATGATCCGAGATAAACACGGAGAGCTTTTTGACAGTCCCTCGTTACCGCCACAAGCGAGAGGAGCTGTCACCGCTCCCTCCTTGCCTTTCATCTCTTGGTAACAGTCTGGCTGCTAATATCCTCAATTATCTCTGCAATATGTTGCTGGGAAAAAGGGAAAGTTCCGAGGAGGCATTCACACAATTTAAAAGTTTTAATTTGACAGCTTGTGGTGTAATGATTTGTGATGAGTGCAGCGGGGGGCTGCAGCCTACACTGAGTGTGTGACAAGTGATTGGGTCGGACTGAGAATGGTTTGTGGATGTCAAGACTTTCTGGATCACATGTCAGGAAGCCAAATAGATGTTTCACAGGTTGATGTGGGGAAAAAAGGTTAAATGGCAGCGGCATTTCATCTAGTAGCTGTTTTTGGTAGGAAAGCAAATATTTGTTTCATTTCCTTCAACAAAAAAATCTTATTTTTACAACAAATCTAAATTAAATTCTTCACTCACTAGATGATACAGCGCCAAATGTTAAGGTCTGTAAAACCTCCATGACATTTTCCATGTCTTGTTTCAAGAGAAAAGTGTTATAAAGCTGTGCTGCTCAGTGCTTAGCTCTTCTATCTGGTTACTATCCAAACTTAAAGCAGAAAGAATAGAGAGCATTTCCATAGACAAAGCAGTCGTCTGACGATAACGGCCAAGTCACTGTGCGTGATCGAGACACGAAGGGCACCAGACTGTTGGATGAAGGTTGACTCTCAGGAAATAACCTCCCACCTAGGTACCTAGACAGGTAATTGGCTTTTTGCCTTCTTTTTTTCCTCACTTATATATATATACATAGCTTCCACTTGGAGGATAAACCAATCAATCATTCTGAGTGTCTCAGGTAATAAGTGAAAGTTATAAATCACGGCTTTGCACTCAGGTTTATGAAATATCGTCTCTTCTGCAGGTGTGGAAGCATTATCTAGCAGTCAGTGTTCCTGGTTTGAGGCGTTGGTGTCAGCATGTAGGCAGCGCTATGCTGCGACTAACAGGAGGATCCACCTACAGTGGAAGTGCCTACTCCATGAAGGGCTCTGTGCTCCAGTGCAATTAGTGCACAAAATATTAACTCAAGGAATCGGACATGGTGTTTCCACCAGGGTGCATCATCTCAAAAGTTCAAGGTAGCTCACATTGGCGTGGCTGTGTCAGTCTTCTTTTGCTGGAGTAATTGCCTCAGGTTCATTCAGCTTGAATCACTACAAGATGAAGTCAATAGCTCCAGTGGCATAATGACAGAGTACACACTTTCTTGCTCACATTAACAGCTTTTTCCTGATAGATAAAAGTCACAAATAATGGCGCTTGTGATGGAGAGAAACCAGGATAACAAATTGGCCCTTTGTGATAACAACCCCCCTGTGAGCATCCAGGGCATGAGAGATAGACAGGCAACTTTGAGGAGAGTCAGGTCTGCAACAGCTCTGCACCAGGGGGAAAAGCTCCATGCCCCACAGAAGGATGAATAGTGGAGGTTTGTACTGGTTCCTCTGCTTTTGACAAAGTAACCCGACCTGCAACCTTCATCCCCATTGGCTGAGTGAAAGGGCATTGGCAGAGAAGCTAGCTTGAGATAAGTGAGGTCTGTCGTTTTGGCTGGTACGTTATAAATTGTGGCTACCTCAATCATGTGCATGAGACAAGAGAGCTGTCTCCTCTGACAACCTCCTTTTGACTTGACGTGCGAAGAAAAACAAATTGATACAAGGCGGAGAAGGAGATAATGAATACAATGAGGGCTGAGCAGATGTGGGAGGTGATGTCTTCCTCCACAACTTTTTTTTTTTTTTCACTTAAGATTTCACTATTTTATTAAATATGCTGTGCACACATTTTTCTTTTTTGAAAAAAGACCAAAACCGTAGGACTACAGGGCTGCAGGACAGAAGTGTTCCTGACAACCAGTAATTAAAACCTGATGGATTCTCCCTATTTGTCCAAATTTAGAACAATGTGTACTTCTGTTCGGGACATGTATCATAATTTAAGTCTTTCCCTAACTTATTTGTGAATAGAGCTTTTATTCATATTCAATCCGCTCTAAACATTGAGTCTTGGTAGGCAGTTGGCTGGAACAGGTTAATCAAAAAATACAAAACTATGGAGATATTCACCATCAAAGTTTGTGCTACCAGTATTACAGTCAACTGAAATGTAACAGACGTGTTTTCTCCAAAACAATATCTTCAATAATCTACACACCATTTGTGAACTGTTTGGCAGTTTATACTGTTTTGTTTTACAAGCTATTTTCATGTGTGATTGAATCCTTTGTTTTTGCCACTTGTTTTAGTTATTTTTACTGCGTCTGGAGTGCAGGACCTTTTAAAGCCCACACTGTACTCTACAATCAGTAGTAATAAATACAACAGTAATGTATCTTATGGATCAGCGTGCACGGGTGCCGTTCATTACTGCAGGTCAGGGCCATCGCTGGACAGTTTCTCTGTTGCTAAGTGCTGGAAATAGGGAAGAGCCTTTTTTTTTTTATAGTTATATGTAATGCAAAAGAGATTACACAACCTCAACCTCAACTGTGTGTTTTATGTGGGTGTTGCCGTGGACAAGCACAGTACTTTGTTGATCAAAGTCACTCTGAAATAGCAGAGTTATTTGACAGAGGAGTTGGCTGAGGAGATATCTGTTTCTTTTTAACCCACACTCCTACCGAGTCTGTTTTTACTCTGGAAAAGCCTCTGACTTTTTGTTCTTGTTTTGACCGTATGCACAACACAAATCTCTTGTTATTGTAAACCAAAAGCCAGGCATTAGCTCTTTTTTGGCAAAGTCTCAGACAAGGGTATTAATCACATGACCATAGTTCACTGAACTCTGCCTTGAAATATGAGACTCATTTCTCCTTCCTGGATAATCAACTTAGGAGGGGGGAAAAAAATCAGATATTTCACCTTGAAATGCTTCATAACTCGCTTGCGGGATTTTAAACTTGTCATGCCCATGCCTGATTATACAGTACTAGACTGAAAGAAAACAAATGAAATGAAAGCTGGGAGTCTGCAGCACAGCTTCTCTTAACACATGCACACCACTCTGTACATGCCAAGGAATAAATTAAGAAATCTACATGAAAGCTCATATTAATTAAAATGTAGTTTTCCTACTTTTTGAGCTGAGAGCAGATGGGAGATTTTGGCCTAAACATTATATTTTGGCCATTTCTCCTTATTAAATAGGACAGAGGTTTATTAGCCCATCTTCATTAAGTATCACCAAGGATAGCTTCAGAGACATTTCTACAATATACATATCACATTATAGTATTCTTATGTATGTATGTATGTATGTATGTATATTCTGTATCACATTAAGGGAGGAAACGCTAGAATGAGTGTTTAGTCACATCATCACTACTATTTCTGTCACAGGGTGGCACGGTGGTGTAGTTGTTAGCACTGCTGTCCCACAGCTAAAAGAACCAGGGTTTGAATCCACGGGTTGGCCTTTCTATTTGTTCTCCCCGTGTCTCTGTGGGTTTTCTCCAGGCACTTACGCTTCCACCAAAGACATGCATTTAAGGTTAATTGGTGAAACTGCCCATAGGTGTGAATGGGAATGTCTTCCTCTGTAGGTCTGCCCTGCGATGGACTGGTGACCTGTCCAGAGTGAACCCTGCCTCTCGCCCAATGACAGCTGGCATAGGCTCTAGCATTCCCGTGACCCTTCACAGGACAAGTGGTTAGGATAATGGATGTTTATGTCACAGGTCTCAGTATTTCTCCTTTGTTTGCTCTGTCTTAGTCTCACAAGCTCCTGACAAGATCACTTTGTTGAGTTTCAACATATTAACAGTCTGCTGAGAACTAAATATTACCAGTAATGTTGAAGATTATATAATCTGTGGCTAATTTTGTAAATGTTGAGTCTCCACATTTTCATATGCCCTGTTCTTTATGATATTATGACTTTATGTTCCTTTACAATCGCCATAGTATCTTGAAGTATGACACACAGTCTGTCTGACTCCAACGTTATTACACTTTATATTAACATACTTGGTTAAGGTTAGGGAAAGAACAGGATCTGTCTTAATGAAGAAAAAAGTAACACTTTAACATGCTAATCCACTAGAGTCAACTTATAGATATACTATGCACATAGAGTACATGATTACAACATTTATCTGTTTTATTAAAATTGTTGTCACTAATTCTTCATTCTCACACTTGTTTTATACCACCCTATTAGCAGAGAGTTTACCACAGGCTTGTAAAAATATAACACTTCAGACTAGGGCTGTCAAGCACATTTAGCATGCCACTATATCTGCATAATTCCTCTTGGTCCAAGGCCTTTTTCTTATCTGGATTTTCATTTTTGACAATGCTGTGGCTGCATGTCAGGTGTTACTGTTGTAATCTTCTTCCAGATCTAATTTCTAATTTCCCATGTATAGTAATTCCTTATTTATTTTCTGTTTCTGGCGTATATCACAGCTCTTTAGGACGAATGCCATCTCTTTTTTCTAAAATGGGTTTAATGAGTGATTCGTTTAATGCCATCATATAGGTTGTTAAGTTAAGGTACACAATTCTAAAACTAACACTTCACCAAATAATCCTGCATCTACAGTGTTTATTGAAAATTATGTTGGATGGACACATTGATCATCACTTATAACTAGGTTTATGTAGAAAATATGTGCATCCATCTTGATGTGCATCCAATGGTGAAGTGTTGTTTGGAAATCAGTAGCTCTGCTGCCTGTTCGTTATTTAAGTCAAGTTAATAATAATGATCTTTATTTATAAAAGTCTTCCACCAAGACTTAAATATCAGTTGATGTAAGAACACTGGCTATATTTCTAGGCAGTATAGACATACACACACGCTAATCGATAACAATAAGGCTGAAAATCACAGCATTGTCTCTTAAATGACTGAGGTTAACAAAGCCTCCAGCTACAAATGTATTGCTTTTTTTTTTTTACACACTGCCACACCTACATGCACTAGCCTAACAAGATAAATAAATGCCCATTTTTTAAACTTTGGAAAACCCCAATTAGTCTCAGAGTCTTGAGAAGGAATAAAATGACTATGCATGAAGGTGGTCAGATGTTAGAGGTCAAAGTGGTTCCCTGATGGTTCCGCATCCCTGTGCCGAGCAAAGCCTCCTCTGTCACCTCCACTGCTGCTCTCCTCTCAAACAACACACTGCATTCAATTTCAGCAGAAGCCGTGCCCTTCCTACCAACATTCTGATGTTTAATTCATTCCCAGACACCCAGGGGACACTCATAACAACAACAGAAAAAAAAAGACAAAGGAGAGATATAGTGGGAGAGAGGGGGGAAAAAGAAGAGCCAAGAAATTAGAAGGAATTCAATGTTTGCTTTGTATTTGCTATCAGTGGATGTGGAATGAATGAAGGAGCTACAACAAGATCATGTCAGAGGGAATATCAGGCACAGGAGGCTGTGAGGACAAATATATCTTGTTTCCTTCTGTTTTCTTTAACTTCCAAAGTAGATGGGGGCAGTGAAGATGTTGCTGGACACCTTGGCATGCTCCTTTTTAATCAGAGGTTGACTAATCCATGCCTTTCAGAGGCATGGATTACAGGGCTCCCCTTGGACTCCACTAAATTGGTCGAAAGGGAAAGAAAGTAGTGTGTTGAGCACTGCTGAGAGAACTTTTGATGTGTCAGTCAGAGAGTCTGGCATGGTTTGCTTTTATTGACCTTCCCATCCTTGATTTGTGACAGATCCCCCGGTGCTTGGGAGGTTGAGAAGGTGCTTGATAGGTGGGGGAGGTTAGAGGAGATTTAGCTTTTGAAGAATTTCCAAATTGTGCTGATCGAGTAGGGCTGCCACAAGCATTCCTGCAATTCATAACAATGAAGGGCACCGAGCTACAAAGCATTTGCAGCCTAGATGTTTTTTGAAGATTATATTTCTGTCATTTTTGCTTTATTTGACAACAACAGAAAAAGACATGCAATAAGCGTCCTGGGTTAGATTCAGATCCAGAATCTTACACTTACACAGTGCTTCTTAGACAGCTGATCTGCCGGGGGGACCTGGCCTAGTCGTTTTTTATTACCTGCTGCTTTCCATCCACCTTTCATTTAAATCTAAACAATAGGTTTTGCTCATATCATCTTCTACCCAGCATTAATGGATTCAACAAAGTACACTGACTCAGCTCTAAATATGCCTGCACCACGTGAAAAGACAGTGTGTGTCATTTATGGATTTATGGTTAATAATAGTCGATGCTTTTTCCGCTGTCAGACTGGTTTGTAACCTCCTCATAGTAGGAATGGCATTATTCATGTTGCGGTGGTGGCACTGCTATTAATGTAATGAGTCAGGCCATTAATGTGATCCCCTTTCAGACACAAAGGGGATCTCTAAACCTGAGCTCCTGCCGCAGACAGGAGACCTCTGTGCCCTACATAACAACGATGGGACATGTCATCGTTGATTTATTTTGCCCTTGAACCTCCTAGTGATAGGACCTTGTGGGATAGCCTTTAAATGAAGCAACCAGAGATGAAATGAATGCAATGTTCCAAACTATTGAAAGACGTGCACTACAGCTGAAGGCTTTTAGAGGGAGTGCTGTAATCTAAAAATGTGCTATTTCTCACACATAGCACAGCCCTGGGATGGGCTGATCAGATAGCCTGAGATAAATCTGACTTGACCTGTGAGGAGCAGTCACTGCCTCCTGCATTGCTGGCCATGAGAGGAATTTGCAATGGATTCCAGATAAATAGAAATCAATTCACATTCAGTCGAAGCACCATACCTCAATAAGGCATCGCTACATCTACATGTAGAGTCACAATAATAATGCTTATCTATTCATAATGAATAGATAAGGATTAATGTAATTTCAGACTGTCAGCACCTGCCAGACAGCATGTCATGGATGAGCTTATCGTTGTGCCATTTATATCCAACACAAACAGTCTGGTTCCTTCCACAAACATGACTCCATGGTAACTGTCCATGGAGGTGCCTCCTCACAAGTGTTTTAAACAGTCTTATTAACTCAGTCCACTTTCTCATGTAATTAATGTCTACTTACAATGCAGCTAATATCCACTATGTAACCTGTGAAGACACAATAATTATGGGACCATTTGAGTGACAGAGATCAGGAAACCAAATAGAGGTGGCCTGTCTGCAGCCTCATCAGGGGGAGCAGAGTGTTGGTCCAGGTTAATAGGCATTCTCCAGGGAGGAATTAGATGGAGTTAAAGAAAAGTAAGGAGGGAGCCATTTGAATTCAGTATAATAATGTCAAATACCTTAAAAACCTTCTTTTATAATTTC
Source organism: Anabas testudineus (assembly GCF_900324465.2). Taxonomy (NCBI): domain Eukaryota; kingdom Metazoa; phylum Chordata; class Actinopteri; order Anabantiformes; family Anabantidae; genus Anabas; species Anabas testudineus. Next base: position 6,031,987 of record NC_046617.1, on the reverse strand, counting down.
ATTGTCACAGGCCATTTACAAGTTCTTGGCCCAGGCCATTATGAAGTTCCCTGCGCAGGCATTAAAAAACACTAAGATCCTGTGAAAGAACACTTTATTTGAGCTGGACACTCTGTAGTACCATCCAGAAATAGCCAGCCATCTGTTTCCTGCTTTTGCACCAGCCAAGCACTGAGCTAGAAAATATCTCAAAGTGACTGAGTGTTGATTGAGAAAGAGAGGGAAACAAAAGTGTGATGCAGTGCTGTAATTGGAGACATTGTAGGACCAATGTCCAGGCAGGTCTGTGGATCCTGAAAGTCAGCACAGGCAGGAGAATCTTAGTTTACAAGGGGAATGCCACTTATAGTGAAGTAGACCTGTGATCGATTGGGATGTGAAGTAGCTTAGCCGTACCTCTGTGTGTCAATAGCTTCACCCTCTCCCTCAAACCTTTGATAAAACAGTGACTCAAGGTAGTAGATTTGAGTCTGTATTCACCTTTGAATGTGCCTTTATCGTTATATTTTCATGTTGATTTGTAGCTAAATTCCCTCAAAATTGTCCAAACGTTGTACTTCTGCACCGCCGAACTTTCGACACAAGACTTGGATGAGTTAAAGGTTAAATTGACACCAAATTAGAATGCACTTCACAACGCCATAGATTGAGACAAGGCTTTAATTGGCTCCATATCAGGGTTAGATAGAACTGCTGTTGACTTTTGATTAGAAAAAAGTAAAAAGAACAAGGTGACTTGATATTGTGGCGATAAGCAAAAATCCCAACTCGATCACATCAATATGTTTCTCGGGTGCCCATAGGTGGCTCACCTTGTAACCAATGACAGTGGCCACAGTGGCTCGCTGGCAGATAGACATCAGAGATTTCCCAGTGAGCGTGCATTGTCATATATTTATTGCTGTGTGTGCAGTGTCCGTTTTCCTAACAATCGTTGCAGTTATTCTACACATGCTGTTGACTTAGAGGTCAAACTGTGCAAAGGCATACGTTGTGGAGCACTAATTCACAGCATGCCGCGCAGCTCTTTAAAAAATAAAGGTCACCTCTAAGTAGCACTTTATGGCTTCATATTGATATGGTTTTTGTGGGCAGGCGTGCAGCTTCACCACCCCGCATTATCAGAATCAGAATCGCATGATACGTAAGGGTTAATCATTTCAGTAGACGTGTAGGCATCTGCCAACTCGACTCTCGGGGTTGTTATGATCGTCCAATACAGTGTACAGTAGCATATAGTATCGTGCAGCGTTCTGAGTTTGTTCATCAGCATACTGATGAACAGAAATGCTACTGGGTGGTGTTTAAATCCAGCATTCCAGGTTACCACATTTAAATTTAGTGTCAGAGTTTATTGTTTTGAGTCACAGTGCACTTCCATGTGTGTATAATGTCCACCTTTCCCAGCTACTGTATGTGTTAATTACAGGTTGAGCCCTTTGTGGCGAGAATGAGTTGACATTATGTCTCTTTGTCTAAGCTTGTTATCTTTGTGCCCCACAGTTTGCTTCACTCATTCAAAATGTGTCTTTAGTTGCAAGCATATTAGTCTCCATGGAAACCCATTTTACCAATACTTCATTGGTGCCGGAGGACCCTGTATTGCTTCACTTCTTGCTGCGTTGTGTGTGTAAAGGTTTGTAATGGTTCTTAGTGGAGAAGAACTCAGCCACTGTCTCTGAAATGGTAGTTAGCGTTCACAAAAGCAAAACACATGGTAAAAAAAAAAAAATAAAAAAAAAGTGGCACAAGCATTCACAACGGGACCAGTCTTTCCGCTGGTTGAGAAATTCTGTCTTCAAAATCCGAAGATTCACGGACTAAATCGAATTCCAGGGTCACACGCAGTGTAGTCAGAAAAAAAAAAAAAAACCTCTTCCAATCTAAACTCCAGAATCCAAATCCTAAATATAAAATCCAAGGTCCAATGCAGAAATAACAGAGAGCATACCTGCAGAAACTGGCGACACGCTGAAGCAGATGGTCACAAACACTGATTGGCAACACAATCAATCAGGCTGAAGAGTAGGTGCAGTAGTGGCAACAAACAGTCAGAGCTGGTTAAATAGACCAGTGAACAGGTGTATGTAATCAGGAAGTAATCAGGGTGGAAAGAACCAAACTGCAGACTGGACCAGTGGCAAACAAGGAAGTCAGAGAGTGTTTTCTTTTGGAGATTAGACATTAGAAAGCAAATTGAGGTCCTGCAGGGTTTTATTGCTGGTGTATTGAATAAGCATATGTGGAAAATACCAAAGTACTGCGGCACATCATTCGACAACACATTTTGATAGACTGTATATCAGCACAGAGTAGGAACTGGACGTGGAGGGTAGCTCCAAATGTGTTCGACTGTTCTTTGATTTTTTTATTTCAGCAAAATTTATCCCTGACCCCTTTAATGCATCTCATTTTGGCTGCGGAACATTTCTTCGAATTACTGATCAGGCTGGGAAACAATGACTTTCGTGTAACCACATTTGGCGCGGTGTTTTTCTACCTGCTTATTTTATTGAGCGGTGTCTGTTTCAGGATTCCCGCTGGAATATTTACACTCTTTTTCTCCCTCCAAAATGTCCACAGATAATTGCTAGAAGGAAGCGCTCAGGAAGGTCAGCCAAGAATCCTGCCGTGGGTGCCAAAGTGAAATCTACAGGACTACAATTACTTGGACAGACTGAGGCGGCAGAGCAAAGTGAATGACAGGTAGGAAATAATTCATATGAATCACCTGCTGTATTATGAATAACCACCTGCTGAGAGGACATAGCACGGTCAGTTATCCTCAGAATTGGTGCTGAATAGCTCTGTCATTTGTTGGTAATTGCCTTAATTCTCTTGATAATATAATGAAATTAACCTCAGAGAACATTTCTTCCTTATGGCATTTATGAGACAAGGTTGAAGTTAGCATGCCAGCAGTCACACAATTATATTTAGATTATTCTACTCCGCCGCTGTTTGGCTTCACCTTTTGATGTCGACACTTTAGACGAGTCCTTTTCACTGACACTCACGATTCATAATCCTCATTTTCCCAAAACATATAGTGTTGAATCCTACACGAAGGGCTTTCTTTAAGAAATTCAGGATCACTCACATCTGTTTTCTATTTAAGGTCATATCTGACCTTGTAGTGAACAGACATAAAAGGCTGTCAGTCAAACCATCACGCCGTCTTTGTTTCCTTGTGGTTGTCATTCTCCAGAGGAGTCAAGCAGCCACTGACTTAAATCTAGTGATTCTACGCTCCTGGCAAAATGCTTCTCTGTCCTTCTTTCTACCAAACTCAGCAAGTGCCTCAGGCTAAGGTGGAAAGAAGGTGAAAAAAAAAAAAAAGTTTTAGAACAGAGTTTGGATGGCTGCAGAATTTAATCAAGGCCAGTAGATGGTTAAATAGTTGAGCTTTTTTTTTTTTTTTTTTGTAATGAATCACTGCTACTTAAAACTCTGACCTTTAAGAGACTTTAACCTTTTCTGTCAGACCTGAGGAACAAAGACTAAAAGAACAAAGAATAAGGGAAGATGAGTCAAAGTGTTATCTCTATTCCGTCCACTTTTTGTGAGCACTGTTTTGGTAAAGATGAATTCTGACCAACGTGCTGCACAAATCTGCATCAATTTTCAATTGTTTTGGATATATTTATAGAAACGAGATCTTGAATGGGCATTTCCCATGGCAACTGTTCACTTAGAACTGACAACTTGGAACAGCGAGTACCCGTTGCTTCAACTATTAATGTTTTAACCTGTCTGTTTACTAAACTCGAGTCATCCTGCTGTTAAATCTGTGTTCCACTTTATGTTACACCTACCTTGTTAAGATTAGCACTGACTCCCATTCCTTTTTCATTAATGTTCTTCTAACACTTCCTGTGTAACAGGCAGCTACAGCACTCCAGGCTGAGCGCTGTGTTCATCCCGTTTTAGAGAGTAGAGGGGGTGTAGGCAGGAGTTGCTGTCTTTCTTTCACAGGCCCAGATGTGGTAGTGACACATTTGACCAGGCTGTCAAAACTCACAGCTATATGTAATTGTTTAATCCCAGCACTGCGACGTCACTCTACTTGAAACACAGAGTAATGTACACAGTGCTGAGCTCTATAGGACTAACAGTGTAGCTGGTTCAAATCTGCTATCATACTTGTTAGTGCCCACTCATATAATGCACCAATTACTTCCAAGCGACTTATTTGAGACACAGACTAACAATCAAGTAAAACCATAGACCACGCCCTGGACAGGTCGCCAGTCTACCTCAGAGCTGATGGATAGAGGCATACAGAGACACACACACACAACTGTTCACACCTACCTACTGCCAATTTAGAGTCACCAGTTAACCTAACATGCATGTCTTTGGAGTGTGGGTGGAAACCCATACAGGCACACAGAGAACGGCACACTCCTCCCAGAAAAGCTCTTTCGTTTTGACGTGGGAGCACTAACCAGTTCACCAACACGCTGCAAAAAAAAGTAAATAAATAAATTAAAGTCACTTTTAACACGTCATTGCTGGTTTGGTTTCTGCTGGCACCTCGTACACCCGTGCGTGTTGACTCAGTTGTCCCCGCCTGTTGTTGACCACTGTATTTAGGGGAATTTCAGGCGTTTGTCCATCCAACTATGAACTGGCCAACTGACTCAAATCCTCAGCAGAACATCAGACATCACAGTATCTCACAGCTTGGCTCAGTTTCACAAAAACAGATCAAGGGAGCCACAGTGTTTTCATTTCAGTTGATATGGAAATGTCACATCATTTCAAACAGAACTTCTGGTTTATTTGTGTCTAATATCCTTTTACTTCTGACAGTCTGATATAGGCCTGGAGGAGCTCTAACCAGGCTGCCACGAAACCACAAACAAGCGGCGTTGTGCACTGCAAATACAATAGTTTTCTTTTTCTTGGAAACGCACATCTGTGAAGACATCTGAAGTGAAATCGCCTTTTTCTTTACAGAGGCAGTTTCTGTGTAAAGCAGAAATTGATTCAAGATTCGAAAAATCTAAAGCGGATTCTTCTGTCTCTGCATTGACACACATTTTCTTCGGTTTTGCAACATTAGTGCCTTTGCAGTTAGAAGTAAAGATTGAGTTGCTCTCTACCTTTTGAGAAAAAAATGTATCTGAACTTATTTAGAAGTAGAAATTGACCCATGGTCTCTTACTGTGATGAGAGCTGTTCACTAGTGTTGCTTTCATAATGCATTAGATATTTTATTTAGTACTTTTGTTGTTATTGTTGTTGTTGTTCCAAAAACATTTCCCCTAAGCCAGAGTAAATGACATTGCAGGTACCATGTACTTAAAACACTAAATTAAAAGACTTTAAATGAGTCGGCACCAGCAGTTAATTAAAAATTAGCAACTATCATATCAGGTCACATTCGACTAGGGCTGTGTAGCGCGTATGACTGGCACCTTCCTCCGGGGTCTTGCTTAATGGTTCTGGTGGTCTGTGTGGTGCCACACCCTATATATCTCCATTCTTAATTATACATGGCTTGAATGGGAAATTAACATAAGGCACATCATAAAAGGCTTGATAACGGAGCTAATACAATTACATTAGAGTGATTAAAAAAGGTTAAACAGGTGATCTGTTACATTGATCTTAAATGCATTCAGACTTGATTTAATTTAACAGCTATAATGCTTTAGTTAAAATATGTCCTATTAGTGTTTGGAGCCTGCATGTATAACGATTAATTATTGAATAATTGTTCATGCATTTCAACACTAGCAGTCTCTGAAGGGTGATTTATTTTCTTCAGTGGCTGTACAGAGATAGGGCTTAATTACAGTGGATAGCCTTATCTCCCCTCTCTAATCCGCTCTTTGGAGTCTCCCGCGTTCGCGCCATCTAGTCGTCGATATCATCAGACTGTTGGCAGAGCCAGACAGAGAAAGTGATCCCCAATTTCTCTGTCACATTAAGGCTCATTCATGAAGTCGCCGCTGTGGACCTGACTTAAGAACTCTAAAGTGGGAGGAAAGAAGAGTCGCTGAGTGCTGGAAAGCTCTCCCTGAGTCTAAGGTCAGTGGAGGCTGGCACATTACCCACTTGTGCTGTCTCTGTCAGCTGGATGGACTGAAGAATGTGTGGTCAAATCCGATCAGATAATGGGTTCAGTTTCTTGCCAGGAGCAATTTGTTGCAGATATTCTTGTATTAATGCGGGCAATTTGTCTACCATCTCACTGTGAGCACAACAGCGTGTGTCTGTGCTGTTCACAATGATGTTGACCAAGTACTTGCAATTTAAGACCATTGACCAATGGGTTGACTGGATGATTCACAGTCAGCTGCATTAGATTTTAATCAGGGAAGCTCACAGTTTAATTATTGTGCCTGCTTGATGGAAGATTTCCACCACAGTTGGCAGTAATAGTGGCATATATTAAATACATTTTCAATGAATTGCAGCGTATATCAACTGCATTTTGACATACTAAATGGGTTTGGGCTCACATATCCAATATACAGTAATGTGTTGCTCAAGATGTCCTGAAATAGGAAAGAAAACATTTATATAACATGCAGACTAAATAAATGTTTATTTGTGTGCAACAAAAACAGTAAACAGTATTTGGACTGTTTATTAAATCAATGGAGTTTTATAGAGTGTGTTGGCAGAGCATCATAAAAAATGCCACTGCCCATATACTTCTCATTTTCAAGAGAAGGCAACTTGGCCAGTCTCCACATTTGAGGGAAAAAAACAAAAACAAACCCTATGCGCATGGTTGGTGAAGTGGTTCTACACTCTGTCTCTCAGTCCTTTCATGGCTACCTGTTTTCTGGAGTGATGAACACACAACCAGAGATGCTCAGTATGCTGATTTCTCAGGGACATGACAGGAGAGGCTGGGTGTTCTGCTGTACTTTCATTGGCTGAGTGGGTTGATATTTGTCAGAGCAGTGGGCATTACAGCATATGTCGAGTTTGAGCTTCCCAAACACTAAGGCCACTGTCGTTTTTACCGCTTTCAGAGACCAGAAAGAAAAACAAGTTCCCTCCTAAACCATCATTTTGTCCTCGTTGACAGTCCTCCCTGCAAATGACACCGCTCCCGGTGCAAAGACACGAGTAAGCTGACTAATTGGAGCACAGCGACAACTCAAATGCTTAATGAAAAGATAATATATCACCACACACAATCCTGGCATAATAAGACTGCTTTGTCATTTGTCTCTTTGTCTTGAGGTTTTTTTTTTTTTAACCATGTAGTTGACAAGTCTTCACTCACATATCAAAGTTTTTAATATAAGTTATAGATAAGTTATAAGAAGTTTTTTTTCCATTTTCTTAGCAAGGTTTTATGATAAAGTACCCTTTCCTTGGATTTCATTTTGTTTTAGAAGATTAATCCATTTTCAGGCACATTAAGCTCATTTATTTCTTTCATTTATTTTCCACTGATGATTTGTTTGAGATTTTTTTTTCATTTTTCTTATATTTTTAGTCATTATTCTGCTATTAAGCTGCAGTACCTTGATTTTTGTCTTGTTATCACAGTAAGGTCTCACCTTTCTTCTGCGTGTTTAACATATTTTCTTCAATAAATGTCGGCAAGCCCCCATTTTATGACAATTCAAACTTTGAACCAGCTGCAGGTCTTTGATTGAGAATGGATGCTGCACGTACAGTATGTCACAGATGAATACATACATATGAATTGCTAAAGAAGAAAAATAAGCATTTTATCATATGAACGAATCTAAGATTTACCTAAAATTAAAGATGCCTTATTTAAATTTTTTACAACTTTAAGGAAAGTTTGAAACCATGCATTTCAGCACTCTGTGAACTAATTATTAAATCACTTGTGGTGATCTGTAGCTTCTTAGTAATCCTCCCATCCCCTTATTATTGCAGTCCTAATACCTTCCTGTAAAATTTTGGTGATATAAGTCGTCCCTTTGCCTGGAATAGAATCAATATTCAAACGAGGTAGCTGATTTCTGCTAACTGAATACCATATGCCAGCACCTGATGTTATAGTGATGGTAATAGCACTGTCAAGTTTGACAATGTGGAGAAAGCAATACCGTCATTCCCCATATTCACTTTTGAAAATCTCATTTTGCTTTCATCTCTTCACTAACACAGAGCTGTCAACATGTAATTCAATGAATGTCACCACTGCGCTTCAACATTTTCTTCATCTCTTTTACCAACGGTGCTCACACCATCAAGCATGACTTTACTTCTGCTGTGTTTACATCATGTTACTGCCACTTTGCCTATTATTGTAGTTAATTATAATGCAACACGCAAACCCATCCTTTATATTCTGCACCGGGCTTTGCCAGAGGTTTTGGTTTGAGAGGAGCGTTTGATTTGAAAGTGGCGCGTTGATGTTTACAGTGGTGCCTCTGCACAATAGCCGCCTTTATTCAACGCAGCGGAGGATATGTGCTGTCAGATGCGAGGAAATTGAAACCAGTCAACATCGCAGGCATCGTGACAACACTGTTTTCTGTTTCCAAAAGTAGTCAAAGCTCAGAATACAAACACGGACCTAAACCTCCCTGTACATACAGTGTATAGTTTACAGTGTACTCTGCTCTCTGCCAGTAAAATGCATCTGAAGAGAGAGCAGTCATTAAAAAGTGTGCTTCAACCAAAGTCATCCAGAGGCTGGACACATCTGATATTTTATTGTGTTACATGTTTCAACACTCTCTTACACATTTCTAGAACTAATTTGTATCTATAACAATGTGCTAATACAATACACAACATGTAGGTTTTTACTATCTAATCCAATGTTGCAGTACAACATCCAGTTTGACTTGAACTTATTTTGCGTTTTCCAGTTTTTTTTGGTTTTTTACTATCTACTGATTAAATAATATAATCAAAAGCTCCTCAATAGTAACAAAATGCTCCTTGTGGAAAGATTGTTACGTCAACCGCAGGCTCAAGAATGAACTTTCCAACTTTTCTATCAGCAAGAACAAGAAGGCCAAGGAAATTTGATCAATTGGATTTCCATGACAACTGGGCTGATAAAAGTGACAACTGAATGAACCCTTTTGGGGTTGAGTCTTCCAAATGTAAGAATCAACTTTAAAACTCAACGTCTGAGTCAACACGGGTGAGAAATCCTTAAAATCTTCCGACTCTTCCATGACAACTGGCACACCCCCATAAACTAGAGAGAGACAGACTAACGTTTTATTGGCTTTGGTCTTTTCATGGGATTTCTGCACTCAGAGAACAGATTTTTTTTTTCTTTTTAAAAACACACACACACACACTTCTCCCATTCTTTGCCAGAGATCCAAAGATTCAAAGGAATAATTTACATACAAAGGGATGATCCCTTTTTCTCAGCCCTACCAGTGATAGGGAATTATCCCGTGTAGTGCTACTTGTGTTGTTGGCTTGTTTCACCATAAGATGGGTGAACAACACTTCAGTTGTTTGCAAGCAGGCTGACACTACAGTCATTTTCATCAGCACTCTTGTTCAGGTAATGTTCCTCCAGGCTCACTGATTTCGGGGCTTATCTTGTTAAGAGCCCCCTGCCTCGCCGCGGATCCGCGCGGCTGTCAGAGGCAGGGCCCCGCGCATTTCCCACTATTATTGGTGATTGTAGAATGACACTAATTAAAGTCATTGATGTTTAAAATCAAGCGCCACAAATCCCGCTTGTTTTGTCACAAAAGCTGAGATAGCTCCTCAACCTGGCTCTGTTATGCAGTTATCATGTCATTTGTTTTGAAACCGTGTGGAGAAGCCAGAGTGTGCGTGTGTGTGTGCGTGTGTGTGACTGTGTGTGCGTGTCATTTCATTTAAAAACAAATAAGGCACCTCGAGATGGGAAGAGCTCCGCTTAAGATATGTTGACATTAATGTTTTAGCAGGGGCGTTCATTTTTTCCTTGACAAGGTGTAATATTCTGTGAGTGTGTGTTGTGAAAATGACTTTCATGGTAAATATTGTTAAACAGTCTGCTATGAAATGCTAATGTGTGTGGAAACAATGACTCCATTAAATGCGCCTTCATTGGGACTGCAGCTTTCTAATATGTATGAATATATCGATAGAGAGAGAAAGAGTGTGTGCCTGGCTAGAAAATCAAAGTGGGTCTGTCATTTTATCATAAATTACATTACTATTGATTCATCACTTGAACAACAAATCCTCCAGGTTGATGTGTCTGGTCTCCCTGGTTTGGACAAGTGAATGAAAACATGAGCAAAGGTAGAGCGTGGTCACCCGGTGGTCAGTGAAGGAGAAACCTTCCATCACATGGTTAAAGGCCGATCAAGCTGCCCTTGGTTCATTATATTGTCAGTTATTATATTTTTGTTGTCTTTAAAAACATAATATAGAACACTATTGGAAAAGGTGTGTGCTGTGCTCAGGGGAATATCCTAAACAAATAGCAGCTCAGCTTGGTTCTGACAGTACGTGATCGGATTTCTCCAACTGATCCTGTGTAAACACGTAGGTGTTAGCACCGGCGGCACAGGGCTGATCACTGATAACAAATCATTTATTTTGGTATTGGTGGAAATTTGCACAAGACACATTTTATCGAATGCATGAGTCAATACTGTTTTCAATTAGCTGCTGTGAGTCACTCAAAGGATCTTTCTGAAATGACTTAAGGACGCGATTCCACCCGAGCGCCGCCCGTTTGAGTAATCGCGCCTCAGGGTGTAATGAATTGACAACTTTTGATTTGAGACTTTTGCTTCAGTGGCCACAGATCAGCCCTCACCTTCCTGTTGTTGAAATGCCTTCAGATGTGCTCAGTGCTTGTTCCACCTTTATTTGTGGCTGTAGTAGCATCTGGATGGCAGCCACAGCCAGCCGCCCCCACTGCTTAAGATGCAGTAGAGCCTCTGTGGGTTAGGAGGGCCAGCTCTATCAATCTGTTCCCTTCCGGCCCCCACGTTCCCCAGTGCGGTTAATCACTGCCACTAATTAGTGCTAATTACTCATTGCTGCCCGGGAGAGCCCCCCTCACTAGCTCACAGTGATCTGAAGGTCCTCTGTAGCACCCTGCTGTTTGGCATTCCTCAGGTACAGGAGGAGGTGCAGGGATGTGGGTGCTGAGGGGACAGAAAGGGCTACGGCAGAGCTTATCTTTTCTAATTTGCTTTTTTTTTTTTTTTTTTTTAGGAGGCCGTGTTTTTGTTAAATAAAACACATCCCTGGTGTTTAGCCTCCCGTAGCTGCAGGTAGCAGGTTGCGTCCATGTAGCTTTAGAGGCCTGCAGGGCTGTAGCTTTGGCCAAGCATGCTGGTTTGTGCTGGTCTGCGTTAGTGTGGCTGGTGTCTGCATGCACAGGCCTGGCCCAAGCTTAATGATCCAGCACCTTTTTGTTCCCTATGTCATTAATTGTCTGCAGCCGTGACTCTGTGTGTTACGTTGCGTTCAGCTGATTCTTTTCTTTTTTTTTTTTTCCTTCCAGTAATTTTGCTTTAATAGATTCAATTTGCTTTCATTTGCTTTGTATTGATTTATTTGTCCTGCTTTGTCTTGTCAACCATAGAAACCTATAATTTTTCACAAAAGTTTGCGAGGAAAAAGGCAGGGGGGAAAAAAAAGCTCATTTAATTTGCTAATATTGAACGAAGTTATTAAAAAAAAAAAGAGAGAGACAGAGAGAAATGACAAATGATTTTAATATGGTGCGCAAGTGAGGCTTGACTAAGGCTGAACTCATTTCTTTGGAGCCATGAAAACCATATAAAAATATAACAGATTTCAGGTCAGGTTCAAGCTGTGAAGCTTAATAACAGGTTGAAGAACTGTGATGCTTCGAGCTGCCGAACGCTATGATTTTATATGTCACGTTTTAATGGTATAGTCCCAAAAAAAGAAAAAACAACAACAAAATATCTCAGTAATGTCTGGTAATGAAAGGTCAGGGTGTCATGTCAACCCTAAATAACCACACAATGACAGCTCATTGGGGTGAAATGAGTAAGCTTAGATAACAGGCTTGAGGATGGGTATGTCTTTAGTCAGTGGACATCAACATCAGGGTAAGGCCTGATGATTTACCTCTTACCGACCTCCAAACGTAAAGTGTACTTTCAGTGTAATAAGTTTTTCTTTTTTTCTGTATTCAGTTGAAGATGTTCCTAAACCTCAAAGATCTCAAGGTTATCGAATGAATTCACATAAATATCCATTATGAACTGAGGAATCTGGAGAAACATTCCTTCACACGAACATCTCAGAACTTGATGAAGAGATCGACAGAAAGAGACTTATTTTCCATTTGTGTTCAGCAGCTGAACCAACCTGGCCAGACGTCCTCATGTTGAAGCTTTTCTTATCTTTGTAATATTCGCTGCCAAGGCCATATAAAAGCTATATGAGCGGGTTAGACCATGAATAGAAAACACTCTCTTTATGTCTAGCTCTCCATGTCATTACTTTTGGGGACAACAACAATATTTTTGAAAGAAATCTCAGTTGCAGCCGCTCAAAGAAAAAAAAAAAAAAAAGTGTCAGATTGAGAAACGTCTGCGGGCAGGATGGTCAACTTTACACCGTCGCAAAGACTTTCTGCAAATGACAGGATGATGTTCTCTTTCCACATCAGTACTCTGATGAGTTTTTCTTTTTTTTCTGTTGACAGCAAGGTGAATTTAAGTTATGGTAAATAACTTTTGTAAGGCAAGCTCAGACAACTGTGTTTGACAATGGAAGATGTCAAATAGTTATTCATGTCAGAACTTTGTTTTAAGCTGGGCTGTGGGTGGATCTGTCTGAAAGGGATAAATAAAGATATCACATTATTGAAACTGTAGTATTTCTTTGTGACAGGTTTTCTTAAAAAAAGGTAAAACTAAACTCAAACTAATCAGAAATACAGTGTGTAGATACTGTTGATGTAAATGTCTATAGCAGGAAACAGCTGTTTTAATGGGATATCTGCATAGACATAGACAGGCTCACAAATATGTATTGTAATTATAATCTGATGTATATAATAAATAAAATGTACTTCCTTTAGGCTAGCTGAGTATCTGGAGCATCAACAATTGTAGCTTTGATCACATACCTGCCAGAAACAAAAATCTTTCCTCATCAGTCTAATACTGTGCTGAGCAATGAAGGCTGTTCCATACGTTTACGACATCTTTCACAAAGTAGCACAGGCTAACTCTAACCAGAATAGACAGAGGACTGGGAGGCCCTGTTACACGACTGAGAAAGAGGACAAATACATTAGAACATCTAGTTTGAGAAACTTACCCCTCATAGGGCTTCAGCCAGCAGCTTCATTAAATAGTCCCCACAGATGAATAGTCTCGGTGTCAACAGTCAAGAGGTGAGTCCTGGATGCTGCTCAAAGTAAAAGCCATATCTCAGACAGGCCACTAAAATGGAAAGCTTAAAATGGGGAGGAAAAAAAAAACTGACACAGGTCAGAGGAAGATTGGAAGTGCTATGGATGTTTTATGGATAGACATATCTGAGTCTGAGCTGTTCGGATCATAAAGTATGTCATTATCATTATTGTGAGGTTCAGGCTCAAATGAAATCAGACTGCCTCAACACATTGACAACTGCTGTAGAATGCCCACGTTCTGCAATGCTGCGATCGCTGAAAAATACAGTTTATTGATGAGAATTTGAAGGGCAGAGTTATTATTTCAATTCAATTCAGCTAACTTCTATATTTCCCATTCAACTTGCGACACATCTTAATTAAACCCATTCGATGTACAGTATGTTTTCATGGAAAACAAGGAAACGTTGAGGTGCTTCAGACAGTGAGTGGTTGACGACAAAGTTACGTTGGCAGCAATGGCAACGAGAGGGAAGCATCTGCCACTCTGCTATTAGTTTATGATGGTTCGACCTTTTCAGTCCGACACTGCAGCAAGAAATACTCTATATGACCTGATTCTATAGGGATTGAAGCATCTCTTCATAAGCAGAGAACAAACCAATCGATGACACAAATTGTAATTGGTGCAACATCGGGTCAAACTCTTGATTATCCAGTAACAGTTGACATACTAGTTAGCAACAACTGGCATTTTATTATATTAGTTGTTAACCATTACCATTTTACTCCTTTATTTAACAGTTATACCAGCTACATAACACAAAATGACCAGCAACAACTGGCTTAAAATACATGACCTATTTCTTTGCATTAAAAATAGAAATTAGTTACAATTTGCCCTATCTGGACCAACTAAAATAGTAAAGGGCTACTCACTCATGGATGAATCAGAAAAGGTACAGTTATGCAATATAGCACTCACCAGAGCGACTGTAAGGACTTTTATTTTTAATACTTTAAGTATATGTGGTCAGAGCATATTTTACATCTGTACTGTACTGTACTGCTACCGCGCTTCTATTTTAATGACTGAGTTGAATACAAGACATTTTAACACTTGCTCCACAGGTTTGAATAAACAAACCTGTGACTGGTTAAAATGTGAATTAAGTTGATCAATTTAGTATTTGGTTTGAAATTTCAGTCGAAGAAACGTACAGTGTGTCTCGGATACAGTGGATGCACATCCTGCTAGATGGGGAATCTAGGTTTACTGCACTGAGCTGTGCCTTTGCAGCAGAGCAAATAAATATACCCAGCGATGCCCAGTGATGTCTCATGCAGGTATTGTTGCTTCTTTTGCTTCATGTGTTTCTAACTTGAAACTGAGGCGCTTCTTTTTTTTTTTTTTTTCTTTCATCTGAATGAATTTCTCTCGGCGGAAGATATGAGGCCTCTTTACTGTTTGAGAAGACATTTATTTCTTGTCAGTATGTCTCCCTTGAAAATGTATTCATCTTTCCAATAAGATAAATTCCCTATGCATAAACTTTGTTCATTAAACTTCTGAGATTCATTCAGGTTTATTTTTAGAGCGAGATATTCATCATTATGGCGGTGTTGATTTTCCACATAGTCTAGTGGGTTTTATTCTGTTGCTGCAGGTACTTCTGCAATATGTTTCCTTGGAGCAACCACGAGTGAGATGAGGTTAGAGTTAATCTCCCCAAAAGTGTCTTCAGTGCGTTCAGGGACCAGGCTACCACCTCAGCACAATTAATATTTCTTCATCGGTTGCCTATAAAGCGGTCTCTGGCATTCATACGTGTTTTCCTGTGGTCTCTGACAATATTAATTATGTGACGCTTTTGTTAGTGTGTTCACAAAATGAATGCTTGCTGTGTTTTAATCACTCAAATATAATGTTTAATTCAAGTGTAATTGGTCTTTTCTTTGTTTGTTTGTTGTTTTTTTTACATTCAAACTACATTTAGCTAAGCAAAGAAAAAAAAAAGACTGTTAATATCATTTTGTCATATTAAAATAGAAGGAATAACAATATAAAACCAGAGAGTAAATAGCAACTTTTCAGTCGTAGGTCTTTGTGTGGAATCTCTTGCTGTTGCTGAACGCCCCTGTAACACATGCTGAGTGCATGCTTTGTTTGAGGGAGTCTTCTGGAGGATTTGTCTGTATGATACTTTGTTTACTTTGTGTTTTACTCAAACCTTAAAATACTCATAATACAATACATAATTAAGAAGCCACTAGAGCCACAGATACAAAAAGGCACCTTCACCAAAGAATTAGTCTGAAAGGAAGAATGACACAGCCCAATAGTTTATTGGTACCTTTCTACCATTTCCATTTGTAAATTAGAATTAATATTTCAGCAAAAATGGCATAAATGTCACAGACACAGAGGATAACATCAAGCAAACTGTAATCTGTTGCATTTCGCCAACTCTTAATTGACCTTTTGTTCTCTGCCTTCTTTCCTTTTCTTCTTATTTCTCAATTCACAAGAAATATAGCCATAAACCTGAGGCAAAACACTGTGTAAAGCCAAACCTAAAGGCCATTCTTATTCATTAGACGAGCTTGTAGTGCTGTTGGCTGTCACTGCCACCGAGGGGACTATCCATGGCTGCAGCTGACATCTGTTGGCATAATGTAGCGTCCAGGGCTGTGATGGGCAACAGGAACTGATTTATAAGGTTCTCTGTTTAAGTGGGTGTCTTAAGGTAATTATAAACTGGTGGGGGGGTTGCTACTAATTGCACCTTCCCTGATCTGTAATGAAGGCCAAACAGTGTGAATGAGCCCATCCAGCGCGTCTCAGGCAGTGGAGGAGTGAGGGCAGCTGAGCTTGACCAGTTAGTGTTGGTTTAGCTCTGGGCTGGAGCTCCTCACCTGCTGTTACGCGATGTCTTCAGCCAATTTCTCTTGAGTAATTAACTGTGATGCCACATATGGCGCAATGGTGGAAAATCCGATCGCTGGAGGATGTGGAGGAGTCGGAAAAAGAAAAACTAAATGCAGGTACCCCGCAGTGACCAAAGCTCCAAGCACTCAGTGTGAGCATAAATGGGATGACTGGAAAATTCGTTTGACATGCACAATTAAAAACAAATGTTCTTTCCACATGACATAAATGAGTGTAATTAATCACTGAACAAATGAATTATTAGGAAGATTAGAAAACGAGGTAGATTAAGTGCAACAATGAGGCTTGAATTATTAACAATATTTATATCAGTTGATTTAGACGATACAGAAACAGAGCATATTCTGACAACTAATGACAACTTAATTAGAGGTGGAAATTTACATACATTATATATTGGAAAGCTCATCCAGCAAAGCTTCAAAAACCTGAAGAGCTGTACTCACCATTATTTATTCAACACCTCTCATATCTGTGTAATATTATAAGCCTTCCACAAACACATTTGACACACATTTCACATGTTTTGGAAGAGCTCTGAGTCCAATACACAGTCACTGGGGTCTCATTGTAAATGCAGGATAACAGACTCAAAGCCTAGAAGTATGCATTAGCTCGTGCTTATGTGTATGCAGCACAAGTGACACGCGAGCCGACACGCAGGCTGCGTAGACAGCTGGATTGATTAAAATAGTCTTCGTTATATCCCTAACACAACAACACACCTTTTTTCTTTTTTGGTTTCTGTAAAAGAAGTAATGCACTGTTTTGTTTTTGTTTTTCCACAATAAGCTGCGGCTCAACTGTTGCATAAAACAGCACGCCTGTTGGCGCACGAGGCGTTTGAGCACAACGAGTTACGGAGGAAGAGTTTCTGTTGAGTGAATGACACAAAAGCAAGATTAGGGGATCAAGTGCTGAAAGATGAGAGAGGAATTTAGCGGAATTGACAGCACATTCAAGGGTTTCCGAGAGGAAGAGAAGACAAGAGACAGGGCGATAATTTTAGAGATTTGAAGGGTCAAGATTAAACTGCCTTATAATAAGCAGAGTGAAATGAACCAATTTTGAAAATATATGCTGATGCAGTGCGGACTGGGTTGAGGGGTTGCGAGGCGGGGGAGGGGGCAGTGACAGTGGGTTGTCAGTGCTTTCACAAATGACTTGGTATCAGACAACAGGCTTTTGGAAATATTGGATTGTACAGTCAGACAGTTTCTGTGCCTGCCGCTCTATATTTATGCACAGATCATATTCAAGTCTGCATAGGTCTCTTCCATGATGCCGTTTCTTCACGGTAAATGTGAAGGACCAATAGAGAATCCAGATTTCTCGTGGATGTAATTAGCCAATTGTTTCTAATAGTGTCCATGGCAATGCATTTTCACGGCAGTGTCATTTTACCCCGGGCAGTATGCCTTGAAGTGTAATTTCTGCCTGAGCGTTTAGACACAGCAATATCGATTGCATTCAGTGAATGATATGCTCAGAAACTCATCATCTACTTTAATAATGTCACTCACCGCCACATTCTCTCTGCTTGGTTTCCATTAATAGTCAGCCTTCGTGACATTGTCAACATTCACTGCTCAAACAACAGGGTCTTTGAAGCATGGCTGGATTGCAATTGGGTCATTTAATCAATTTATACAATTGAACCTATTTAACATATTGATATGCAGTTACCCTGTAATGTGTGTGGCCTTTCATCCCCTTGAGTGAAGGAAACTCCAAGGGAGCTTTTCAGATCTTCTGCCGTTATTTATCATGTGACATTTAGCTGGGCCCTGATGGTGGCAGCTCTCCACTTTAATTAAAGGTTCAACCTCTTCACTGGATGACAAATTGACTGGTTTGTGCCATGGAAGAGTTGTGGAACATGTCTAGTCCACCCTGCTCCTTGCTAACAGTGGTCTAACATAGGGGAGAGGGAGGTGGAGCTGACATTTTAGTTGAGTCATCACTGAGCAGAGTCTGAGAATGATTGTCGACTGTACATGCTCTTGGGGTAAATAAAACAACACGTTTAGACCCTTCTGTTTTAAGTTTATTTACTGCAAAGAAAATAATTATTTATATATATTTTTTTCTTTTTATTTGTCCTTAACATTTTTTCTGTTTTCCCGTTCTTTTGTTAAGTTTCTTGTGACCTTCTGTTTGTGCAGATGCGAGATCTGCAACTCAGTCGGTAGCGGCAAATGGCTAATGGTCCATCCCCTGGTTATTTTACGGCAGGCTGGAGAATATGTCCACTTTGCATGGTTCCCTTCTTCCATTTTTCAAACTTTGCCTGAGTTGGGGGTGACACAGCTTGAAACCAGTTTCAGGAGAAGCAGCAACACAAATGGAAGAGTAGGCCCAGATGATACAATCACTTTGTTCAGCATGAACACTTCTGCAAACATGTTGGAGGGGTAGGGGGGTGGGGGGGGGGGGGGGGGGGGGGGTGTCTGCAGGGCAGGCGCCAAGGCTTCTGTGTAAGATGAGATGGTGTAAACAGGCAGATTGGCTCTCTTCTCAACGTTAGCTCCATGAGATTTCATGCTGGCTGGATTTATACAGAGTCACAGTACATTGGAATATGCCTTGGGCGCCTCTGGGACTAGTATCAGAGAGAGCACAGAGCTGTGAACTTCAGATGATATACCAAATGAATCTATAAAAAAAGAATATATTTTACCATCTTAAAAAAAATAGAGGACCCTCTTTTTATTGTGGCTTTTCACTGCCTCCTTGGCCTTCACGTCGATGATTTGGTTATTATCGCACAATTTATGCTGTTATCTTTTACAGTATTTCTACTTTTGTTTACTACATTATTTTTGTATCCTGTCTGATCTAATTGTGTGAAAACCTTCGTCCTCTGCATCTTCTTCAAACACTGTGACAGGGCTCGTGGCCATATTAAGATTTCAGTTTCCTTCACCGCAGATGATGTGAGTCCAGGTATTACATAACGACATCCGGATTTCATTACGTAGAAACAGGTAGAGCTCGTTTAGAGATGTCAGCTGACAGTAGTTGAGTCGTAGTGGTGCATGAGTGAATCGTGCTATGGAGTAGACGCACACAGCCGAAATAATCGAAACTAAGACAGCATCTGAAAAAAATGTTCCTGAAATGTGTCCAAAAGTACTCATCAGGATTGGCTTCAAAACGAATTAAGTGCTGCCAATGTGTCAGAATGCACGTAAAACCATGTAAAACCTTTTTAGTTTACAGCAGACACTTGCATGAATGCATTGCTTACAGCTTCCTTAAACAGTAGATGAGAAAAAAACGTTCTCAGGCAAACGGTGCCAAAATAAAGAAAACAAAGAAAAACACACCCTGCAAGTAATAAGATAGCGATAAGATACAAAAGACAAAGTCAACTAGGAAGTAGTTTAGTAATAGTAGCAGTAGATAAATGTTAACAATGAATGATGTGTACATTGTATATTAGATAGTAAATATGGGCAAGATTAAAGTTCAGAGAGTGGTGGCGGAGGCGGGAATAGGATTAAAGTGATGGGTGCCTACAGTATGAGCAGGAAAATCAGCTGGTGGTTATTACCCACCCTGTCTCCTAAAAATAAAAATGTGTTTCTATCTAAACACACTGATTACGTTTCTGTAGGGGACTTAATGCACTTGTTTTTGTAATGCCAAGTGGAAGGAGGTTGTTAGGGGGGATGGACTGCACAAGTAACTATTATTACTATTTTCTCTATGTATTAATAATAACTTAACAATCAAGGTATTTCTTTCTCCATTATGTCAGACCATAGTTTTTTTTCTAACCCTTTAGCTGACAGGGTTGTTGTTTGTGTGACTTGAGTTTGCAGTTGCAGCAGAAACAATCCTTGCAGTGGAACTTATTCACACACATAATTGAACCACATTAACTGTAATTTGTGTTCAAGTATTTGTTCAGGAATTTTGCAAAAATGTGCTTATTTTACATATAAAAAATGTGTTGTTGTGATGTGTGTTGCTGTCGGTGACTAACAGGGGGCGGTAAGTTGCTCTTTAATGACAGTATAGGAGGAGTAGCGGTAGAGAGTTGTAAAAATGCATTTCAGTGACTAACACCAGTATACCAAACCAATAAATAGACATGAGAAGTGGCTTGTTCCTCAGCACAACAGAGCAGGCAGGGACTGATCGAGGGAATGCGACTCCCTAATGACGGTCCCCTGCAGAAGGGACAGTTGTCTCGGCTGTAAGCCCTAGTTCCTTGACAGCCCCTGGGATCCCTTTGTCCTGTTGTAAACTATTCTGAAGGAAGGACATTTAATTGCCCGGCACACACTAATGAGTTTGCAAACTAATTAAAGGGGGTATATTACGCCCTGTGGAGGCCCACATCACTAAGAAAGCCAGGGACATCTTTAATGAGGAGCCTTGATAACCCTTCAAAGGAGGGATGTGTAGTGTCTGTAATGATGCCCAGGGTAAAGCCGAGCTCAGCCAGGGAAAAGTGTGTGTGTGTGCGCGTGTTGCTGTGTCCCTCACCTCGGGTGTGTGGAGACTTGCAAGCAGATGCCAAGTGTTTTCAGTCCATCGCCCACAGCTACCTACCTACATGTCCTAATCAAAGAGTTTCACTCTCCTTCCAATAGGTTCAAAGAGACCCGCTCCACCTCTTCTCTCAGTGGGTGGTACACAGATTTCTAGCTTCTTTCATTTCCCTATATTGTATTATTCACCTAAAAACAATCTGGCTTATTAAAAATCAGAGGAGTAATTTTGGGAACATTTATGAACAACTCACATAACCTATGTCACACGTACAAGATGCGGGGGGAAATTCTTGGCTGAGTCAGAAAGGCAGAGGCATTATTTGGACAGATGGACTGAACGCTCCATCAGAATCAATGAAGGTCATGATTAGTCCTCATTGTGGAATTCATTCGATCACCCAGGGCTCTTTAGATTTTTTTCAAACAAATTAAACTCTTTGACTGTTGCTGAGGTTCATGCGATGCTCGCTGTCATGTCTGCCTGAGCTCCTGCTGTGGCTCGACGCAGCCGGCAGCCCTTTTCTTTGCAAAGTCAGTCCCCCCTCCAGTAAACAAGTGCATTTTTGTGTTTGGTCACAATATTTTCCTCCCAGACAGTGACGGCTGTTATTTCGCCTGTGGCTCCTGTCAAAACTAACATGGCTTAATTGACTGCGAGCGAATGAGCTCCTGGATTGATCCTGTCAGGCTCCTCAGGAAGTGATGCTGCTCCATCTGTGAGGCGCAACTCCAGCGACAGCAGCAATCTGTTGCTTGGGAATGAGCCAAGGCTTTAAAAAAAAAAAAAAAGATAGAAAAAAAAAAGTCAAAATTACAGAAAGCACCTCAGGCGCTGTGTGTATTCTGATCAGCTGTCAGTGATGACACACTCAGATGAACACACACGTGCACGTGGAAATAAAGCAGCTCAAACACTCGGCAGAAAAGGCAGACATCCATATATACACAATGTAATTTTTGCATCATGGTTAGCAATGTCACGTTCAAGAGGGCCCGTGTCTCCCCCTGAAGGTACAGCGGTAAATCAGAATGGTCTTGTCTGGCTTGTTAGACATTTGATGTCAGACGAGGTTGTCCTCAGGGTATATCCAAAACGCAGCCTGTCATCTATTCCTCCACTGCTGTCATTTGTCCAAGAAATTGTGGCATATATTGTCATCTCAGGTTTTTACCTGTAACTCAACTCAGCCAGGCCCAGTCATGACCCCCCGGCCTTTAAACCCTTCTTCTCTGTCCTTCCCTTTCATCTCTCACAGTGTATCTTTTCAGTTGGAGATAATGTGTTTCCAAGGCTCAAGTGTGCGATGCGGCACTGCCTTCTGGCACGATTAAATATTTAGATGGCTGTCTATGTAGATGGTGGCTCTGAGACACGGAGGAATAATCTGGGAGACAGCTGCTGTAGCACATCTGGGTGTCACTGATAGCAGGGGAAGGTGTGCGGCTGGTGTTGCTATGGAGGGGGAGACTTAAGAGACACAGCTGTCAATCAGCCAGGTGGCACAGGCTCCTAGGCTTCATGGCATCCCTGTATGGTGGCCCGTCTCACACAGACTGACGACTGACAGGCTGAGGCTGCCACTGATGTCTGGGCTAACTGCACTTTTTGGGAATGGTAGACCTAAAAAATCTATCACGTCAGCCAGCCTACATCCCGGTTTAATCCAGTTAATCTCATGTTAGCACCATGCTACAGTGATAAGTTCAAAATAAAAGCATCAGGTACTTTCCTCTTTCAGTGACACTCTGACTTCCCGCAGGAGACATTTGGGGTTTTTAAAATAGCGCTGATCCTTGTTTAGGGCTGCTGGTAGCAGGGGGTGGCTGTAGGTGCAATGTGTCAGAACATTTGAAGAAGATTCAGTGTGAAAAGCCGCCTACTTCTTTTCTCGGCACTCTTCATCCGCCAGCAGCCTCAACTTGGAGGCTGCACAACTGCACTACGAGGCCGGCTGGCCTGAAAATCACTTTGTGTTCCTCTCCCAGGCACATGCGATATGGATGCGTCTCCGCTCAGCTCAGGCCCTCCCGACAACGTGATTAATGGCACTCGCTTCTCTCCCCATCTCATTCTGTTACTGTCAGAGTTAAGTGGGCCGAAGACAATAATAAACAGTCAGTCTTCTGTGAACCCCCTAACACGATCATTCCACCCCACCCGATTCCCCCTTTCCAATGAGAAAAAGAGGAAGAGAGATGGAGTGAGAGATAGAGAGGGAGTGTGTGTGCATGTGTGTTCTGTGTGTGCATACAAATGCTGTGAGAGACAGACGAACGCGGAGTTAAAGACACAGAAACAGGGCTCAGTAATGGAAATGGAGACTGGGAGATATGTCAATGTCAATTGTGTCTCATGAGCATGTGAAATTTACAGCATTTTAAAGGGGGATCTCTTGGTTTGAATTTTAAGCGACAACCACATTGCATGTGGAGGTTTTAGCTTCATAACAACAAATTATGTTTATTTTGTGATTCTTAACAGCTCTGTGTGCAGTATTTGTCATCTGAGTTAACCCAGAAATGAATCTCAGTTGACCCTATAATGGGTTCCCAACCTGTGGGTTAAAGTCTGAGGGCTCATAAGTTGGTTAGCAGCATAAAAAGCAGAAAAAGGCATGCTATACAATATTATGTTTATCTATTATCCTATTATTTGCTGTTTGTAGGTAATTTTAGTTCTTCAGGCATGAAAAAAGTTGTTAATATAAAACAAAGAAAACTGCAGTGAAGCACTTTTCTGAACTGGTTGCAACCTGTTTCAGAAAAGATGGCCCTTTTTTTAAGTGTTAGTAGCCAGAAAGGTAGGAATGACTTAAAAAATGAATACATTCCAGGGCCTTTGGGATAAACTTTAATAACGACAGTTGACTGATTTGAACAAAAGAGCAAAATTTAGATTGCTGTGGCCGGAAAAAAGAACAGCCAACGGAGTCAGTGAAAACACTTTGGATCTCAGACCTGGTGCTTTAGTCACTAGTGAGCTGTCTCTTCCTGCAACTGCAGCCTCCTCTTCTCTCCTTGGGCCTGTCACTTCGCTCTGCTATACCCTCTTCAGTCAAGCACTCCCTCCTTCTCCCTGTGTCTCTGCAAGGCACTGACCAAACCGTCACACAAGGAACACAGCGCTCAGACGGCAGAGGCATCGCTCAATCCTCTGAGTTTCCGTACACAGGCAGGAATAAAAGGTTCGACTTGGAGTTCCAGTCACTGACCTTGGTTTCAGGACATCAAAAGCCTCCACAGAGGCTGTGAGAGCCTTCACAGCTGCCATTACATCCTCCCTTCCTCCCCTCCTCATCCTCTTCTTCTTCTTCCTTCTCTCATTACTGGGGATGACCTGCCTCACAGCCCTGGGCTCGGAGACCAAGAAATCCTCCAGCCCTCGCTGTCCCCATCCTCCTTGCTGCTGGTGGATTGTCTTTGTGTCTACCGGAGTGGCCTTGGAGAAATGAAGTGCCGTGATCTCATCACGTCAAGCCCATTGTTTTCACTCTCATGCACACTGTGTAATAGCCATGGAGATAAGGGGATGATTAAGGCCTTTCACGGAAGGAAATGTGAAAAGCCTGCCTGTGAAAAAGTGAAATTACTGTTTTGATGGCTTTTGATGGCGGGGGGCATAATTGCTGGATGGAAGGAAGGATGGAGGGTGAAATACACATAGGAGATTAGTATTTCTAATACTGGAGACGTTGGTAGGAGGCCTGTGGAAGGTTATGCACGCAGTGGGTAGTTCTAATGAATCTACCCTGTATGTAGAATAGCAGATTTACTAAAATAGCTCATTGTTCTTCTTTGCACAGCAACCTTTGCCCCTCTGGATTGAAAATGCTTTCTTGATGGCGTCACTGATTATGATATTGTTTGATGCTCATCTCCATAGTAACAGTGATTAATTTCACATTGTTTGTGCATGAAATAGTTGCTAGAGCCTGTAGGAACAGGGAAACGAGCTTAAGTATTTTTGGCAACTGGCATAAAGCTCATCAACACATGCAGACAACACAGGTCGGAGGATTACAGCTTGTAGTAATGACTGGGGCAAAGCGTAAATAGTATAAATACTCAATGGGATTATAATTAGCCTTACTCTGCGCATTTAGACACACTCAAGTGGAACTAAAACCTTATTGACTTCTGGAGACAATTTCATATTAATTGGATGCCTCTTCTTTCTCACTGTCTACTTCTTCGGTTTGTTTTCTAGCTGCTGACGAACGCGTTGGAATGGCAGCGGGCGTAGCGGATTAGCATTAGCCACAGCACCAACCTGAACACAAGAAACTCCACCTTCACTGGCGTCACCGGCGCTGACGAGGATTGCGTCGGTGGGGAATGTCGAAGATCAAAAAAGGGAGTCGGGGAGGCTTTCAAGAGCAAGACGGAAGCGTGTAAAGACGAGGGGGGGGGGGGGGGATGGTTGTGAGAGGGAGGCTGATAAGATAAGGCATAATGCTGGTGGGGCCGTATCATGCGGTTGGAGCGACGGTAGCATGGTGTTGAAGAGGACTGGGTTTTCTGATGATGCCTGGGCCTCGACATGAGAGGAATTAATGTGAATCTTCTCTGCCGCCACCATCCCCTTCAAATCCGCACACAAACACACACTCCGTTCTATGTTCTTCTCAGCATTCAGCATATGTCCCACTCCCCCTTTTGTCTCCCACACCCCCCTCCCTCGTTGTAGCTGCACGCCGGCCACAATTTATCCTTTATTTTCCATCCAGAAGTGGGGGAAAAGTTGTAAAGCTAATTAAGGAGCAGGGATGCGGCAGCTCGACAGATGTGCATCGAGATGGGTGCTATTGAGTAGCGGGGATAATGGTGTGTGGACCTGATGGGCAGCGGGGTTGTGTTGGAGGGAGCTCCTACCTGGGCGTGCATGTTAATCAGCGTGCCTGTCTGTTGAGAGCTGGGGAATTACGGGGGAAGGGAAGCGTGTCGCCAGCCTCCAGTGAAGAGACAAGGCAGGCAAGCTGATTAAGAGCACAAATTTGCCAGTTTGGTCAGACAGGGAGATATGTGTACGAAGGAGGAAAAGGGCAAGAAAAGTGTGTATTGATTAACAGTGCTGGTAGTGGTTAAATTCAGGAAAGAAAACAGTGGGTGTAAATCCACCTGCTGTTGTCAAACTGAGTATTTCATAATGGAACCATGACTATACTTCAAAGGGGCAAAAAAAATTAAATAAAAATCACAAAATGGCCAGTGACTATCATGTAGAGAGGCTGTAATAGGCATTGATAAATGTTAGGAACCAGTGCTGAGATATCTGCCTGTAGGAAACTCACTTTCTCTGCATTCGGAACAAAAAAAAAAAAAAAAAAAAAAACTTGCAGCCTGATGAATTTCGTGACATTCACAGTCTCCTTCACATCCACACACATTGTCAGCTGCTCAACAATGGAGGACAGAGCTCCAGAATGAGCAAGCAACATACCAGCGATGAAAGCTTTTGGCCTGTTTTCAAGCCAAAACGGCAGATGACAAAGATGTGTTAGTTTTTGCTGCGTTTCACATCAAAAGGCTGGAATCTCCTGCTCGTCGCTCACAGATAACTACTGAGATCATCCATAAATTACTAGGTATTTTACATGACATTCAACTCACCTTAAATAGCCGGTGCCAGTCATTAACCTGCTCAAACTTGCAATGCATGAAGTACAGGCTGAGCAGAGAACAACTCCAAACTGTCCATCACCATGATGGTAAATATTCATGAACATAAGTAGAAAAATTTCCCTGAAAACAATGTCAAATCCATACTCGGCTACAACAGGAATAAAGGACATCGATGTTGTTTATATATCATTTTTGATTCTATGAAACGTTCAGGACACATGACATTTACCCAACGCCTCTCCGTCCTGGAAGAATGATCCCTGCTCTCCTGCTCTTCCTCGAGTTTTCTCTTTCATTTTCAGTTCAAGTTTTTATTTGGCACCTTTTTTTTTAAAGGTTCAAGGGTTTAAATACAAAGAATGGCCTGTTATTAACAACAATATTACATATTTGACTTGATATATAAACATTGTGGTAACCAACCCCTCACTTATTAACATAAACCAGTTTGAGCCGCTATAAATAAAAATAAAATAGTTTAAATGTTCAAGCAGATGCCAAACATCCGCTGCTCCAGAGCTTTTCAACATTTGGCTGTGGCAGTTGAATATCTTTGAGATAAAGCAAGTGCTTTAAATGTGGATGGCTCACTCGTGGCAGCGTTTCACATATATGCAATAGGTGACTTTGCAAAGCGAAATGAGACCGTTCACACAAACTGCGAAGAACTGTACATTATTAATGACCTAATGAATCAATCTAAGTGCGGCACAAGCGCGGGAAAATGGCACCAAGAAAGATGAACGACTGCCAAACGTTGAAACTAACTCACAGAGGGATTATGGACGTATACATCACATATGGAAGGTTTGTACATTTGCAGTGGTTATTAACTTGCTCCAAACATAAAGTCCCTTTTTATTAAGTATTGATGTCATTTGATCCAACCCCTTTACACTTTCTGAATAGACGTCTGGAGGAAAACTGTGGGCTCACATTAATATTAAAGGAGAATAGAGATTTGGTTTATTAACACCTTATGAACGACACAAAAGTTTGTCACGCACAAGTGAATTATAATTCACTCCTATAGATAGATGCACAGCTTGACGCTTTCTTCCCCAGTTTTTAATTAGTATTATCTCCCTTTTCACCAACACAGCCTGATCTAATTTCTCCTTAATTGTTGTTATTTACACAGCAAAGGTTTACGGGTATTTATCGACATTTCCTTTCCGAGATCTCAGTGTCTGCCGTTGATAATGAGTGGGGAAATTATTTTCAACACTCAGTCATTATCTCTGTGTTCAAGTAGTCTTCCTTTTAATATGCTAATGCGGCTGATATAATCAGCTGGTAATTGTAAAACACTTCAAGTACGACACATTTTGTGGCACTCTCTCCTGAATGAAGAAATCACAGCCAGTCAGTGGCACAGGAGCTGCGGTTGGATGTGCCGACGATTTGTTTGTGATCTCGGGAGACGCTGTGGAGGGATCACCCGCCATTCGATCCTGCATGGCATAAATCCAAATCACACACATACACACACATTCCTATAGAAATATGTAGGCTGGCTGTGTGTGTTAGTGATGCCACCAGCATGGCCGCCCACTTGTGCAGTTCCCTTTAATCTCGCACATCTAGCTTTTTATTTTTAAAAATCCACCTTTGATTAACATTGATCTCCCCCTTACAGTTGCTCTATACCTGTGTGGTATGTATGTCACAGCATCTTAAATGAATCTTTTTTTTATTGTGTCTTAACCAGAATGATGAAAGAAATGTTCTTCCCATGGCCTCCGGGGATGCTAGTGCTTTTTCTGCGGGAGAGGATGGGATCCTGACTTTGTTTTTCTCCTTCGGCTGTTATTTCCCTGAAGAGAACAGCCAAGTGAAGGGAGCTATGAGTGATCGACTTTGCCTTTATTCTCCAAGTTTTCAGGGGATTTGAAGTTATTGAAAGTCTGGGGATGGGTGACAGCTCCGAGATGTCTATGTGATGTCTGGCAGCCGTGTGTTGGCCGTGGCCGCTGTGTGTTTGCAGATGCATGCATGCATGCATGCGTCCACCACACGGAGGGCAGAGGTTCTATGTTCTCAAATCCATGTTATTTCTGTGGCCAATCATTTCTGCTCACACATGACATCGCTCCCAGATTGATTTCATTCAGCTGTAGAGGGCGGCAAGATCAAACAAATGTCTGAAATAGCGTCGCGCAAGCGAGGAGGATGGAAGAGGACGGGGGGGGAGGGCGGGTCAGGGGTGGGAGGTTGTGTGCTTGAAAGATGAAGTGAAGGATTGAAATGGAGAGAAAGAGAATCAGTCATCTAGTCGGCATTGTGCCATGTGGTGCTGTGGTATAGCTGTGCAAGGTGTTACTCTATAAACCAACAATCCTTTTAACAACTGCTCCTTTTCACAGCAAGGTGGCTTTTTTTTATTTGTAGAGGTGGTGGTGTGGAGCAGGAGGGGAGGGGGGGGGGGGGGGGGCAGCCCTATTCCTTCACGCTGCCTCTGAGTACCCATGCAAGGAATAATGGATGCATAATATGGAACGACAGCTTGCAGAGCACTATCATTAATGTTGTAATTCACTTTTAGTGTTTCTACTATTGCGCTGCAACAGGAGGCACAGATGTCACCTGAATCTGCTCTTTTCTCGCAGCCAGAGCACACCCGGTTTTCACCAGCTGTCTTGGAATGCACCATGCCAGCCCCACACACCCACCCCACGCCTGCACGTGTGGGCAAATGTGGGCAGGAGTGTGTTTGTGACTGTGCAATGTGTGGACACGCGTTCCCGGTGGGCTAGCGTTTTGAATACGAGTTTGGATTTTGGACTGAGGATTTTGACCAGATTGATTATGTATCGGTTTCATGCATTCATTTATTGGTTCACAGTACTGTTAGGACTTTAAAGGTTTTAAAGGTAATTAATAACCCTTGCATGTTCTCTTATAGATAAAGCGCTTTATAATTTCGTTATCTGATCTTAGATTCTGAGGTGCATACAACAAGCGTTCCCTTTTCCCCCAGCCCCTCTGTAACCACTAGTAAAGCTAATTTATCACTTTGAATCGCAGAATGACAGCCATGTTTGGCAAGGCATGCAGAGCTAACATAGCCTTTTTTTTATCTTTTCATTATAATGTACATTCTGCAGCAGTCTGATACAAAAGCAACTCGTGTCAGTCAGCACAGCTTCTTCTGCTCTGAAGCTAAATGCAAATCAATAAGTAAATACTGATATGGATTTCATTGGACACCCACCCTCTAATTGAAACAGGTTTGATTAGCATATTGTTTGTGTTTCCTGCTGCACCGTGGGCCTTTTTGTGTTATACAGGGACCTTTATGAAAATGAGCACTTTGAAAAGAAAAAAAAATCAACAGAAATGTATCCTATTTCTTTAAAAGGGGCACAAATTTACTGTGAAGATCATCCTGGCAAAACCACAGAGGGAAATGTCAGAAAGGAGGAAAAAAAAAAAAAAGGTTCAAAGAGAAAATAGCTGACTGACTCTGTAAGTGAAGCTAAGCTCAAAATGAAAAATGTTCATTATATGCCCGTCAAGGTGAAAGGAAGCCATCTCCTCGCCGCCGCAGTTAAAATGTCGACCTCTCCTTCTCTGAGGGCGAAAAGAGGAGAAATGTAAAAAGAGGAGAAAACACTGCTGTGTGTGTGTGTGTGTGTACGTGTTATGTGTGAGTGTGAGTGTGAGTGTGTGTGTATGTGTGTGAGTGACTGATCTGAGCTCCAGTTCAGACAAGGGCAGCGATGTTAATGGTGCTGCTCAGTAAAATGACCCTTACATCCGTTTCTTCATACATTTTACAGTGCTTCAGAAGTCCTCATATTTTCCCCTTGTCAGCAGTGTTTGTGTATCATTGTTGTGTTGTATGTGACCTCTACAACGAGCGCTGCGCCCTCTCAGACCTCTCCTTGTCTCTTTGTATGTACGCCCTCATGTTAAGGCTGTTAAATCACACTCAGGATGCATTTTATTCAGCGGTGAAGCAGAATGTTACGGTTCGACCTCTGTGGATCATAGCTGCTGTCCCCGGTGCCTCATTACTTACAATTTATGTAATGTTACTTGAATCACTTGGCGTGTTGGCAAATGTGTTTATATTTAAAACAGCTCTCATTCGGCATTATCGCTACGGCCGCCATGATGCTACAGATCCCCGAGAACAAAGCAGCAGGTGGCAGCTGAGCTGCTGACCACCAAAAAAAAAAAAAAAAATAGAAGTTTGACAAAAATGTTCAGAGCCGACCTCCGTGACCTGACTACAAATGAGCGGAAGCCTGTGTTTTGATTTGTTGGGTTCTGAGCTCGTGCCAAGGCCCGGTTCAATTTCCATAAGGATTCGATGCCAGTGTGGCCAATCTCAACTATCTGTTATGGATTATGAGCTAACCTTACACCCCATCATCTTATTTCAACAATGTTACAATGTTAAATGTGAAAGATGTTCGAGTTTTTAAGAATGTGAAGTACAACCACCTCGAACTCGGCAGATATTAAAGCCCATCATTAGCAACCTCTCTACTGCTGGAAGGTTTTCTACACTTCAGATCTTTTTTCTTTTTTTTTTTTTTAAAGGGAACACTTATCAAAGCTTTAGATAAGTCTGGTGAAATTCTGTTTTCTTATTGCCAACAAACGCCACAGTGAATATATTCTGCTAAAAAGTATTGGGTTTGTACTCAGCGCTCGACAATCCGATTCCTCTGTGCCATTGAGCTCCATGTGTCTACCAAATACTATGACACATGAGTGAGCCACATCGTTGCACTGAGTGACATGTTCCTTCATTACTGTGTGAACACAAACACTGTAGTTTATTCTAACCCAGCCTCACACACACCACCGTGAACTATCTAATATTTTCTAGAGCGCCAAATGTGCAATAAACTATCTTTGAGTACGATCCCCATCGAATGCGCTTTTACATCATTTGAATTCAGTTCACGGCTGCAGACGCAGTGTTGCTATGAAATAACAGAGCCTGTCTTAAAAAAAAAATGTAATATTTAAAAGATTTACAGTGCGTTTCCTTTGGGGCCAATGAGACAGACAGAGATAGGAGGTCCAAACGCTTTTGTTTAGTTCATTTGCAAGTACTCACAGAGATTTGACTGTGTTGATGCTTCTCTTGGGGAAAAGGCACTAAAAGACCAGTGGCTGAGAGAAATTTTCAAATGCGTTGTGGAAATTTCACAAGAAAAATATGGTATGATGAAAGTATTTTGTCCTTGTTTACTGCAGTGTGATTCAAATAGAATCACATTAATAATTTGTTTATTATAATTTTTTACAGTTGGTGTATTGTGGCTTTGACATTGGACACATCTTCAGCAACAAGTGATTTGTCCCCTTCACAGCGCCTCCGACCTTTCATTTCCAACCTCCCAGACAGGTAGGATCACTCACCTACGGGCCATGAGATTTATCGAATGTTAAATGTCCATGTTGTAACAGTGAGCCTAAGGGGAAATGGAGAGTACAGTACGTGCACAGACAGACAGTAATGAGGGGAGGAGAAATAAGCAGCAATGAGTCTAAAGCACAACAGTTTGCTCTGTCTAAATCCGGGATCAAATTAAACGGAGCCCAAAGAAAAGTAAATCCACACAGTTTTTATTATCTCATACAAAAAAATCTCTGCTCATGGAGAACTCAGTACAAAAAGTAAAGAAACCCCCTTTGTTGAGACTGAGATGGCTTAAAAGTCTAATTAATAAAACCCAGACTTGTTCTTCAGCACACTGCCTCTGCGCTTCCTCATTATTTAGCTCATCTTCTCAATAAAAGATATCTTGGCGCCATATTGACTTTAAGTTACAAAACAAACACGCAACAAAGAAATGACCTTTGTTGTTGTTGTTGTTGTTGTTGTTGCTTTTCTGCTGCCGTTTTCCAAAAACGGCCACATTCACGCTGTTAAAAAAAAAAAAAAAGCCTCCGAACTCACTCATTGAAATCATAATCTCGTCTGCGTCTGCACTTATGGAGAATATCTCGGAGCATGTCAGGCTGCCATCAAAGCCGCTGTTGTAATTTTCGTTTCAAGGGCGACTTGAAAGAGGAGTCAAGAAGAAAGTAGCATTAGCGTCTTGTTTTCTTCTGCAAGGCAGCCGGTTCAAAAGTAACCCAGCGCTTTCTAATGGGAGTGTAGGATGAGTCAGCAGGAACCCAACAACCCATCTGACTGATTCACATTTAAACATAAACAGAAATATGGCTGCTCCAGGGAGCTCCGTGGAGAAATGGAAAGTAGCCCCAAATTTCACAGCAGCAAATCAAAAGTCTTTTTATTTAGCTCTTCCTTTCTGTTTTCCTTTTCTCCGTGGGTCCCTGTAGCATTGTGCACACATAACAGCGCCTACTGATTGGGCTTATTTGAAGCACGTACCCTGACACAAAAATGGAGAAGAGGAGATTTTCCCGTGTCACGTCGGGATTGAATGTGGTCCTCCAGAAGAGGAGGGCCTGAGAGGATTATATGGCTCAGTGGGCGCTATATTGTGTGGGGAGTGGATACAGCAGGTACCCACCGAATCCCAGCCAAGAGATACACAGTGTTGCTAGGGATAATGTTGCCTCCCAGCAATTAAACTCTGGAGGTTTTGGAGTGGTTTAGGAGGAAGCTTGTTAAATTATCCAATCACTTCTTCCCCCTTTCTGTCTCTGTTGCTCTGCCTCTCCACATTTTTTTTTTCTCCCTTCGCTCAGAGCCTGAGAACTATAGGGGGACTCACTTGCCTTTAGTAGCTTGCTGTTAAATTCAATCCTGTGGTACTGGTTCTTTGCATGATTTTCTTTGTATTCGTGGATCCTTAAAATTGTAAAAGGCTGTGCTGGGAATTAGGTTTTTCAATTTGAAATCTTTAAAAAGGCCTAAATATTAGTAGTGATGATGTAAATGGATGGAAAAATCCCATAAGCCCAATGGATGATAAGCAAATTAACAAAAGGCACGTTGTTATTCAGACGCAGACAAATCCTGTTTTTTTTTTTCTCACATTATTGTTGATTTTTTCGTTTGGTATTGGGTCATAATCAATGTAGCTAAAAGATGAGCTACATTTCCTCATACTGTGAGCTGTACAGCGAAAACATATACAGACGGGCGCCACACTGGTCGTCAGTCATTACAGATGTCACAGCTGTGTGTTCTATCACATGGGTCAGATGAACATTTTCTGCAGAAAGAAAAGTAGAAAGCGTGCGCTCCGTTGCACAGAACCTCCACCCGTGACCGCAGCCTGTGTTTTGTCCGACGAC
Organism: Anabas testudineus; assembly: GCF_900324465.2. NCBI lineage: Eukaryota > Metazoa > Chordata > Actinopteri > Anabantiformes > Anabantidae > Anabas > Anabas testudineus. The sequence continues at coordinate 5,998,401 of NC_046617.1, read as the reverse complement.
ACACTGAAAACCTGGATGCTCCGTGGCGTCACAGCTACAGTGAAACATCAGCCACAGATGCTGTTTGCAAAAGACAAGCGAAACTCACGGGGTTGCACTGACAACCACCAGATGCAACATTCAAGATTATTAACAGACTTTACGTTGAACACGAACGCGCTGTGTTTCACCTGTGTAACAGACCCCCTGAGAGAGTCAGTTGCGGGTGTTGAATGGAGGAACGGTTCAAATCTTTGGCACAGGTTGCAAGTCGGATGCGTATCTGCTGTGTTCACTTTTGTTCGTTGACATAAATCAATATGAAACAGGAGGAATTCAGTGATTTAACAGAGGGTATTGAAGGGACATTTGTTTCCTTAGATACTGGCTAATATTCGAGGGCGCTTGGTGTAGTTACATGTGTGTGTGACAGAGAGAACAGGGGGTGCGTGTGTGTGTGTTAGAGATAAAACAAACTGGTGTGATTTGTTCCGTGTCACAGTGATATGTTTTCTATTTTTTTTTTTTTTTTACACACAAGGTCAGAAGTAGAGAGTGGACCCACATAACCTTGTAAGACAAAGCGTGTGTTACTATACGTTAGCTGGTTAAAAGCAGATTCAGTCCCGTTGTTTGGGTGTAATTAGGTTTGACTAATCTCTTATTCCTTTGAAGTATCTGCTCTGGTTAGCGGAGATGATAAACGATTCCACAGAGGTGGTGAAATCCTTACAGGTGTTTTAATCTGATAGATAAATAAATGTGAGAGCCCAAACTTAATGAGTATTCCCGATCAGATGGCTCCGATTTCTTTAGGACCCTCATTACTTTATCAGGATGACTTAGTACAGGACACTTCCTGTTTGCTTCATTAAACAGTTTAATATGTTGTTTCCTTAGTGGTTGTTTCCAAGTGAATTCAAAGGTTTGTGCTTACAAGGCGAAACATGTGTCTTTGAGTTGTTTTAAGTTTTCTCCATTTAATTAAAAAAAAGAACAAACTGCTTTCTCAAAAATATTTGTTCTTCAGTATTTCACTGCTGATCATTTTACATCGTGTACGTGGTCTGAGGTGTTAGACTGCTGCATTGTTACACAGAAACATTAAAGGCACCTGGTGGGTTTAATGACCAGCAGGTCTCAACACACAGAGCATCACTAACACTGATGGAGTCTTTGTCAATAAATGTTTTTTTTTTTTTTTTACTTTCATATTTTAAGGAAAATCTCACCAATTCTGCCAACACTATACTATAATACTATAATTACTGGAAATGTGCTTGGATGGACCACAGATTTAAATCCTTGTGAAGTTCAAAGAGACAGCCTCGTCATACATTATATATTCAATTATAAGTTTTAAAACTAAATGTTCGCTAGAAGACTAAATTGCCTTCATCTTCATGTTTCCTTGGAGTTCAACCTCCATAAAACTCTTGTCTTGGTCTTGATTTTGGTTTTATGGGGAAGGTGGTACTTGCTAAATTTGACCATTGTCCCCATCCTGGGGCGAACAAACAGCCCATTTCAAAGGTGAAAGTCCCTGGTATTCCGCTTGAAAAAAACACTCTCTCATTTATTTCCAAATGTGACACTGTGCTTTCTAACACCCTTGGGACTTCTGTGTCCGTAGTTCCAGGTCAGTTCCCAACAGTACAGCAGTGCTGCATTAACCTCTTTTCCATACCCCTACACACAATCACACACAGAATAACACACACACACCCCAAGGTAGCTGTGGGTAGTAGAGCCCCAAAGCTTCATCGTCCAGGACAAATTGGTAGCAAGCGGCTCATTTACTCGGAGCCGTCATGAATGGACTGTGCCGTGACTGTGTAAACAAGTGCAAAGACTCCCAAGGGCATTCCTGCATAAATAATGACTCCAAGAGATGTTTGCCATTTGTACCACTCACTGGTTGCAGACATGGGTCAGCTAGTCTCCTCTGTGGGGAGTTTTCAGTAAACAACAGCCACCGTCTCCATTAGCGACTGTGGAAAGTTTACCTGGTCATAGGTGCAAAGGGCTGGTCTTCCTAGCTGGGGGGTACTGAGAATTTATTTGTCTTTTTGGAGGCTTTTGGTTTTTGGAGAGGCTAACTCACAAGCTTCCTGCTTCGGTCTGACTCATAGTAGAGGACTTCATAACAGGTTTATATTTGCTGATTTGTTACGCCGCCCAGTTGAAGGCAAACCGGGACTCCAAAACCAGGGACACGTGGACTTGAAACTTTTTTCTTTTTTTTTTTTCAAAGTGGACTTTTGAAGGATTGTGTTTTGTCATCCTGCCAGAGTAGATATTGTGGCGGCAGGTGATGCGTCAAAACACATCACATGCCCTGTCATTTTAGCCAAGCACCCAGTCTACTCCAATAACACATGGAACAGCACTTGATCACAAACACCAGTCATTCTTCTGGCTTCAACAATCTTTGAAAGCATTAAAAAAGTTGCGGCGCTTTGCGTTATTGTTGTTTGAGGTTGTTTCCACTTCTCTTGGAAGGGGAATAAAACAGCAGTTATTGTTTCTCCTCAGCTTCCGCAGTTTTATTCTCACCTCGCTAAATGAACCACACTGGAGGAGTAACCACTCTGAGTTTGATTAAATTGCTGCAAACACTCGCTGTGTGAATGCACCTGAGGTTGACATTAGAGGAGGGAGTAATGTGACTGTAAATGGTGCTTTTGCTTATGCTCCCATTTTGATTAAGCTCTTCAAGTTCACCCTTAGTTTGTGACCGAAAACCTCTGTTGCTATGACTAAACAGTTAAGCGAAGCTGCCCTTACTCATTACAGAGAAATTGTAAAACCAGAGCTAAAGGTCTGTTTTTCACATGACAAAGCTGTTGTTAACATGGTAATACTGTAAGCCCACGTTTCATAATTAGACCATGAGCATATGCAAGATATTAAGATGCTTCTAAAGAAACAAGTTAGTTCACAGGTGCTTTTGATGGTTTTTAGTGCGAGGTCATCCAAGCAGCCGCACACGCACATGTCTGAATGTGGCTGAAGGTCTGAATTTGATTGTGGCTGTGATGCTTATTGGACATTTTATTGTCCTGTTGTGTAGAAAAGAACATGTGGTTATCTAAATCATCATGGTTTATCCCCTGAATGGAGACTTAGGTCCTGATTGTCATAATTGACTTCATGATAGAGAATATATAGAGTATATATAGTGTATAGGATGTACTGTATCATCTAGCATTTCAGCTTATTCCAACATTAACCATATGCCATGTATCATTTTAACACACCGCATCCACTACGCAGTAACACTATAGCAGTTATATATATAGCATGTGTACTGCAGTACCTATATTTATGCCTCAACACCGGCAATAGCCGTGGCAGGAGGCATTATGTTTTCTAGTTGTCTGTCTATCCCATTCTTCATAAACGTGGTATCTCAGCAAAGCCTACAGTGAATTTGTTCAAACTTGGCAGCAATGTTCACTTGGTATGAAGGATGAACTGATCAAACTTTGTTGGACAAAGGACAAAGGTCCACTTGGACTGATAAACTTTCTAGATAAAAAGTCAGATGGGGTTTCAACAAGAATAGTGTAAATACAACTAAACAGGCCAACCACAGACTCACTGCTTGTTTGCTTGTTGATATTCTCCATCATACTTCTGTATACTAATGCTAGTGCAATGTTCCATTTAAATACAGTAAAACTAGTAGATGATATAAAACCTGCCCTTTGGGCTTTCTTTTGATAGCACAGTGTTGCCTATAATGATTTGGTAGAATACACTGGAGTATTTGGTATTATATCTGTGCAGCATCTGTTAAAACTGGGGTCACAGAGCCTCTCTTTATCTCCACTGCATAAAAAAAAAAAAAACTAAAGCCCAGGTGCTGCTTTTAAATGTACAGCGGCACCCGAGAATATGGATCACCTGCAACAAGTCACTGACAGAGACACAAAACAAGTAAAAGAGAAAGAATGACTACAAAAAGTCACCAAATAACTATTAAGACATGAAAATGATGAATACAAACTATAATAAGCCACACAACTTGCCTAAACCTGCAAAGAGACACACGTGGCCATAGCTTACATGCTTAGCTACTTTCAGTGTGGAGGTCTTGTTGGGAGGCCTTTTACATGTATGTTCCCAGGGGCCCATTTTCAGGATCCTTAGGGGTTGTTCTCTGGCGACATTGAATGTTTGTTACAAACTCTTGGCAATCCATTCAGTGTTTGTGGAGACATTTCACTGTGAACTCTGATTAAGTGACTGTGCATCATCCCTACAGGCACACAACTACAGCACGGTGGCTATAAATTATCAGTGAACTGCACCATCCCTCTTTGTCTTCACTTTACTCAGGAAGCAGTGGTGCACTGACCTGATATCATCGCAAGCTCTGTGAGCATTATGTTCTTTTGACCGCGGTTATTGCACGCCACTGGCTGCCAGGAACTCCACAGTCAGCTCTGTTTTTCGACTGCCACCCAGGCTACATGCAGCAACCCCCCCCCCCCCCAATTGTGTTGCATAATTGTGTGGCATATAGGTTTCCTGCTCCAAGCGTGGGTTTGAGGGAGAATGGAGAACAAGAGGATGTGTCAGTGGGAGAGAGGGGAAGAAAGAGAGAGGAAGACAAAGCAACACCCACTCGTCATTAGCTTAAACATTGCGTGTTTCCATTATCCGGTAAGATAACATTTGAAGAAGGAAGGAGGAAAAAAAAAAGAAAGAAAGCAGGAGCCCACATCCACTGTGCCTCAACATGGGATAGAGATATACAACAAATCTCCACACTTAGACTCTGCCATCTGTTCATCTTGGAGAAGAGCACGCCTTTGCGACACTTTTTTCTCCCCTCCCTTAGAAACCATCAAGCTCTCTCTGAAACCAGACAGCTTGACAAAGTGACACGCCTGGATGCCAGCCCTGTGGCTGAATGTTTGCTTTCTCCTCCTTTAGAATTTCACTTTTTTTTTTTTTTTTCCAGATAGTTTGCATATCTAAATCCAGTTTTTGATAGCAAATGCAAAATACAATGTGACATAATACAATTTGAGCTCCATGTGAGAAATGGGATTATCTTGGTTGTGATTGTCAGGGCTGTGTTACAGTAATCACTTTCTTCCAGGAGTGAAGACGTGACTCACTCACAAGTTGACCCGCTGTCATTATCTATTCACTCTGACACTATTTATGCATTTGGCTTGATATTTTGTTTTCCTTCAGGTTAATTAGAAATGAATTTGGAAATAGAATAAATAAAGGAATGATGAAAAAATGAGTAATCCCCTTGCAAATTGGAACGAGTAAATCCTACCGGCAGTAAATCCCCCCACTGTTTCTATCACTCTCCTTCTCTCTCTCTAAATGCTGTTTGGATGCTTCAGAGGAAGTGGTCGATCGTCACACAGCATCACGTCATGGGCTTCTGTTTTTTTTTTCTGTTTTCTACAGCCAGACAAACTCTCTAGTGGTCTAATTGTTAACAGGGTGTGTTTTTCAGTTCTCCAGAGGAGGTCACGTCACACTGTCCGGCACACCACTGAGAACGACAGTACATTCATACCAGGGTGTTTCAGACATCACAACATCCATTTGTATTAAAATTACACTTAAAACAGCTTTTTTCAAGATAAACATCCATTAATGTCTTTGAAAATATCAATGCATCCTGTTTTTGTTAGCAGGAAAACGTCCTAATTTTAGACCGATTTGAGCAATATAAAGATTTTTCATGTGGCAGTTTATACTTTTTACCACTACATGTCAGTGTTTAACACGTCAGTGACTAAATAACTAGCAGATATTACACATGAATCCACATCACTGGACAGAAAGTTCAATGTTTAAGGTACCACTTGATTTGTAATTTTTTTAAATTTAGTTTCAAAAAGGAGATTCTGACCAGTGCTGAGGCTTTGGGGAGTGAAAACAGTACATACACAGTCATTATCAACTTGGAAATAAAGGCAGTTGGATCATCTTTTCTCCTGGCAGTCATATTATAAGTAGAGCACGTGTCTCTTTGTGTTTTGGGCATTGATATCTGGGTGATACACCCCTCCCACTCGCCTCTACCAGGCGGCGACACGTGGCCGGCTATGCATCATTTTTGGAGTGTTTGGCTAAAGCCTCGTCCTCTCTCCATGGCCCCTCAGCCTGCTTCCACAACCCGTAAAGAGGACATCCATCAGGACAGGTGTAATTTGCCATGCAGTCACGCTTCTCTGCTAATACAATTTGTTAACCAGTTGTTAAATGCATCTTTGTGTGCGTGCGTGTGTGTGTGTTTGCGTGTATCTGAACAGCCGTTCAGCCATTATGTCCTGCAGGGATCGCCTTTTGCTTTATTTTCGTTGAACTCCGTTTGACTTTTAGTTTAGAATTGTATTCCATTTAAATTCACACGTCATTTGAATTTTCACTGACAATCTTAATTGGCTTCGTTGGCTAATTCAATTTTTCTTTTATCAAAAATAATTAAGAATTCATTCAAGGAAAGGCAAACTTGTCTTTTAATCCCGTTGAACATGGTCTAGATGAAAAGAGCCCCGAGCTTTCAACTTCATAGAGATACAGTGAAGACGAAGAAATTGGTGTTCAATGACTGAGAGTGACACAGCAGTCTATGATGGCCCGCTCTATGTACTTCACACTCCAAACTATTTGTTGCTCAGTGACATTGAGGTGACCCAGAAAATTCTATGTCATTAAATGCTTGGTGGATTTTTTTTTTTTTTTTTTTTTGATGCTGACCGCAGTTTGTTCTCTGCTCTGCAACACGTTGCTTGTTTCTCTCGCTGGAGTGTCATCTTTTTGTCTGTGCTGTAGTAATGAAATTCTACAATTACCGGGCTCTTCAGGCCTGTTTGTTTTGTTTCCTCACCGCTTCCCACAGTCTTGCATCACAGTCACAGCTTTGAAGTGAATGCTACCAAATGGGTTTCCTAGATACCCTCACACAATGCCGTTTAATTCTGGTTACACAACACTAGATGTCACTCCAATGTTCTGAGATTAGTTTGATGTGACTGCATTTGCCCACAACCTAGGTGGACATCCCTATTCGCCTTTTAGTACATTTCCACACATCAGCTCGCATGCTTTCACATCACATTACATCACGTATCCCCGTAGTTAACCGTGGATCAAATGCTCATGCCATCTTAGTCGAAGATGTTGTCTCAGATAAGCAGATTTAAAGTGTGTGTTATTTGAGCAGAAAACTGAAGAGTGGTTAGCACAGTGGTGTGATCCTTGGTCTCAAGGGGAGGCTCCCGCTTGTCAGAATGTGCTGTTGCAGGATCTTCCTGATGAAGTCATTAAGAAGTCATTAAGAAACCATTAAGAATCATTAAGTCGGCGAGGTGGCACTCCAATGCGCACACAGCGAAGGCACCAGGCATCAGGAAAACTTGTTAATCACGCAGTTTATTTGTTTCCCCAGTGTGAGACTGTAAATACTATGACAGTGTGTTGAAGTGTGCATCCTAATGAAAGTCGGTATTAGCTCCTCTGCCAGCGTGTGAACGCTTGCCTCCAGAGGGGCCACTCTCATCATCACACGATGGCTGCCTCTTCGCCAGCAAACTCTCTAAAGCAATAAACAAGAGCACGGGTTTCTGATTCTGTTCACTCATTTTCCCCGTTAATCGGCCAGGTGGCTGATCTATAAAATGGCAGGAATATCAGGGAGTGCTGATATTGGTTTTGTCCTCTCTCTTTCGATTTGTGATCTCGGGGCTGCCCACTTATGGGTATGTGTGCCTTCGAGTATGCACTTGCCATGCATATAGGTGTGCCCTCAGTGTTTTTCTTGCTGATTGTCTGCAAACACTAGAAACCCCATACTGTGACAGGTCAGGAGGAGGAGGCTCCTGCTCGAACACCACTGAAGAGCTCTTATCTTACTCATTAGGTCTGAGGGAGATGTTGCTTTCCCTTATAATTATCTCCATACAGTAAATCTCTCATTAGGAGGTCCCTCTAAACCAAACCCTGAGAGACACAAGGCTATCTTCAGGATGAGCAGGGAGGGACGAAGGTTAAAGCACTGCCTGGTGCTGCTATCAGACAGAATTAAGCTCAATCAGGTGAGCACTTCACGAAGGAAGCAACAATTAAAGATGTAGGTACATTTTAGGTTCAACAGCAGCTACAAAAGAGCACTCTGGCATAGAGGATTTGTAAGCAACACAAGACAACGAACTTCAAAGAGGCTGAATCATCTGTTCCCACACTGGAGATGCATCAGTCAAAAGAGGAAAAATTGAGATATACTTTTTAACTTGTCAAGGAGAGCAATTTTGAAAAATCATGTGCCAAATAGGAAGTAGAATTCGCTGAAAGGAGCTCAAAGGCTTCAAGATGTGAAGCATCAGGCTGGATGGCATGATGACTGACTAACTAACCTGAAGTGGCAAAGAAGAAGAAGCGTTTCAACTTCCCGTCCTTTACTCAGATTTAGGCTGCTATTATATGTCATGGAAGTAGTTAGGTTGCTGCATGGAGGCCAATCCATCCTTTCCATTTCCTGTCCACTACTACAACAGGGGGATGCGTACTTCATGCTCCACACATGTGCAATGCAAAATTCTGGACAGTACCAGTAGAATCCTTTTTGGCGTCAGTGTCCACTCACTAGCTTTTCTCGAAAGCTTTTGGTGGCATCTTGCCGTCTTCCTTAATACTGCAACAGGAAAATAACAGCATCCTATTTTCTTGGTCAATTTGTTAAATTGCTCTGCCAGACTACAACTTAACCTGAGGCATGTTCATCATAGTGTTTGCTGCGGTTTTGCTGCAGGAACCTGAAAGAGGCACTCGCCTTGATGCTAGAAATCTGACTCCACCTAAAAAGCGGCTCGACAGCGGCTCTGACATGATAAATATCTGTCATGCCTGATATGTTCCCAGACCTCTGTCCACCTCTGGGGGGTCCTCTGAATCATTCAGTGCCCCCCCCCCCCCCTGCCTGCTGTGACCAAGCACACAAAATAAACCATACAAAATGCAGGTGTGTTCAACAAAGCGCCTCCTGTGATCACACCCTAGTAAAACCGTGCTCGAACTCATCCTGCCGTTGAGCTGTTTGCAGCCACTGAAAGAAAAAAAAAAATATTGACATAAATGCTGTCAAAACACCAGAAAAAAACTATGTGACAGATGGCTTTCAGCTGCCATATTTAGCTTATGGATGTGCCTTTGTCTGCACTTTTGGCTTGATAGCTCTCCCTACTGCTTTTCTACCCCAAAAACACAACTCTCCTGCTGACTGTATGACCCAGGTCAACCAACTTCTCTCAGGGATTAATCCTTGTTGTGTGTAAACACATTAACTGGCAATTAATATGGAGATTCTGCTCCAGATGTGCTTGTAAAAGTGGAGTTTGGACTTGGCAAGCAGCTTTTCTGATCCATATGGGTTAACTGCTGAAGCAATATTCCACCTGCTCCTGCTCCATTATTTTTCACACAGGCAAACAAATGCCCCAAATGAGAGTCGCAGCATTTGGTCGCTGATGAAGGAGGGGAGGGCGGGTGTGTAGGCTGCAGGGAGGGTCTGCGCCTCATTCTTGCTGCATCCATATACACCTGGTTAGTATGTGTTGAGACGTGCTATGTTAATTTCAGTCCTCCCACACTTGGAACACGATGATGTGATGGTTTCATCAACAGCTGCAACTGTCTGTCGAGTGATACAACATTACTGCAGTATCGTCGTTTTCTGTCAACTAGTTAAACTCTAACAAACTTTCGCTGTCGGATTGCATTGATAACATGGAAGGAAAATGATGTAAAATGTGGAAATAGTCAAAGCCTGTCGCGGTGGCTCAATCCCATCTGTGGAATTTCACCTCAGCTGCTAACTCAGACGCACAGACGGCCCGAGATTCCTCAAACAAATTGAACCGAATTGTGCTAAATTACTTTTTTTTTATCGATCCGGCTTATTTTCAGGCCATGTAATTTAATCCTCCTATTACTAGGCCTATATATCATCTTTGTTTATAAAGAAAGGGCGATCAATAGAAAATAATAGTGACTCTCTTTGAAAATGAATCAATGTGAAACGTGATGCTGCAGCATTATCATTCAAAAGCAGCGTGGCAACCCGATCTGCCTCAGATGTACTATCACAGCTTCAGTGGCAAAGGTTTTATTTGAGTGGCAGCATGGAGGCATTAAAATAAAACAAACAGCAGGAAAATAACACACTGGAACAGATAAAACTTGTGCTGTGTGTCAACCAGAAACTTAATTTTTACCCCGCGTGCTGGATGCTGCTTTGCAATCCTCCGGTTTTCTCAGTCAGGTGCATGCAGGTCACAGCTGAGATATTGTGTAATTCCTGCTGAGATGATCAGTCACATCAACCAGCTGCGGAATGAGTGATTGCATACAAGCTCTGTTAACTCCTGTTCTCATCAGGATTTCCTCAAAAACACCCACTAATTTGAAATTCACAGCAGCAGCGAAATAAGTGGCTAGTTTTCATGTGTCACACATCTCCCGTGCTTTTATTTTTTCTTTCTAGCACAAGAATTGCAGCGCTTTCATCGCCCATGATATAGACTCCATGGTAGAAATATAAATGCATGCATATTTTAGGGCTGTCCTCAGTAGAAAGCACACACATTTTTAATGCATTTGCATTGAATAATCACAGGATTCCCAGGCTGCTTGCATCAGTTCCTTCTTTTCTTTCCGTCTGTACTCTAGTGTGATGGAAACGCAGGTGCACAGCGTGGCGTTGATCTTATTTCTGGCCTGACATGTTACTCTTGTGTATTAAACTCATTAAATGTTCATCTTGTAAGTAACAAAAAGTCTCAGATGTCAGACCTTTGATCGTTGAGGGTTTTTATTGTGTAGTCTTATGACAGCATTAGGGGAAACCTTTAAAAAATTAAATACAGAGAAGAGCATAAGTGGCCAAATATCATGTATTTACAAATGTTGTAATATTCTGCTTTGTTGAATAGTAAAAAATACACAAAACAATGCCTTTATGTTTTAGATTTTGCATGGCATGGCACAATATTAGCAGAATTATTATGAAATTATCATTATTTTAATTCTAGTTTGCTTTACACTTAACATGGTGTAGCAATGGATCATATTTCATCATATCACATAATCATATTTGCAAGGAAATGTGTGCAAATTTGCTTTGCAGCATGTAGAGATCAGTTCATCCATGAGCCCACGTGGACGTTTGTGCCTGTCTGATATTCTCTCCTGGGATATTGCGTTGATGAGAATGGGACAGATGTGATTTTTGACCTTTGACCACAATAGTCTAATTCCAAATGGACGCTTGCGCCAAATAGAAAGAAATTCCATCAATGTGTTCTTGAGATATTGCGATCGCAAGAATGGGATGAATGTATGGATGGGTGGACAAATTGTCTCCGGTCGGAGCCGTTGCTGGCATAAAGGTCTGTCATTATGGAAGAGGGTGAGATGTTATGAACCTTAGCTGCTCATAGTTTTGCAAATGTGTAAAAATTGATGGATTGTTTTAGGATGTTGCAGAACAGTGATCATTACGACAGTAATCATTATGTTGGAAGCTCACTAATCCCTTAGATATTGTGTTTCTTGCTGGGAAATGAAAATAAAACCTTTTATTTCCAATTAAGAAAAACATAAAAGAGCATTTTTAACACTATGTGACAGGAGGCAGCAGGGATTTACAGGAACCATTACCTTTTTTGTATGTATGTATTTATATAACATCACCACTGGCTTCAAAGGAATCACATTTAATTTACTATATTACGGTTTTAAAATGCTTTAGCACTTTAAGGGCAGTGGGGGTGCTCTGGCTGAAATTAGACATTGACAGTAAGGAACTAAAACAAGACACCAAGCTGTTAGCTGTTTTTCGATTAACAGCCACAAACCTCCCACATGGGGTCTGTCCTCCAGCTCAGCCCCGGATGGACTAGCGGTCCCCTGATGGTAGCATCCTTTCCCCTGAGGTCCGCCGTGTGCCGACTGGTAAAGGGAGAGCTGCACTAGCAGACGCTGGCCACAGTTGCTCTGCCTGGCATGAGCATCATGTTGGCTCTGGCCAGGCCCAAGTCTTCCAAGAGCCCTGTCTTTTCCGGCCGGCCTGGGCATCCGCACGGGGCCTGGCATGCTGAGCGTGAGCTTGGCATCCCGGACAAACAACAGGAGGTGGAGGCATCCTCGCTCTTTCTCTATCCTGATGATCTGCTCCAAGGACGATTTCCCTTCCCTCAAAACTGGCTGCAGTTACGCACCCAACAGCAGCAGCCTTAACAGACCTTCAAAAGGAATAGAATAGAACAAAAAAAAGGAACTGAGGGAAACCGTTTGATTCATATTGTATAGAATCAAATCCAGACTAATTACATTGCATTCATGTTTGGATGCAGATGTATTGTCATGCATTATGTGTTACAATCTGTTGTAGAGGCCATGGTATGTGTGTTTGAAAGACAAGATAATAAAAATATTAGCCAGATATCTTTCCATATCTGCTAACGACCGAATCTAAACTAATGACATGTTGGATGTTGCTGGGATAACACTATACTGATAATCAGGCTGACTTGGCACCGTCACTGTTTCACTGCGGTATTTAGTGACATTCTGTAGCTGTTTCCTGTTTGTCAGACGCTGTGTGTTTGTGTCTCCTCTATGTCATTATCGGTTGACACTGAAGTGGTTAGCAGTAGCAGTCAATGCATTTTGTGCTCTGTATTCTCTAATAGGGAATAAATTATGCATGTCTTGTATTTACACAAAAAGTCATAATTTAATAATTACATAGCCAACTTGGCAGACTGTGCATGCCAAAGTGTGCAACAGCAGGTCTGTAGATTTTCAAGTGCGAGTGTTTTTATTTTTTCTACATTTTAAGTGTTTGACTAGTCTGCTGCTTTGCCACTTTGAGGCTGACTGGTACATTTACAAGTCCACTATGCACCTTAGGAAAGTTCAGTATTCAGGAAGACAAAGTAAAACAAACTAAGAGTATCGTTTAACAAACTTCTCATGCTAAAGCTGCCAGCTGTAATGTAGATACTCGCAGGGTTCCTGCTGCCAGCTGTGTTGTCTTTTTGTAGCCTTGAGGTATATCCTGTGTGTTACTGACATCAATACAGAACACTTCCTTCAGCTGTCTGAGTGTGTGTGTGTTTCTTTGTTTGTTTGTTTCCTTTGTTTGTTCCGTTATATCACGTCGTGATAGGTAGAAGTGGCGAAAGGTTAAACGGGACCAGCGATGTGAGGAGAAACCACCCAAGCTGCCCTGTTTATTATTCACGCAGCTTCAAAGAACGCGCGGCCTACTTGATTTAAATTACGTCTCGATCGCTGTTGTCTATGTGTCCGCACAGAAAAACGCATATTGATCTCATACTGTGGCTAATGGGATGGAATCTACTTCTGCCGCCACCCGGCCTGGCCAACCGGAGATTTGAATCCTAACAGTGTCCTTCAGGCATCACGTGACTGCAGGGAGCATCTCATTTCCATACAGAGCTTCGTGGATGGCTTGTTTTCTGACCACCGAAGCTGATGAAAATAAAGGAAACTGGATTTTTAAAGCTATGCCCTTCCTGCAACCCCCATAATTCATGGTGTTTATGATGTAAATATTTCAGAGAGGTTAGATGACCCCACAGCATGGCAAAGGCCATTAATAATCATAAAAATATGAACCGCCCTCTCCGTGATTAATTGCATGCATTTTGCATAATGCTTTGTTTGCGGTGAGCTTTAAGCAATTTACTATCAGCCAACTAAGCTGTCAAAGTAACCAAGGCTACTTCAAAGTGAGTTTTGTCTCTGTATCACATATATATACTTGCTGTATCTCCATAAAGGCTCCAAATGGAGTCAGGCTCTTATAAAACCAAGAACAGCGTGTCAGTAAATGTCATTAAATAAGCATTATTGCAAGAACTTCTAAACTAATTCTAAACTTGCATTATTTTATTAAACCCATGCGTCTCTAGAGTGACACTCTCGCTGCATGCGGGACCTGATGCATGTGTATAACACTGGATGATGTTGTTCTGTATTTTCATTGTAGCCTCTGCTGTCATAAAATCCAACTCAGTGGCAGACAGTTACATTTGGTGGTAAATCTGCTGGATTGTTTCATGGTGCACAGACAGATTGCTTCACAGCCCCAACACAGGAAGCAGGTGTTGTTCTCTGTGTACACTGAGGGTGAGCATCAAATACAAGAACGCCAAGTCAGTGTTTGTTTGTGTCCTTGTGGCGAACGATCCGTCCAAGTTATCCTGGAGAAAATTGAACAGAGAGAAGCATCCTTACACTTTTAAATGGACTGCGTGCTTGATATCGCATGTGTAACCAATTAAAACACACAGCTGTTCTTTCTCCCATCTGTTTGAAGCAGCTCTGTATTATAGACTGTTGTGGTGTTTGGATGTGATGTGTCATTCTCACAATGAATCACCGGGCTCCTCATTTGTTCTCATCAGCCGAGTTGCTGTCTGATTTATCCTCATCCATCTTCTGTGTTCATATTCTTTTGTTTTGGAATCTTAACTTGGACAATTAGACAACAGAAGTAGTTTTTTAGAGAGCCAGCTTTTTTTTTTATACTGGAAATGTGATCTAAAACTTTTGAAAGCAAAAAAGAAAAAACCACAAGCTTCTTCTTACAAATGAAAAACTACTCAGGAGATGTCATCAATTCAGTGCATTTAAGGGTTTTGCTACTGCATCCCTAGTTGGCCTGTTTGGACCCTAAAAATAATGTTTCTATGCAACTAAAATGCAATCAGTAATAAGTTATGCAGGGTTAACGTAATGACCATGTTGTGTTCACGATTAATGTAAAAATTAATGCTGCAAGTACGGTGATACTTGCAAACATGTAAATGAAACGTATGCAGGCATCGTTTACATCTACAGCATCCTGTTTCAAAGTCTGCAAAAACAACTAATCTTGCAGTAAAGCATCAAACATTATTGTATGGTTGGGTTCAGGCACTCAGGACACTGGGGTTACTGTCAGGGAAAGATTATGAACTGGGTTATACACAACATCTGCGTTCAAATAAAACAAAAACCCAATCTTTCACTAACCCTAACTAAAGTGCTTTTCTTCAATAAACCCAACATGATTCTTCCCTTTGGATTGAACTTCGGTCTACGGTTTGCACCCAACTAAGACTTGACTGGTGACTCACTTTCTTTTGATAAATGCATCGCTTCACTTCGTTTATTGTAGCAGTAGCATACAATGCCTAATATTACTACATCTTGAATGGACATTTTTGCATCATTAATGTTGACTTTTTACTGCAATCTTTAATCCTGTGATGTACACGTTTCACTTTGTTGGGTTTATTATACCAATGAATCGCATTTCACACCAACATTTTGACAGACTGAGCCTCAGGATGAGTCAACAGTGTCTTGGATCAAGCAGAGACAAACTGACCAAACAAAGGGCTCCTCCAGTGGAAAATTGCAAGCTCTGGCAGTCGATAGTCTTATTTGATGTAGATTCCTGAGAGGCTGAACTAACCCACAGCCTCAGCGCAGGCTCTGGCCCTGGATACTAACCACTGCACCGCCTGTTCTTTGGACGAAGACAATACATCTTGAGGCCTCGGGAAACAGGTGCTGGCAATTTAGCCTCAGCCAGCAAGACATGACGTTTGATTGGAGTGGAGCTGGATCAGATTGTTCCCTTCCAACTGAGCCACAACCAGCTGACATTTTCACAGTATTTAATAAAAGCCACTCTTGATTAGTGAGGCCTAACCACAATCTTTTTATTTATTCTCGGTGGCAGAAAAGCATTAATTCACAGTAATTAATGAACAAGTCGTGGAGGCCCTGTGAACAGCTGCCTCCTCTGGGAGCCTGGAGGAAGGGACTCTTTCCTTTGCCCTGATTAGATGCTCTCCATTTCCAAGCTCCACATGACACTTTTACTTTCTAATGATAGCTGCTGCTGCTGTAGTGGTGTACCTGTATTTATGTTTTACGACAAACAGTGTGGGAGGAGCCGTTTCTCTTTTTGCTTTCTGATTGCTGCTTCCGTGCTACACATTACTGTGGTATCCAAATTCACCACTTTCTAATTACATGGATGGCGAATCATACCAGGAGTGGCGTTTAAAAAAAAAAGTACGGTATTGTGCTAGTGGCTTATGGCTAATCAAATCCCTAAATGCCACTTTGCATGTTCTGTCCTGCTGCCACTGTGAAATTTATGCGATTGAGATCAAAAATTGAGATGTGTAAAGTGTTAAAAAGTAAAACAATCCAATTACAAACTGTGATTTTATGCAGCAGCCACAGCAGACGTGTTATTAGGCCATTTGGAGTCATGCGAGTTGCCATCCATCTTACAATATGTCCATTCCTGCACTGAGAATTTTTTATTTAGTTCAGTCGTTTTGTTGTCTTCCAACCTTCTCCTTCTCATATCCTCTGTCTTTGGCTGTCACTCGATTTTAGTCAGATGGATAAGCTGATCTCTTTTATCCACACTTGATCTTTTTCTCTTTTATCACCACGTCTTGATTCCCCCCACCCCGGCCCCCCCGACATTCCTCCTTCCTTCCAGTTGGCTGGCCATAGAGCTCTGCTTTATGAAAACAGTTTAGACTTGAAAGACAGGAGCGAGGTGGCAGGGGAGGGAGGGTTCATGCAGCCTGCAGGTCAGACTTCCTTTTGCATCTTGTCTATTACTGTGTAAGCCAGGCATCAGCTCCTGGCACCCCATCAGCGACTAATTGTCTGCTCGCTTCTTATAGATACTGGCTAAAGACATGTACTTAAATTTAGACTTGCTTACAGGCCAGAATTTAAGTTTTTCCTCCCACAAGGAAGTAGTGGTGATGAGTGAAGCCAGACGTAGTCATAATCATCACCATTTCTTTCCAGCTGAGACAAGTTGAAGTCACTGTTTCTTTGCTGACAGGGACCAAAGTTTTACTGTGGAAGGTCCTGAATGTCTATCGTATCTTTTCATTATTTCCTTTTCAATCTCTACATCACACATTATAAACCATACTGTGATAAAATAATACGCCACTTCTGTAATCTATGTACAGTTCATTCAACTAAATAATACACAGTTATTCTTCTCTTCCTCAATTTTTGGTTTTTGCTTCAGAAAACCAAGGATAGAAAATAATTTAAATGTTTTTTGTAACTTTTATTTTGGTGCTTTAACTTATTTCAACTTTTGTTTTGGGTTGTTTTTTAATTGAAATTTTGGATTTAAACACGTGTTGTCTTCCATTCGTATTTAATCTGAACAATTTATCCTCACAACTATCCTTAAGAAAACTTGACTGATATCATACCTGATGACATGGCCTTTATGCCGTCATAACACTTTTTGTTATTGAAGAGAGGAGCAGCTGGTCCTGTTTTCATCTGTGACAGTGCATAATCACGCAACACTTTTTGTCCGACATTACAAATGATTAGTATTTGTAGATTGAGACTTGTAGGCGTGCACGATGTGCAAGTTTTCTATATTACATTTTCATGGTATGCCACCGATTAGATTGTATGCATGATCAAGTTCTGATAGTGTAACGCTGGAAATGGACAGCATATTTTATTCAACCTTATGTTCTAATTTGTTTGAATGTATGAATAATGAGAAGAGCAGAGCGGCTGTCTATTGAACCTTGTATTTATGGGCCCAACGCATTAGAAAGTGCAATTCCTGAATGATAGAGAAACCCATTAAAGTAGTAATAAAATTGCAAATGTCTCCCTTCTCTGTTTTCCTGCCTTTCAATATGGGCAGCAGAACACGTTGCTCTCACCAACTGTGTGCGAGCCCGTCGTGAACACATACATAGCAATATGATACAGAACACATTTCCCAATCCAATTCCTCCCCGCTGCGTCAGTGAAACACTTGGTGAGATCCATCTTTTTCAATTACGCTGAGAGAGAGAGAGGACAGGCATTCCTTTAAGCCTGGAGGGAGAGAGAGTTTTTTAAGGACAGGTCTCATTCCCAGTTCTCAAGCTGCATTAAAATGTATTGGCGCCATTGGATATTAAAGGAGAATCTGTCGGATTTATCAGTGAGAGGCTCGCTGAGGAATCGTCGTCCGGAGACACGTTCTTACTCACAGGAAACAGTGCTATGATAACAGATTTAAAAAAGAAAACATCAGCA
This sequence comes from Anabas testudineus, assembly GCF_900324465.2. NCBI lineage: Eukaryota > Metazoa > Chordata > Actinopteri > Anabantiformes > Anabantidae > Anabas > Anabas testudineus. The sequence goes on along the minus strand of NC_046617.1, from coordinate 5,980,263 downwards.
ACGTAGCAGCGTGTGTTCAGCCTGAGTCTGTGCGAGATGCTGTAGAGAATCATTTATAAGAGGATCATTCAGTTTCTTACAATATGTTTAGTAGTTTTTGATGGCATCATATTTTTTATCCTCTCGCAGTTTTATTGATAATACTCACCAAAATAATTGCTGCCATCTGAGTGCCAACAAATCCTCTCAGCTAAATGACAAACCATATCCCTTTATCACTGCCTTCCAAGACAAGTCATACGACAGCTCGTGATCTAGCACTGCTATGGGGGAAAGGACGGGTTCAGTGAACAATAAAACAGGTTTCATTTAATGTAACCATTATTCTTGTTAATATAGTCCCTCTTGACATTCCTCTAAAAGGTGCTTCCTGTTTACAGTAAATGTTGGAGCCTAAAATCCACATTTCTTCCAGGTGTTCAAAAATGTATGTTCATCTGAAGACAATGGAAGGCTTCGACTTTTTCTAATACCCACATTAGGTGAATGACTTCCAGTGTTGCAGCCTCTTTTTTGTACCTGTCCAGTCACATACTGTTTAAAAAGGTATATACCAGGACTATGGATGCACCCCTTCGCCATTCCAAATGCTTTTTCCTGTAAACATGAACAGGAGGAACGATTATAAAGCCTCCTGTGTAGACAAAGGGGCAACACCGAAGTTGCTGTTGCTCTCATAATGTGCTGCTCACAGTTTGCTTTTTTTTTGTAGACGTGGTGTTACTGTGTGATTCTGAGGTGTTCAAAGGCCAGATGTGATAGGTGTTTATGGGTCCCCCCCCCCAATTGCATGTGCTCAGGCACGTCTCCAGGAGGCATCCTGTCTGATGTGACAGAGCACTTGTTACACTCAAAGTTGTTTCTGAATTAATTCGATTTTACAACATGAATAAGGGGATAGAACAACTGGAATGGAAACCAACAATCATGGTGATGAGAGCCAGCTTGTAACAAAATGTAGTCGTCTTTAAAGGGTGAGAGGGAGGTGAGAATCAGAATAAAGAGAATAAGTCATCTGCTAAGGGTGTCAATCAGCTGCAGTGTGAAAGAACAGAAGCTGTGCTGGTAAAGGTTACAGAAGAGGTGGCATGCACCCCCAGCCGGCCCCCTCCCCTTGAGGTGCATTATAATTAGTTCAGAGTGTGATCATGGTGTTTGGTGTGTGATGACTCAAAAGCCCTATAGCGAACAGCGATTGTAAAACCCCAGGACACTTATGAGTAGTGGACAAACAGGGGTCCCTGCTCTCCAACCTGCCTTCACCATCATACGTGGCCCTGCAGGCGGGGTAGGGTGGGTGAGCCGCGCCAGCAGGTGGAGGCGGCGGCAAGCCTGCGAGCGTTTGATGCTTTCCCTGCTTCACCCGTGACTCACAGCCGGTCACTTGTTTTGCTTTACGTCGCACGGCACGGGCGCTGCAGCGGCCCCTCTGATCACCTTAAACATGCACGCGGGTGTGTGAGACCGCACCGGCAACAAGCCAGTCGCATCTCCAGCTCCTAATCAGAGAGCCAGACAGCATCCAACCTTTTCCTCCTCCTTCTCCTCCTCCTTCTAGTCCTCTCTCCCCTAACCAGCCACAGGAAGGGAATTACATTTCCCCTGGGTGGCCTAACGCTGGGAAACAAGTCCCCACTGGCCTCGTGTTGGGGAAGATGAAGATAGCCTGTGGGGTAGATTGAAAAAGTGCGAAAATCTTCCCCAAATCAGAGAGGTGACCTAGCCCAGATTGTTTGGCAGATTAAAAGTCTAAGTTTGTGATACTTTTCATTTGTCAGACTACGGTGATTGATTTGTGCTCTAAACCTTTTTTAAGTGCAGTAGCATCCTGGCAGTCACAAGAGGCCGCGTCTCTCCCAATGACATTAAGAACACTGAGGTGGGGACACGGAGCCGCTCGGACCTCTGTCTCCGCCGCTTTTTAGTTGTTCTTTCACCAACATCTGTAATGAAACAATTAGTCAGTTAATCAATGTGTTAACCCACAGAAAGTGTGCTGCCAGTTTCTTTATGTAGTGACATTCTTTATCGAGAAAATCAGCCACAGGTTCCCTGAGCGACTTGTGAGGGTTTGTTGTTCTTTAAATCACCGTGAGCTGAATAGATATTTAGATTGTGTACAGGTGGTTGTAGAGAATATGTAGACTTCACTTCCCTAATGTGCAAAATAAATGATCATCAACATCGACTTGAACGGAAGAACTACTATTTAAGCGTGGTATTGTCTTCGTGCACTAACACTGACATGGCTGCTCTCTATCAACAGTATTATCTACATCGTGTTATTCCACTAAATCTTTTGTGAAGGCTCCATAAAGAGTCTGTCATTTAAATAGGCACTGTATGCCTCTTGCCTGATTCTCTGACCCCGTGAAGGTCACTGTCAGTCTTTGTAGTAAAACTTTATGGGATGAAAGAAACCCCAACTGAATAGAGACCTTGATCTGTAATTGCTTGATACCCTTCTGCTTAATACAAGAAAAGGAACGAGAGAGAGAGTGAAGCTCAGACAGCACAAGAGACTCATCTGTGATATTCACTGATGAGATTGACTGACGTGGAGTTGAATATTCCAGATGATGCAGTTGGATGCAGTGATTGGGTTCGTCCTCTATTGTTTTTTTTTTTTTATTATTTATTTATTATTTTTTTGTATTGCCACAGATGGGATAAGAGTGCACACGGCTTTTGTTGTCTCCATGCTCATCGCTGGTCTGTTCTTTCTGATCCCGATGTCCCCAGTCTGTTCTACACAGAACCAGTGATTGTCTATGCAAACAAAACCTCTCTCCCAGGTGATCCCTGTCAATGAACCAACGGCGCTCTATGAAAATATGTATTCTGGTATTCAGGAATGAGAAAGGGCAATCATCCACAATACCTTTGCCTTTATCTATTCACAGCTCACATCAAAAGATGATGCAGGGAAAAAAATGCTGCAGTGTTGCCAAGGACTTCACAGTGATTCCACTTTTTTTTTCTTTTATTGTGGCTTTTTTGTCCTCTTCATAAAGACTAACAATGGCGTATTGTCTCTGTCTCTCCCTGGGAGCCGGGCAGGGACTAGCTGAAGAAGAGTAATAGGACATACAGGTTGGGGCATATGCTGGCGCAGACATGGCCCCTAAACTTTCTCTCCATCATTCTCTCCATTTACCCACCACTGAGGCACATCTGGGTCCAGGTGGCATCCGAACATGTTGTCAGCATGTTGTGGTAACTGCCTTAATGGCTTGAGTCATTCTAACTGACAAGATGGGAAAACAGACATGGCAGACTCTCGCTCAACCTCTTTGTCTTGTGTTTACCCACAACTGTTCTGTTGATAACAAAGGGCTGCGTACCCCCGCGGCCTGCAGAAGCCGGCCAGATTAGAGTCCGGCTCCTGCAGGCTGCACAGTCTTGGGGGTTTTCATAAGGAAAATAAATATAATAAACAGATCAATAAACTGCACTTGTGTAAACACACAGCAGAGCGAACAGTAACAGAAAATAATATGGAATCTTCCGTTATTTGCTTTTAAAAGTACAAAAACAAAGTTTCTGTGAAAATGCTTTATTTATTTTTTATGTATTATTATTAATACATTTGAGACAATAGTTGAAAAAAAAATAGCGACAATGTGATGATTGCAATAAACAGAGATTAAAAATAAAACTGCATGTTTTGTTTTATATACACATGTGAACAAACAGTACTTCAATATCTGTTCTAACTGTTATCAGTATATCAATATATATAGATATATCAATACATAATGGCAATGGCTTACCGTTTTACTGTTACATCAAGAAAACACACAGCAGAGCCAGATGCTGAACCATCAGCCTATCTAAAGTAAGGTAGCTAAGCATTAATAAGCACTATAATATTAGCCTTATGAGTTAACGTTAGGCTGTTTGTAATGGTAAGAGCTCTCTTGCTAGCTGATGATTCCTGATTGGCTCTCACTACAATTAAATATATACTGTGAGACACAATTAGGTGTGCAAAAGGTGAAGAGGTATTTCTTTCTAAAGCCACTACATACGACTAACACACACACACACACACACAAACACACACACACACACAGATTAATCCCTAAAATAAAGGGTGAAAGTTAGCTTTGGATGAATCCTAATGAGCTCAACTCCCAAGATGAGCTTGAGGATTTTTAATTGACAGCACGGTCAGCTTGTTGCCTGCACACACATCAAATAAATTGGCCCTTGCTTCCATTGAGCTTTGAGTATTGGGTAGGAGCTACTAGGTACAGTAAAACAGTTATTTTTTTGAATAAGTTGGAAATGAGTTCTTGTTTGTGATGACGTGCAGAGGCGCGATGACCCAGAGGAGTTAAGGATATTATGTGGATAGGGAAATGACCGTGAACCACCATAAGTTATACTTAGACGTGCACTTATGTTTAATTAACGCCAAGTTCAAGAACTGCTGGCTTCATCCGTTACCGAGACGGGCAGACGGAAGCTCCTTTAATTGGGGATGAGGGGAAAAAAAAAGAAGGAGATGGGAAAAAAAAAACAATCGGGCTTAGTAGATGGGTCATGTGCGAAGGTCAACATTTTTCATGGAAACCTCCAATCCTCTCTCCCTTAAAGCATGATTAACTTTGTCACAGCTTCATTTTCCATTTGTGTGTGCCTGGGATAATGAGTTTAGAGTTGCAGTTATAATTCATATATCCTCAATTTCTGCCTCAGTCCAAAACAAGTTTCTTTTTTTTTTTTTCCTTTCCTCAATTTGTTAGTGCTTAAAATGAGTCAGATCAGTGGTGTGACCTCAGGATGGAAGGAGCCACTCAAGTAATCAGAGAGCTGCAGTGTGAATTTCTTTCTTTCTTTTATTTCTCGGATCAGTTCTTAATAATTACCATCACAGAGTTCGAATCCGATATACAGTACACAAACACCAATTTGAAAAAAGTGAGACTTTATTTTGTCAACGTGATGTGAGAGATAGAAAATTGCCTTAAAGGCTGCTTCACTGCAAGGGAAACTTTTTCAACAACCTGCAATGACATCCCAAAAAGCTGCACGAGATCTTGAAATAATTACTAACATCTATATTTTAGATAATGTTATACCTCTGCAAGTAATAGTTCCTATTGTTGGAAGGAAAAAACAATTATTGACTAAATCCTTTCATCCTCGCAAATTAGACGAGATGCAAAAGCAAAATAAGACAAATCAGGAAGACGTGCAGGTCAGAAAAGATTCCTTTTTCAAATATGTTGAAAAAGGAAAGCTGATGTCATTGCAACATTAAGAAATACCTTGGATGTGCAGGTATATGTGATGTATTTATTAGCTATTGATAAGAATGAGTGCATGAGCAGTGAAACTAAAGCCTAAACATATATCCGGAGTTTAAACTCCCTGTTTAAAACAGTACAGAGTAGAGAGGTCCCAAGTAATGTTTTTGTATTTGACATTTTACACTTGGGTGTAGCCTGACCCCCGTAGATCCGGCCTCACTGTGGCTGCATTTTTTGTTCGGCAGAGACGAAGGTTGCTGCAGTTAGTGAACAGAAGCAAAAATCGCAGCGACTGGATTTATAGTGACAACTGTGATTCATCGAGTGTCTTAATTTAACATAACACACACATATGGTAATTGTGTCCTGCTATGACTTATCATAAGAAAGCGTGTGCAGATTAAAAGATGGGTCAATTCTTTTGGTAAAAATGTACATTAACCAAATAATTGGGAAAAAAGGAAAACAGCGAGGCCTCTGTACAGCCCTTGTTTTAACTTGTCATCTCCGATTTACTCTCGCAGATGGAATATTAAGTATGTTCTTTTAAACACAAGAGGGGGGGGGGGGGGGGGGCAGCAGAGAAAGGGAATTAATCCGCTTGGCTTTATTTTGATAATGTTTTAGAGCTACGCCTGCCCAAATCCATCGGCAGAGCTGTTCTACTTTCTCTTCCACAGACGAGCCAATTCTTAATCCCAATTCATCTAATTGTACCTCAGAGTGCTAATAAATATTGTTATGAATTATTCAGGCTCTGAGTGGGCTGATGACACAGAAACGGGTGCAGTGAGCAGAATTCAAAGCACTTGAAATTGGAAATGGGAAAGTGCACTAAATTCTCTCAGAATTTGAATTAATGAAAGTTACATGGAAAATGAATAGTGTAGGGACCTTCTCCACATGATTATTGTACTAATGGGGATGTTAGTGCAACTGCCCAAGGCAAAACACTGCTAGTTCATAGAATGCAAGCTGATATTAAAGGTAAGTGGCATTAAACCATTATGTTGTCAATGACAATAAACACTCCTGCTTTAATATGCCTAAGATACATGAAAGTTTCTGCACTCAGCACTGAAGTGACATCGCCTGAACCCAGCATTTTGCCTTAGTCCTTATGTCACAGGAAAATGACTCAATAATCTATTCACGCCGCACATGGCCGTCATTTTTATGTCCTTTAAGTGCTGCTTTTAATGCATTCATCTCTTAATTTGCCACCCAGACACTGTATGTTTTCAAATGTCATCCATGTTCTGCACAGCTGGGGGTTTTACAACTTGCTTCATAGCTGCAGGTCCACGGGGAGCAACTGGGGATTAGGCTCTGTGGCAGCATTGTGCCGAGCCTGTCTCGTTGTGGTACTGTTCCACTACTGAGCTCCACTAATGGCCATGGCTCAGACCAGGCCTCATTAAGGCAAACTGACACCAGGAAACAGAGGCTCGTGGTAGGCGTGATTAGATTAAAAGTTCAGACAAGCCTTTGGTCTGTGTAATTTGTGGGGCTCCGGCGATACACAAATAAACAAAACGCAAGAGCAAGTTAGAAACAGCCCCCTTAATTAGCTCATTGAGACTTGGGTAAGCAATATCAACACCGTGGCCTTGGGCTCTGAAAGTAGCTGCTGGATTAAGGGAGGAGCAAGGGGTGGGGGGGGGGGGGGGGGAAATGAGGAACAGAGGAATTATTCACAGCATAGTTGTGTTTGTATGAGTGTTCTTTTTCAGCAGCAGAAGCCGGCAGGAGGTCATTGGAAGCAGCAGCTCAGGTCCAAGCTGCTGATTTGGGGCTGGAATTAAAATGTTCCACAGCTGTTTGGCTGGTCTCTGTACCTTGACTAATGAGTTGTGGAACAGGCTGATATCTCGCCAGTCAGTGACATGCTCACTCCAACCAGTCAACTGTTTCAAAGTGTTTTCTGACTAAAATACCACCTGCCCCGCTCAGCTGTTGCTGCAAACAGCTGCCTTCCCCAACATGTGGACCGCGGCGCACTGTATGCAAACTCAACTCTTCATCAGGCCGCTAGCGCAATTACAAGGCTTTTCATACTTGACATCACATGTGTGCGTACTGTTTACACATATCTGTTCGCATGCCAAGAGCCAAATTCAGCTTTAGCAACAAGAAGAACCATCATTTAGTTGCTTGTTTCCGATAGCTGAGGAGCACCACCACCGCTCCCACTGATTATGCTGTATGTCACCTGTGATCACTATTTTACTTTGCAGGAATTTTGAGGAGCTTAATAAAGTTAAACTCGAATCCTTGAATCTCAAAACATAACTTTTAATAAGCAGCGTTTCTAGCTAACAAGTGTCTGTTTTGACCTTGTCTGCTCATCTTCGTTTCTTTTTTACTTTACCCCGCGTACACCGGTGGGCCAGTGAGAAGGTTTAATTGATAAGCAGGGATGCTGTGAAGCGTTATCTGCAACTCCGAGGCTGTCTGTTGTGTATGTGTTTGTCTGAATACGAAGTAAAACAAAACTGAAAAAACAAAACTGCCGCTTTGAGTTGAACAGATGAGAAAACTGCTAACTGTCAGCAGTGTTCCTGATGTTGATGGAGATTAATGTGTGCTCACCCAAGATATGGTAGGCGAGACAATAACGAATCACCAACTATCTTGTTCGTTATGACAGCTCTCTTCCTAAAAGTTACACTTATATGATATCGAAGAGTTTGGTCCAATATGTTTTGGAGGAAACTTAATTATAAGCATCATTCTGAGCCTAAGCTAAGCAAACATAGGCATCCTAATTTATTTCAGTATGGCCAAAATATTTCCCCTCACTTTAATCACGTGTATTAGTTATTAAAATAAATTAGAAAAGCCTAGAGCAAGCAAATCCGCTCAAAACAGTGGTGGTCTGAATATCATCATGACAATGCCAGGACATCACTGGAATCTGTAAAATGAAGATAACCGCACAATTGAATTTATGGTCTTTTAATGACATGGCCTACAAGGCTTGCAGCTGTTCTACAGCTTTTGGCTGCTGGAAAAGGACAAAATGAAAAACAAAACGAATAAAACAACAATAAAAAAAAAAAAGAAAGAAAGAAAGAAAGAAAAAACAACCCGTCAGGGGCAGCCCGTGGAAGTCAAACACCCATCCAATTAATCGTGCCTGGTGCCAGCGCTGATTGGACTCCTGTCTGACAGTCTGAAGTGGTTTCTGAGCGCTGTTGCTGGTCCTAGATGTTTTCATGCCAGTTTACTGGTAATTGATGACAGTGATTCAGTTCAAGCAGCAAAAAATGAGCATTAAAGTGTTGGTCACTAGCATCAAGTAGATCTTTTTTTTCTCCCTGCACCATCTGTACTTATTTAACATTTTTGACAAAGTGCAGTAATACATTTCTTCCTCCCGAGAGTGCCATCATAAACATTATTATAGAAGCTGCGTGAAAGCTAATCTGATTGATGGATCTTGAATGACTAATGGTGACACATAAGTGATGGATAGTGTTAATATCATCTTTGAAAATATTTTTTTTTTCTTCTAAATATGACAGCGGCAGTCCTGCACTTATTTTACGTCCATCAGTTCTGCAACTTCCATTTATCATCACTTTTGTTAAAATCTGAGCATTAGATGTGTTCCTGCTTACATTATGTTCTCGCTCTCCTCAATTGATAAAACTGTCTGTGTGGTGATTTTGAGCCTGTAGGGATAATCAGATAAAACCAATTCCCCACATGTAGCTTTAATAATCGGGCTTTGTCTGCGCTGTCATGTTGGTGTGTTCTTGATTGGAGGTGTGCTACTCTGTTTTTTCATTGACGCAACTCTTCAGTGCACTTTTAAATTCCGGACAGTTAAGTTGTTGTTAATGTAAAATCACATTATGTCTGGTCACCTTAACTAATTATTATGTACTGTAAAAGCAACTTTTAAGATGTATTTTTTCCCGGGTCATAACTGAAACTTACTGAAATACCATGATCATATACTTCAGTTTTTATACAACAACAAATAATTCCATTATTACTAATAGAAATCATGTATTTCAACATGATCTATTTTATTATATTCCAACAGCAACAGTGTAATTGCAAATAATGATCAGCTTTTTTTTTTTTTATGATGGCATAGCATTTCTACTGCAGTGCCCAGCTGCTTGAAATATGAAAAAAATATATGCAAATAATAACCTTCATTTTGTTCCACCAGCTCAGAGACACTTTTTTTTTTGTTAGTAGATAACTTCTCCTTGATCTATTCACTCAAATGCAAAATCCCAGCTGTTGCCGCACCTGAACGATGCACGAGCGAAGTCGTCCCACATGTTGCTGTTAGCGTCGCCTTCCTTCTAAGTCCCTTCTCTTTCCAAGTTGCAGGGTTACCATGCTGCCCTCTTCAGTGTTAGAGAAGTCACTTTTTTTTTTTTCCTATGACAGATACTGAGCTGTCTCTGGTACCATAGAAAACAAGGACTGTCACATTTTTCAGAATTTTGGTATTGGCTTCATATCGAATCAGTTATTATGAAAAACCTATGAACACACCAGACGCTGTAATGTAGTACTGTGCAACCATACTGGTGTACTGGACTGCACTCTTAAATAGATAGATCACCTTAATTTTGTTTGTTGAAATCTGGTGGTTTCTTCACCTCACCTCAAAAGATCCCAGGCAAAACTTTTCATGTCTGTGTTTCCATGATGGTGGAACGATCTACCCACCTCTGCACGCTCAGCTGCCTCACTCTCAACTTTCAAAAACTTGCTGAAAACAGAACTCTTCCGAAACTTCCTCTGCACTTAAATCTTCCTCTGCACAAAAAAAAAAAAAAATCTTGCACTTATACCCCATGAAACTGAAATAGCTTTTTTTTTAGAGTGCTTTACTTTAAAGTTTGTCTCCTTGCCTTAGATATTTTGCTTTGTTCCTCACTTGAAAGTGGCTTTGGATAAAACCGTCAAATACCAAAATGTAAATGTAAATGAAATCACTACTAATAAAAACCATGCTTCCAAACGGATGGTCCAGTTAATGAATGAAACGTATGGACTTGAATAAATTAATGAATAGTTTAATTAATTAAACATTTATAGTGAATATACCAACCTTCTGAATATGTGCACAGGCTGCCAGCTGTCTGTAGCATCCTTATCAGGCCTCAAAGTCACAACGATTCCCTGTGGAAACAAACCAATTTGTGCTGTCAGGAAATCCCATCTGACCTCACATGTGAATAACATTATGTAAATCTCAAGTCATATTCAAACCAAGACTTAACTTGATAATTGTAATTTCTACTTAAAATAAGTCAGGTTAGGCGTCAGAATGTTTCCACTGGTACAAAACATGAAACTTTATTAATACTTCTACCTATACTATCCAGAGATACTAGACTCAGCTCTTGTTACTGTGAAAGTCAAGGGGCTAGTATAAATACTAGAGCTTAAACAACCTAATGCAGGTGAACAGGTGGGTGGGACAGAGTTAGGTGGCAGTATTGGCACAGGGAAAACAGGGGGAAAGAACGGCTGAATGAATGTGTTGGTCGAAGAGTAAATCGTGACAGACATTTCCTAACTACAGCCAGCATTTCTCAAATAATAGATTGAATTTTGAAGTTTGTGAAAGTTTTGACCTACTATATGTGTTAGGATACGACATAAGACCCCTCAGCACTCGAGTTTAATCTGTAAATGAAACGAAAGTTTTTAGATGAAATATGTTTATTTTCATCAGGTAGCTGTTGAATACCAGGGTCATTTTGGTATCATGCTGAAACTCAAGCGCTGCATTGGCACTGACATTGACATTTTTTGAAATGATATCCAGTATAGTGAAGTATAAAGATGCAAAGGTTTCATACCCAGTATAGTTCAAGAGTTGGTGGAATAATAAAAAGTGTGAGGCAGAAAATGACAGACAAGTCGACCGTTTTCTATTCCTCTTAGATTCCTGTCTTCTGACTTCTGTCACCCACAGTGCTAAATCAAGGGGCCAAGTCGGGTTTACTTCTACTGTTCTTGTGTGTGTCTGTGTGGTGGTGGTGGTGGTGGGGAGGAGGGTCAGGGGGAGCTGTGAAGTGCATTAGTCCCATGCCTGTCAGCAGGCCTACTCTGCACGCCTGGTCCAAAGGCCGGGCCTGAGCCGTGGAGAACGCTGTGGTCGCCTCCACACCTCTGCTCCCAAAACATCCACACTGCCCACCAAACGAAACCCAGAGACCGAGCAAACAAACCTCAAAGTACTATTACACAACGTAACACACACGCCGCATAATTGCACTGGGGCGCTCTGTTTACAGTAGACCTATACAGTACATATATACAGTACACACCAACTCATAGATCCTGCGAGCACACACGCTACCACACACTCATCTCAGGAAGTACAGAGTAGGAGGACAGGCCCGGTATTGCATCTCTTCCCCTCTTCCTGTCACTGTGCGGTGGTGTGTGGTGGATTTAGGCCTTGTGTTTGGCACAAAGGCTTCCTACGTGCCTGGAGGCCAACTCCTACAGGCCAGTTTTACCCAACAGGTTTCCTCCCACCAGGATCCCGATCTGAGTCATTAACTCTTACTAAGCCTTGTCCACAGTGTCAGGCATTGACAGATCTAAACCTGCCTAATGGATAACATCGGGGTCACTGTCATTTTTATGTCCAAGTCTTGCATTACTCCTACATTGCTGAGATAGGAATTCTTCTGACAGCAAGTAGCCTCACTTTTTCGTGGTAAGCCGCCTTCTGCTGTACTTTTTCTCAAGCGAGCTGATGGATTCCTTCTCTACCTGCAATATAATCCCATGGAAGAAATTACATTTCTCAAAGGCAGAATTGCTCTAGAGGCATGTATAATATCACTATTTGAGGTAAACTTTAATGGCCAGAGCCTAATAACCACAATTTTACTGAGTGCATTTTACTAAAGTGCTAAAGACATAAAACTGTGTCATTATGTGAACCACTCTATTTCTACATTTTCATCTGGGCTTATGAATTATTTTTTTTTAAACACAATGTTTCTGGCTTCTGCTTCTTTTTTTTTCCTCAACTAATGAGATTGTTTCTCAGACTGTTTATGACTTCTGAACTATTGTCCACATTTCTGCTTTTTTCAGCAATTAGAATAGGTCTGGTGTTGTGCTCATGGGCGTTTTTCATGGCAGACATTTTGACTTGCCATAAAAGGAAAAGCACAGGAGCTGCTAATAGGAGAAACAATGTCTGCATCTCCATTATACTAGAGCTAGAATAGAGCTAGAATCCTTAATTAACAAAAACACTGGAAAACCCCGGATGAGATCATTGCAGCTGTGGCGATAGTTGCTTTCAAATTACACTGGCTTATATTTGTTCAATCAGCATGACAGAAGTTAAAATAACCGTTCCTTCAAACGGATACCACGGCGTCTATTTTGATGAAAATAACATTGCCACGAAGGACGCATGATGTCAGACCAAATAAATAAGTCAAAATGAAATGGCAGTTCAGTGTGGTTATCCGGCTGAGTATTTGAATGTGTTGCTTCTCTTTCTGCTTTCAACAAGTGTACTTGATGAGCAAAATTCCAGTCCTCCCTCTCAGACAAGCTCAGACCTTCAAAGTTGGTGACATGACGAGATACAAACTAGTTTGAGGCAGAATTGTGTCAGAAACCGGGGTTATTTCAACAGTAAGTAATTATTATCACACAATAGCAAAACACAGGTGAGGCAGTTGTTACAGACACATAGAACTTTGTACTACATTGTGTTACTATGAATTGTATGGACTTTTCAGAACTTGATGATTTTCACTGTTAAAAAAAATTAAAATTGTAGCCTAGCTAATATAGTAATGCATTTTCTACGACGTATTTACATTAATTAGTAGATTTGAGGAATGTTACAGCTACTGTGGCTCTTTACCAAAAACCTCCCACCTAATGTTTATCTACACAACATACACCTTTTGAGCTCCAACAACAGCGTCATGAGGACATGTCGGAGGGAAGTCAGCACTTAGATGTCATAATGAGTCTGGACAGAATCGATGGACATCAGCCGCATGATTAATGACGACCCGCAGCCCCCTGCGGTATCTCAGTTGTGATCCACTTATAGTAAGATGCACATTAACATGTCTTCTTTAACAATGGAACCAAAAACAAGGCTAGGTTCTCCTGGGACTGTTGTCTAATTTTTTTTCTGTCGCACTTGATCGGCCGCGGTGGCGTCCTAGTAGCCCATTCCCGACACCATCAACTAAGTAATGTACTCTGGGGCCTCCAGACCTGACTTAATCAGACCAGATATACATAAATAGCGGGCCAGCCATATGGTTCCAAACTGACGGCTAGTTCCTCATTATATCGTTCCTTGCTAGTCAGCAGCTATCTACAGTGCTCCTTCTCCAGCAGGGTTTGAAATAAATAATAAACAACTTCATTATGTATATAGGGATCGCAAACTGCCTAGTCTGTTCCTAAGCACTGAATAAATGGTGCCATAGCCTTGGTCAGTGCAGCATTTACTATATGCACTGGCCTTCAGGTCAGTACAGATCTGAATTCACAACATGTAATTTAGTCATACAAACAGTCTGGTTGTCAAGGTTGGTGGTGGGGATGTATTGACGCTGCCGGCAGTAGAGTTGGTGGGAGGGAAATCTATAAATGTTTGCCATATATTGTGTCAGAAGCAGTGTAATTGTAGCCCATTAAATCAGCATGGTGTCCGGTGGGTTAGCTCTGATGAAATACCGCTCTGCTGCTGCCTCCACCATCCACAGCAGGGTCAGCAGGCTGGGGACCACCAAGATAATTTAAGGCCCGAGTCACTGGTTAATAGTTAATGAGAGTGAGTCGTTCAGAGGCTCTGGATGGTTTCCAAGGTCCAGCCAGCTCAGGGGCAGCGGGCACATAGCCACTCAGGGTTGAGAGGCAACAGAGAACTCTAATCACGCTGTTAAATAAAGGTGGTCCTCACTTCAACCTATACAGGTACCTATGCACACAATAAGGCAGAAAATCAACACAATAGATACACCTACACACTTCTGTGGTCGTGTCCCTGCCACATCTCCTGCCTTGTCCCAGTACCAGATTTATAGCTGTCCCTGTCGCCTCTGCAACTTGCTCCCTCTGAATTTTCTGTCCTGTTGTTCATCATTTTTCCATTTTTCAAGCCCGCACACATCAAGCTATAATTCACCATCTCCGGATACCTTGTCATTCAGCCATTTCCCAGGGAAATATAAAGGGGCTGTTTTTAACGGAGAGGGGACAAAACCCCAGGCTTTTACACACAGATACTTACATGGGTACATCTGTCATGCCCCTTCATCCATAACTACAGAGGAGTGATAAGTGAGGGGGAATCAAGGGCACGTTATTCTGCTGTGAGAGAAAAAAACAGTAACAGTATTGCTACAGGTGTTTAACTAATGTAAGAAGAGGCCATTATCTGAACATGGCTGCCACTCTTGTCCCTATGGTTCAGGGCTGTTTATTGGTTTATTAGGATCCACGCTAACTTCACTGTACCAATTTAATGCAATGGAATTGAAACAGAGCAAGATATTAGTGGTATCTGCAGGTGCAGGGAGAACTGTGTCAGGTAGCCCTTTAACGGTGCTTCATTATGAGAGAGGATTTCTGTGGCTGTGTGCCCTGCAGAGGTGACAGTGAATTATAACTGGGCAAATTCAGACCCACCGGTGAGCGCCGGTCGTTCGGGTCTGCGTCTGCCTTTCTTTACGTTACGTACTCTATGAATTTGTGCATACGGCATCATGCAGCCAGCTTAGTGTGTCTGTACATCCTTGGCTGTGAGAAAAGACAGAGATTTGGAGGGAGCTGTGGAGAGACTCTCCAGGGTTTAGAGCGAATGCTCATTAAGGCTTCCTATAGCACAGAGAGCTCATTCCTCACAGTCCCAGCGGCCGTCTCTACTACGCTCTGCTTCCTCACCGCATCCTCTCCCCTCTTTATCTGCTCTCCTTTATTTCTGTCTCCTTCTCTTTCTGTCGGCTTCCCTGTCTGCGTCTCACTCATTTCATTTTTTGCTCAGTCTTCCACCTGCTTTATGGAGGCTCAAACAGCAGATGTTTTGACTTTGAGTAGGCAGTGATGTGACGGCGTGCACTTCAGCAAATTAGAAATTTAGCAAATACAATCGGGCTTAAATTAAACTTTGAATGAAGTGTTAAGTCTTTACCTGCTATTTGCATTATTTTGTTTAACTGGGCTACAAATATCTATGTGGCGTCACTTCTGCACAAGCAGCAAATGGTAATTTCTTTCTCTTTTTTTTTTTTTTTTTTTGTGAAACGTCCATGTTATTATATGCACGCATTGGTTTTCAGTGTCACTTTTTGAGTGTTGGGGGTGACGGCGGTGAACATGTGGAGCCATCACCGGCGAGCCTAACTCTGATCTCCGGAAGCTCGCCTCTGTTTAAGAGGCAGTTTTATATTTAACTCGCCCATTTTGAATCTTGACTCTTTAGCCACTCTCGCAATTAGGGGTAGAAGGCTCTTCGTTGTTTCTGCCTCATTTCCTGGTCTGAAGTTAATGAGGTTACTGTATTATTGCAGAAATATGTCATACGGCAGCTTTATGGGATATTGCTAGTGTTTTCTCATCTTTTTGTTAAACAAATCCCCCGAAGACACCAAAACCAACAATAAGTTTATCATGCTGTTTTTCTCCATACTACAGAGATTTTTTTTTGGCCTGTATTAAAAAACATAAAACAGATGAGCTACTTCAGTTGAAAGACATTTCACTTCGTTATGAACATAAGTGTGTTTTATCCTGGATCAACTTTGCACTAGAAAACTTGAATAATTGAAGGAGTGATGTCAGCAGAAATGAACTTGGATACGATGCTCGCTTTGTGGTCTTAACATAACAACATTAAAAACACATTCAATGTTGGAACGATTCAATTCTTGTTAGTAGAATAGGCTAATTGTTGGTTTTAGTCTTTTTACGGGCAAAACTGCAGATTTGTTACTTCCTGCATGTGCATCACGGAAGCAAACTAGTCGACTTGGTGTGTGTTGTGTGTGTGTGTGTGTGTGTGTGTGTGTGTGTGTATTTGCGTGCTTGTGTGTACAGACAAGTGTTAGTGACGTTATCTGTCATGCAGACAGGCAGCCCGCTGTCGGCTTGATTACCGCTGGCCAGCCAAACGCTTGACCCGCAAGCGGTCGAGGCCCCGGGGGTGGCAGCGGTGGGAGCATTATCCACCTCCACCCCTGCCTGTGTATAATGGCCGCACTATGTGATCGATGGCCTGTGTACCTGTGGAGCCCAGCAGCTACAAAGCCAGACACACACACACACACACACATACACTCTCTTATAGAACCAACCAGCTCTCATAAAGGCCAGGAGACACACAGCGCTCCTCAGGAAACACCTCGAAGTCAGACCCTGACACATGGATCCATTATACAAGCTTGACTAGATGTATGGTATATTCATCATCTTGTCCAAATGCACTGCGGACTCAGTGGTGAGTTGCCTGAATGCCAAATTGTTTGCCTGTGTAACAGCTGTTTTATGCATTTTTTCTTTCTTTTGTAGAAAATATTAACTAAGGCTTTGACATAAACGACACTGTGTGCAGATTATAAAAGAGGAAGTAATAAGTAAACTTACCGTTTCAGTTATACAGGCTAATTGTTCACTTGTTCTTCATGCCTTTTGATCTTTGCTTTAAGAAGCACCGATGCAAACAATGTCTTGAAAAATATTCTTTTACTATTAAACCTCTACTGATTTGTAAAGTGTGAGCAGGCCTGAATTGTTCAAATGTCAAATTTTGAACTTGTATAATTTTTGGCCTTATACTTTCCCCTTTGCTTTAAAAAAAAAAAAATGCCACAGAATTCCAAAAGAACAGAAAAACCCAAATCGATGGATGCCGAATAGTCTGAATGCCTGAATTGTCCACACAATTTTTAATCTGTCCAGCTGTTATTTTGTGCAGCGCTTTGCTTGGACAAATATTGAAAGAGTACGCACAGGTTCTACAAAGCATTGCTGTATTATTAAGCATCTTTGTCGGGCTCTGCAGGGACACGTTTTGACCGGAAATAAGGAATAAAAGCTTGTCAGTTTAACACATGTAAATGAAATCTTTAGTCGTGAGCTACGTGTTGAGGATATTTTACAATGCTGTAACTTTAGGCTCTAATTTGTATTCTTCTTCATGTGAAAGGGATTCTAAGGATGCTGCTTTAGCTCGATCACACGCCCGTCAGTAGAACAGGAATCCTAGAAAGGCTTGTGTACGGTGCTATATATAAATTCTTCTTCACACACCCATTCCCAGTACTATCTTTTTTGTCTGTCTACTCTACATACAAAATCCCTCCCTCTTGATCTTTTCAAAACTCTACATTTGTCCTTTGGAGAGCCAAGGTTACCATGTCCATCACTCCCTCCTGCCGCAGCAGAGATCTGTCAACAAACTTCTGAAGACTTTCACACTTGGCAAACTTAAAGAGGAGCAGGGTTGTCCCAGGAGGTAATCAAGCTCCTTCTCCCGCAACCGGTATCTTTAAACAGAATAGATAAAGGAGGAGCGGGTCATGCAGGAGAGCTCAGGTACTCTGCAGGAAAAGTTCAGTGTATTGATGTGCTGCAAAGGGCTGCTGCTTCACAGACATAGGAGACCGTCAGACTGCAGTCTTGATACCTGCGCAGGTAGCCCAAAGGGAGCTAGGTTAGTGTCCAGAGAAACTGACTCGCTGAAAAAAAAAGATGACTCCCTCTTCATATCTTTTTTTTTTTTTGTTGTTCCTTTCTTTTTTCTCTCTCTCACGCAACATTTGTGAAAAATGATTTAAAAAAAAAAAAAGAAACACACATGGATAAATGACTGTCTTCTTCACTGGAAACTAATGATCCGCTGGTGTCTTTCAGTCTTGGCACTGAAAGTGGAGAAGAGTTTTGATGATGGAGGGCTGCAGCTGACAGATAAAAGCTGGGACCCCCCACCCAACCTCCCCTCTCCCCGCCCCCCTCCGAGATGCTCCCCATCTCTCATGCTACTTAGTTATGTGCTGACTGTTATTGCTATGGTAACCTATTGTGATTTTATTTCATCTTTGCCACCAAAGTTCAAGCTGAAGGCAGTGGAATCCGGTATGAATCGAGGTTGCCTCTCGCTCTCTATCTGCTAGTCTGCCTCCCTCGTCTGCCTTTGTCTCCATTTGGCCCTTTTTTCCCTGTCTGGATCTGTTCATAATACAGAATCCACTACTGCAGTACTACGGCTTGTCATTGAACAGCGTCTTCGCTCTCTACAGCATGTCTGGAACGTTCCTGTTGTTATAGCTCTATTAAAATGTTTGGAGATACACTTGATTGTATCTAATATTTCTTATATCAGACATCCAATGGCACAGTTATACAATAAAAGGTCACGGCATTGAGCAGTATAACACTCTGGAAAGCTCGCACTGATCTTTGTATCCTCTGAACTGACTTTCTTACCTTCGTTTCTACTTGACTTTGTCTGTAATAAAACTGTTGTTATTTTAACGCCAGATAGTTTTGTGCAAATTCATCTGCGTTATTTAGGTGTTCTGAGCTATTTAAGGGTAGAAAGAGCTTAAACTCCTTCAGAAAATGTCACTGTTTTCCTCTTCTTCTCTACTCCTCACTTTTTCATCCGAGCACAATTTGATTTGACGTGATTTGATTTGAGCCCTGCCACTTTCAGTTTGAATAAGGTAACCAAGAGTTATTTTCTAAGAGAGACAAGGGCCTCACCAGCCGGGAGGTTTGATGAATTTTCACACAGCTTAAAAAAAATCCAACTTTGGTTATTCAAATGTAATACGTATATGACTACAAAGACCTGGTGTTTGATGAACTGTATGAGATGTAAATGTCGAATGGAGCCTCTCCACTTATCTGCCCCGCCGAGGAAAGGTGCCCAGCATTGTAATCATCTGATCTGAATGGATTCAAAGTGTGCTTCTTGATGTGAATGAGTGCTTCTCCATTGCTTTGACGGCGGAGCCGTACAGTAACATTCCCCGAGGGCTTGGTGGATCAGACGGAGCAGGCTGGGAAATATGTGCTGAAGCTGAGATCTAAGATGTAGAGTACAGTTATTTTTCTGGGCATCCATTTTTCCTGAAGGAGTAACACCTAAATCCCAGACTCCCACTACATTCATGCTACATTTGTACATGATTTTACCATTGTCTCCTCAAAACAAAACACCATCGCTTAAGTTCCTACTAGATCTCTTTCACACACAATGATTTCAGCCACACCCAGATTTTGGGGATAATAATTTTTTTTGCTTTCACGTAGCGCCTCTTTTTTATAACCTTTGTACCCCATTTTTTTATTTCTCAGCTGCTTGAAGTGTTTGCAATTCAGTCATTTGAAATCACTCCACTCATGTAAATGTAGTAAGCCACTCTGGATGAGAGTGTCAGCTAAATGTCTAAGATGTAAATGTATGTAAATGTGAGACCTCCTGTGTAAAACTGCATGTATCACTATGCATAACCATCAGCAGCTCTAGCAGGGAACCACATCAACTCCTTTCATTTAGTCTAAGAAGTGCCCCGCTGCTCAGTATGGCTCTGCAACCCCTCTGCAGTACTATTTAGGGACAATGTTGGCAGGAATGTGCACAAATCTTGATTGACTTAATAAAAAAAGGGAAAAATAAAAAAAATTATCAGAGCATGGATATGAGCTATTAAACAGATGTTTTCATATTTTCAGCAGTGTGAGGCTACATACTGTAGTTCTCAGCCTGCAGGCTAATGGATAAGTGCATGTCTACCTCTGCACATGGTTGAGCCTCGGGCTGACCACACATCTGTCTGGGGGCAAGCTAAGCTCAACCTTAAACACTTTGTATGTGTGTGACTAAGAGAATATGTGTGTGCATGAGCATGCATAGACTTGTATTTGTCGGTATGTATTTGTGTGTGTTAGCCCTGAATCAAGCTGCTCACTGCCTGCCTGTCTCTCATCCCCCCCAGAGGGTCATTCAGTCCCTCTCCCAGCTTCTAATCCTGTCTGTCCGGGGGAGATAGAGGAGAGCGGACGGCCGCAGCGCACCTGGGGCGCTGCAAACACAATCACCAGCCTTTCACAGACACTTAACGGGGCTTTGCGCTTGTTCAACAAGGCAAAACGCGGCAGGAGGGATCAATTTAATACAAGGCCTGACTCAAATGGAAAGAGGGTAAATAAATAAGCAATGACAGCGAGGACTGTTGCACAATTTGTGTAGTGGCTTTCCACTTTCTCTCAGTTGCTCCTCTGCTGCTTTTAGTCCTAGCACCTATATGATGCCATTTCGTCCCTTGGCGGATGAGCTGAAGAAGAGCAACCCTGGTTCCGCTCTCTCATCAGGGTGTGTTATTTTAATAAATTACTCCTGCCATTGCTTGGTACATTAATTCCCCGGGCCCAGAGGGCTGTGTTGCCACTAGCAGCGATCTGCATGAGGCGCTAAATGATGTGGGGGATCCCCTGGTGAGAGAACAGAGGCTCTCTGAATCTTCCCTCCATCTCAGCATTGTCGCTTTGGCTGTCACCCTGGGCTGGCCCAGCTCTCAGCAGACATCATAATCAGAAGAGAGCCAAGGCCTCATCACACTGCACATACCAATGAGATGCACATATAGCCAGGAGGGAAGTCACCTGACACCTCGCTTTGCAGTCATGGCTTCATTAAACTTCTTCACTATATAACTGTATCATATGATGCACATATATGAACAGCTAAGCAGACTGGTAAAGTCATGTAATGTATCTCTCAATGACTTTTTCCTTGCTGATATAATTCAATGACAGTAAGCCTCATGTCAGTTTGCCCTGCATTATCTTTCTTAACCTCACACTTTGTACAAATGTAACATTCTCTGAACGTAATGGAAATTAAGTTTCATCACGTTCCAGATGATCACAGACTTCAAAATGACTATGCATGCACACATTTCATATAAATGTGGCTTTTTCTACCTGGCTACTCGATTGAACTGAGTTCAGCTGACTGTGCAGAAGCAGTTGATAGGAGTAGCAGTCATCAAGGTGGTACCACTGGTACTATTAATTTTGATGTTAGTGGTATGACTGTATTTCTCCACTGGGGTTTTCTGTACACTCCCATTTCCCCTCACTTTGACAGGGCCTTTACTCTTCCTTCATTCAACATAACTCCTTACAAAGAGGTGAGGTTGCCATTGGTATGCCCAGAAGACATTGTCAGATTCACCACCCTGAGTACCAGTGGGAGATTATATCCTTCCCGCACGACGCAGCAGGGATTCGGGTACTGTAAATAGAGCGTTTGGGAGTGTGCAGTGTGTCCGCAATCATAAAGCACCACAGTGGCTGCACCCGCCATCTAGATGTCGAGCACAAACTCAAGGACTGCTGCACATACAGCAATCTCTCATGATTTCGGTTGTGACTTTTACCTTTTCCTATGGGAACTCAGAAATGATTGTACTGGATATCTATCTGACTGACTGTCAGTGTGCAGTGGGCAAACACTGGGACATGTACGACATAAGCTACAAGCAATATCTGTTGGACTTAAATGGCAGAAAGAAAATGACTTAGCCCAGGTATAAAGTTGTTGGGTCCCGTTGTACTTGTGGTTCGGTATGCAGATCAAATCATACATGAAAAGCCGGTAGTGTCTGTGGTGTCACAAAACCGAAACCGAATGGCAGCAAGAGCGGTAATTTGAATGAGTCCAATGATTTGCTGTTGTGATGGTGTGCGATGACACACAGTGGAAACACAGATGCAGCACAGCACACAATGAAATTCAAGATGAGAAGTACTTCGGCTTGTTTTAACAACAAACCCGGCTACCAATTACATTATGAATTGGTAGATAATGAATTGGAACATTTTTAAGAACTTAGAAGTTTAATTAAAACATTTCACAGTCATTTTAAGCTTACATCATGAAGCTTTCCCAGTTTCTGCTTTTTTTTTTTTTTTTTTTTTTTTTTTTTTTTTTTGCACATGCTGATTTCCATTTGTCTTACTTGTACATACCCTGACCCATTAAAACTGCATCTGTGCATTTGACTTAATATGGGCACACAAGGCTGTCTTAATTAATAAGCAGGCATCCACCAAACTAATCTGCCTGTGTTGTGAAGTCTGTCCTTTCCATTAAGTGGGACTCACATTATCTCCTAATCAAATTAGTCACTTAATTGTGGCCCTCCCTTGATGGATCCCATGAAAAAAGGAGCGCCGTGTTTGCTGGAGGGGGATGTGTGAAGATGGAACACGGCTGTTTCATTACGATATGAATTTTTTAATAACCAAAGCGTTTGCTGTCATCTCCTTGCTTTGAACCTTTGCAAAGGGTGAAGTTGAATTTGACATTTTATCCACTCACACAGTTGAATATCTAGCTGGTGTGTTGGAGCTAAGTACCTAGCCCAAGGCCACTACCCAATTGCCCAACAGGGGATTGACCCCTGTCATCCGCTGATCACTAGTCTGCTTTCTTAATCACTTCCCCACACTGCCTGCCGCACTATCTGATCTTAGTCAATACATTAGCTCTCTCAGCCCTGTTTCAACTGCTATTTCTTGAGTCATGATTAAGGAGGGAAACCTTATGTAACCAAAGACGCTGATGTGTCCATCCTTGACTGTGTAACTTGCCCCTGGGAGGTGGTGTTTTAAGGCGGAGTGAAGGGTACCCCCGCAGTGTTAGAGAGGTCGCAATGTCCACTGTCTACGGTGGGAAACCCCAAGCATCTGATGAATGGTGGCATGTGCGGTCGTTTGTCCCAATGATAGAGTTTTATCCCCTGCCCTTACAAAGCGGCCAGACAATAAAGAGAGCCACAGCCAAGTGTGACAGGTTAACCCAACAGTAATGGAATACTCTTAATGGTCTACCCTGAGCCAAGTTAGAGACAGGGCTGGCCAAATCACCAGGCTGCCTCTGTGGTGAGATTGCAGTTGTATGCGACACTGTGTGGCTCTCACTGTTGTTGTCAGACAGGGGAGCAAGGACAAAGAGGACAGCTTGATGGCTTAATGGGTGGTTTGATGGCTTCATAGGGTGAAATTGAAGTTGGTGCGGGCAACCAAACTGGGCATGGCGGGCATTATACAAAACAGAAATTAGCCTTTTGACATCAACCAACTGTATCAATTATATATTTTATAGGAATCCTTGAGCTTTAGTGGTATTGTCTCTCTGCCTTCTTATGGAGAATGATTTACAGTGGATACTACGACACTGCGGTGATGCCTGTACAGAAGGTATAAAATAAACACGATCAGACCGAGCCGTCAAAAGAGATTTAGATGATGTTGTCATGACATTGACGTGAACGTAGCTGTTTTCTGGCAGATAATCCTCACAAAGAGAATCCTTCAGGCTACATGCGCCCGCGCAGGAAATGCTTCTGTTAGTGTTTGTTTCTGTAGCACCTCCGCTCGCAGTTTGTCATGTCTGACTTGGGCTTTAATTAGGCCTGTGGATTGAAGCAGCAGCAGCAGGGCTGGGAGCCCTCTGTCCGCAGCTCAGCCGTCCTCCACGGAGGACCTCTCTGCTCTGTGTGGTTAAGATAATAGAGGCTCGCTCAGAAGATGTTAATTGAGGAGAGATAAAGTGCAGTAGTGGCTGGAGGGATGGAATGTGCAGGGGTTGAAGGGAAGGAGAAGGGGGGGTACCTGATTAGAGGCTGAGGTGTTTGACTTACAGCTTTCTTTTGGTAATATATGTAACGCTAGATTTTCAAAAAGCAAGAAAGAAAATACAGGGGCAGTATGGAGTGGCTCCAATAACAAGATATAAAAGGCTGTTATTAAATTCTCCTGAAATTTTTCCGTTGTTCTGTACCCACCATGCGATGCTAAGGTAGCTTTAGGCCCGATAAGACCATGAAGGATTAATATAGTTTACTTCTCAGTAACTGCTGGAGTTCAGTGGTGCTGTCAGGTTGAGCCGAGGTCTGGCTCTCAGGTCTTGTGGTGCTTTTTCTGGGGTTAGCAATCATGCAGGCAGGTAGGTTGGAGAATGAGGCACATTCTGCATGGGCTGAGAAGGTGGAAGGCAGAGGCAAAAGTGGCCTGACCAAACAGCTGAAGTGACAGAAGCTGCATTAATAGTGGCACATGTCTGGAGCACCGCGAAACTAAAAGAGAGAGAAAACAGATTCTCCAACCAGCCCAAGAGATGATGGAGGGAACAAGAAGGAGGAGGGGGGGGGGGGGGGGGGGGGGGGGCAGGACGAAAAAGGCAGAAAATAGTGCCAGCAGCCTCTATAATTGCCTCAATGCCACTGGGATTGCTTTCATTCAATTTAAGCATTCTCTTTCTCTGTACATTCGAGGTGGAGCTGGAGGTGAGGAGGGAGGTGGGTGCGTGGAGTTGGGTTGTGTGGTGTGGGCGGGCGGACGGGCGGGCGGGAGATCCGGCAGTACCCTCCCTCTTTCGGTTACATGCAGCGATGAGGGCGATAGCTCCCCTGTAGCGGCTGAATCTCTGGCATCAGTGTGAGCAACACGGAGAGGGAGTGAGCAAGTGAGGGAGAGAGAGAGAGAGAGAGAGAGCATAGTGCTGTGGAATAGTGAGATAGTGATAAGGAGGTAGGTGGACCGCAGATCAGACCTGTCAGATGTGATTGCGCACCCAAGTGCAACCCCGTGAATGTGCGTGTGTGTGTGTGTGTGTGTGTATGCTTTATATATTTCCCAAAGACAACCTGCGTCCTTAAACCCCCCTCCCACCCCCATAACAACACGCACACACAAACACACCATCACTGCCATAACACACAAACACACACTCGTTCCTCGAGGAATCCTTCATTTCTTTATTTGGGCTCCTGTTGGTGCATGCATTGGATGCTCTGCTCCCTCCTCCTCCCTCTTCTTCTCCTCCTCCTCCTCCTCCTCCTCCTTGTCCTGCTCTTCTCTCCTCCTCCTTTCCCCTCTCTCTTTGCCGCTCTCACAGCCTAGTTTTCCTTTTTTTTCCTCCTCAATCTTGTGTGTGCAGGTTAAATCTGACGGAGGGACCGGTGCCGCGCTCCCATCCCTGTGCTCCTTCAACAACAGCACTGTGAGTATTCTCATGCTAATTTGGCTTCTCCAGCCTTCCCAGTGTCGGTTTGTGTCTCTCTCTCTCTCTCTCTTTCTTTATCTCTCTCTCTCTCTCTTTAGATATACATATATTATTTTTCTTTTTATTCTTTGCCTCGCTCATGTTTTCATCCGCCGCGCCAAACGCAGCGCGGGAAGGCAGAAAAAGAAGTGGAGGCAAAATGGAATGAGAGAGGATGCGGAGAAACAGGGAAAGGAGCGGGAAAGGGATGAGGGGAGGGAAAAAAGAGACAAGGGAGGAAAGGGATTGCTGCTGTTACCGCTGCTGCTGCTGCTGCTGCTGCTGCTGCTGCGAGCTCTCTGCTCCGTTCTGCTTTCGGAGGTGTTTCTCTTGGAGGATGGTGGAATTGCTGAAGGGATGAAGGGGGCGGGTCTTGGTTTTGTGAGTAGATAGTTGTGTGAAAATGATAGGGGATGTTGTTGACAAGCAGAGTGTGGCTCATCAGACAGCCGGGCAGCTGGAACCAAGGTTTTTTTTTCTGTTGACTAAACTTCTGATTCATCTGTCACTTTCCATATTTACACACACAGAGGTCTGTCGTCTTCTCTCTCTTTTTGATTTACTGACATAGGGTTTTATTTTATTATTTATGGAATGAGGACTTATACCATACAGTCATCTCTCATCATGATGGGAAATGTATCGTCTTGGCAGATGGCAGATGAATCGTAGATGTGTGTTTATATTGGTGGAAACCTTCACCGAGGTGTGCTGAGCATATGTGTGTGCCATTCATAATATGCACTTAGTTTTAATAACTACAGTAGCAGCTGCGCAAATTAGCTTTTTTATTTAACATTTGTGCCGGCATATGTGTGTGAATAATTGTGACATAGTTTGAACTGTACGTCATCAGAGTCAACTACTTTGCACACACACACACACACACACACACACATATATGTACATACATATGCATGGATGAGCATATGTATGTACATATGTGTGTGTGTGTGTGTGTGGAGGTCAATAAGTCAGTCTCCATTCCCACATGCTGTCCTTTGATCAAAGGTCCACATTTAGTCCACCCACGGCATGTGTCTGAGCCATATGAAGTGTGGGTGTACTCTGTGTTTGTGTGTGTGTGGGGGCTGAGATGGATAGGCCCTGTGCCCTCACGGCGAAGCCATAGCTAATGGGCACACAGGTCAGCAGGGGTGGACGTGCATCCGGCTTCGCGGATATGTCACGGAGACCAAAACCTCTGTCAGTGCTTTCGCCAAGTGTCCTGAAAACACAACTATTTGTGAGCGAAAAAGCATATTGGGCCAACAAAACGCTTGCGACACACTTTGGCAGATTCATTTGGCAGAGTAAAAGGGATTGATCTGAGTGTGGCAATTAGGCAAATTTCAGAACTAAGCATCTGGCGAGGCGAGAACGCTTCGCCTGGCAGAGGATTACCATTTTAGTTCCATTTCGCTTCGACGCAGCCCAGAATGTTTTATTTCACAGCACCACAGCGGCTCGAGCAAAAAAAAAAATAAATAAATAAAAGAAGGGAAAAAAAAAACAGCACGTGGGAGAAGTTTGTGTAGCATTAATGTTGTGGATGTTACTTTCCACAACCTGCTAAGTAAGAATAGTACGTTGATTAATGATGATTAGATTTAATATGTGTGTTCGTAGCCGTGACAGCCGACCTCCTTTTCCCCTGCCTTTATGAAAATGAATCGTCAGAGTAAAATGCCTGGAATGATAGCAGACTGCCGACGAGCTTGCTTTCTAAAGTAGGCTGATATAAATGAGAACCATTCCCCCAATTACGGAAGATTAGGTTACCCTCCACCAATCTGAATCCTTAAATCCCTTCTGTTTTTACAGCTCTGTCTGCCGAATGTAATTCAGCCTCGAGACCTGGGCAGAATAGCATTAAAAGAAGGTAGAAACTTTAGCAGTGAAGCCCAGACAGTGAAAGTATCCACTGGGAGAGAGCTAAAGCACATGATAATTGACACAGCACTGTGTTGCACTTGGCTGTAATTAACTGTGTAACAGAGGTTGTCAGTTGGAAAGGGAGAAAGCTCAGACTATCTTAGTGCCTTTAACACACTTGAAAGTGCAACATTTATCGTGTCTTTCCAGCCTTCAGTGAGGGTGCGTTTCAGGTTAGCATAGGCCTCTCAACTGTATTTATCCAGATCTTTTACTACAGGCCCAGTCAGACGTTATACACCGCTTCCTTTATCTTTTCTATCACAGTTTGAACATATAAAAAAAAAAATAATAAAAAAAAAATCAAAAGGTGCCATTGTTTCTGGGGCGAATGCAAAAAAAAAAAAAAAAAAAAAAGAAGCTTATCTATTTTTAGTGTGCTTTTCCTCATTGTTGCCTGGGCCACAATTCATGCTTACGTCTAGCGGTTGTGTGCCATAAACTATGTTGTGCTTCGCAGCCAGGCACTGGCTGGTGACAACTCTCACCCACACATTAGTGATCTATGAGCCATATACCACAGGCCCCCTGCTGCCTCGCCAGCCGCTTTCAAACGCGCAGGACCACAACAGTGTCATTCTCCCTGTGTGATAGCGCCCATATGCGCCGGCAGCACCTGTATTAGCGTAATGTGCCTTTATTTCTCATCACTTATCACAAACCCGCTACATGCTGTAGCGAAAATGGGGAGGAGAAAAAAAAAAAAAAAGCTCATAAAGATAAAAATCACATTTCACTAGAGGGTGTTTGTGTGACAGTGATATATGCTCTGAGCATCCTGCCACCTCATTGAGATGGGAGTGAGTTCTGGGTGGCTAAATCAATTTGTGCAAAGGCCATTGGCGCTAGTATTGGTTTCGTGATATGATCTTTGTTGTCCATTTTTAGAGGTCAGCGCGAGCGCAACGACAAGGGCAAACGAACCTGACCACTTTCTGTTTTGTTTCTATGCTGGTAAACGATCTCCCACCCCCGCCAAGTGCATTGTGGGTAAAGTCAGTCTTGATCAAAACAGGTATATGTTTATTTTAATTCAGTTTAGCCGCTATGGATTCTCTATTAAGAGCGTACTTTGATCCATTACCACGTGCGTCTTGATAGCGGCGAGGCCAGAAGTGCACTCTGTCCGTGCATTAATCGCTGTAATTACTCAGGGTGACAGTAATTCTGGAGGTGCGTCTGACTATATATATCAGTAGGGGTTTATGTAGAGGTCTGATAGCATGGGGGGGGGTGGTAGACTAGTTATGTGAACCTGACTCCTGCTGATCTACTGTCTTGGAATAAACTAAATGCAAGCAATTTCCCGCCAATGTCCATCTCATGAGGCCTGGAACTGTGTGTTGTACCTCACCTGATAATCTGATGATTTTTTTTATTGTTTATAAAGCTGAAAAGTAGATTATTCCACTGCTGTTCAGTTCTTTGTTAAACAGTTTGCTGTGTTTCATGCTGCCAGTGCATGTGAATAAAGTGAGGAGTAACTGGGCGTCATGGCATTCAAATTACATTAAAAAAAAAAAAAAACTTCAAAAAAAAACAACAACAACAAACAAGTTGCCTTTAATCAGATTCACTAAGGGAGACGTCACAGAGCCGGCCACACACTTTGACTGACTTGTGATCTCTGGGAAGTGCAGTGCAAAATCACCACAGCAACGACTGCTTAGCAACAAAGATGTTGCCAACACAAAGAAGAAAAAAAAAACACAAAATAAGAAAAAGAAAAGAAAAAGAAAAAAAAAATGACAACAAAAAACGGGAAATCTTATAATTCTCGTTTGATTTTGTCCAAATATAAAGATGCTTGCGTTTTGTTTTATGACACGGGCTGTTGAGATGTTGGCTGTGCAGATGTTCAGTCAGAGGGATGCTTGTAAAGAAAAGGAGGTGACAGTGGTCAAATCGAGGCTGTCAACTCAGGGAAATAAAAGCGGAGGAGGAAGAGCTCTGAGGCTCTGTGTTGTCTGTGCAAGAGGCCCGCAGAGTTACTCTTTGTGTGGCGCTCGTGGAATATGTCTTATAACGATGTCACTGTGCTAGTTAATCAGAGCGCCACTGTTGGTCATAATAACTGAGTGGAGTTCAGTAGGTGAATATGTGGCACTTCCTTTCTTATCTCACACTGACTTTCACTCCTTGTACAGCCTGCAGCAACTAATCACGGGGTTTTTCTTTTTTTATTTTTTTTTTTAATTAAGGAGAGTTTTTAAGCATCATGGAAGGATAAAAGAGGCATTTGGATGTTTGGAAAGAGTTTTCTCCCCCCACACACACGCGCGCGTATGCATATTGAAACGTTTTCTTCGGGTTTGGCTTTCTCATTAATCACAGCAGAACCCATGTCTGATACCGGCGTACGGGAGCGGAAACCGGGCTGGAACGACGGAGTCGAATATTTGAACATCTCTGTGCTGATGTGTGCAAAGCAGAGTGTG
Source organism: Anabas testudineus (assembly GCF_900324465.2). Lineage (NCBI taxonomy): Eukaryota > Metazoa > Chordata > Actinopteri > Anabantiformes > Anabantidae > Anabas > Anabas testudineus. The sequence continues at coordinate 5,950,531 of NC_046617.1, read as the reverse complement.
TGTCTGCAGGGGAGGCTTTGAAATTTCATCCACTCCATCCCTTTTAACTTGGCGGAGGGGATGTGTGCGTCTCGCTCCAGTTGGCCAATGGCTGTTAAGAAGCTCCTGAACACACCGCATCACTGCCACCGCCGCTGCCACCCCTCCAACCATTCACACACACACATGCACACACACACACACACACGCACGCACACACTCCTAGCTATCTGCCTCGCTTTTTCTCCCCCTCTGCCCCCTCTTCTGCTCCACAGACCTGCATTGTGTCAGATAGTTTAATGTGAAATTGCTTTTCTTTCAAATTTCCCCCTGGAAGCGCAGGTCGTCGCAAAATGTTACATCTCATAATGGCGTGTTATTGTTGTTCTTTCATACGAGTCCTTGGCTTCTGAGCACTGGATTTTTCAGCGTGGAGCTAAGGTCACACTCGACTATTTTTCCCTCTCCTGCTGCCGCCTCTCCTCTCTTTACCATCTCTGATTCTGCACGAGCTCTTCCTCTGCTGCGCCCATGGTAACCCTGCTGAAAAATTTATCACCACCTTACTCTATGATTACGCTATGCATTAGCAGGGCTTAAATTTAATTTGTCGGCGGGCCCTTGCGGCAGTGCTACAGGCCTGGCCTATCAGAGACACTTTGTACAGGCCCTGGAAGAGCCTCCCGGGGTGATCCTATCAGTCAGACACACTGTCAGCAGACACACTCAGTTAGTCAGCATTGAGTCAGAAATGTGGCCCAGCCAAGCCACACGCCACCATTGGCTGCTCCGCTGGGCCGCTGCTGTGGGCATCAGGCTCCCCCGCCTGCCAATCAAAGCTCCAGCAAGGATGCTGACCTTTGTTCCCCTGTTGAAATGAATGCTCTTCAACAGGTGATCCAACAGACATCCCTGCCTCGGCGCCCTCAAGTTTAAATATAGCATAGGTTGGTTTTTTTGGTTCCATCCTTCCTTCACATTAGGCTGTTAAAGCTTTGCTGTGTGTTTATGTCGGGGGCTCTGTAGGATGTACTCACATTATTTCATATATTTTTAGACTTTATTCAGTACACAGTGTCAGTCCGCTGACGATCGCCTCAATAATAATCACCTGTCGTAAAGTGGCTATTAACGTCTTCCACTCCTGTGATTTACATTAATACCTAGTGGTTAATGTCATGTTTCTTTACTGACAGGATGTGGAACATTTAAGTGCAAGGCACTACCTCTGCAGCTACAGTATAAGCTGTGTGATTATGTTCCCTTTTTGCTTTACCGTATTTTTACTTTCACATTTTCATCCTCGCAGACGACTATCAAAATAGCTTAATCTGAGGCCACTCAAGGCTGCTTTTATCGCTGCTCGCAGAATGAGAAGGTCAATTTTCAAGGCATTTTGTGGGGGGGAAGTGTTTAAACCAGCTAGTTACTAAGAGAACCTAGAGGGCCTTATGCTTCCTGCAGCTCTAATTGGGATCCATTTTAATTTTCATATGGCTTTAAATGTCAAGAACAGAGCACACGCAAAGTGTTTTGAATTTGTACAGGAAGGTCTCAGTCCCTGGGTCAGACAGGTTGAAAGCATATTGGTTTATTATGAAAAGAAAGACGTACTGTAACAAGGCACTCTGTAGCTTGAGTTTTGCCACTGAATAAGAAGGGAAAAAAAAAAAGATGTGCTGCTTCTGACCTCATCCGCGGTCCGCTGAGAACATAATGTCAAAAGTTGCCAGCGCCTTTCTTCATTTGACAGAAACAAATCCTCAGGAAGGGCTCAGTGGCCCTCCCTCCCTGTGTGGAGGCTGTACACTCTCCTCATGCCTGTGTGGGTTTCCCCTGGGTATCCAGGTTTCCCCTCGTGGTCCAAAAATATGAAAGTTAAGTCGACTGAAGATTCCCAGTCCAACAAAAATGTATGAGTGAGAATGTGTTTGATCAAACCAGAAGGTTTCGCTGTGGAATTAATTTGGTAAGCTTGTCAAGTAAGCTTGACGTGTGCAGTTTGGGCCTAACTCCTATGCTGTAAATATGAAATGCAAGAATAGAATGAACATAGTTTTTTGGCATTTTTTGGTTCATTTGATAACATTAGTAAGGAAACAGGACAAAAAACATGGAAGGAGATGCATAGGACTTGCAGCAATAGGGTTTCCAGCTGGACTTAAATGGCAGGATGCCTGCAATCATGTGACATGCACTGGAACCATTCATCCACTATATATACAGTATATGTGATGCAATCCAAGTCTGCACTACTCTCCTGAAATCGACTTTCTTCTCTCAGCTTGAATGGAAACTGTCAGAAAGGTTATTGAGGTCATAGGGAATGGTCCTACTGGAGTGTATTACTGTATATTTATTTAAGAGGTTTAGCTAGCAGTTAAAGTTCTGTTGCCACCACTTGTTAATTTCACTAACATAACCACACACCAGGCGAGCACAACAACACGAACACCACAAGCCAGCTAAGTTTTATTACTTACTGGTCCTAAAGACGCCAGCTCGGCATCTGTCTTGTTTCCTTTTTCAGCTTTCTCTTTATCTTTTTCTCATCCATTCTTCCTCCAACATGGCGTTCTTGGATCTTTTGGATTAAATTACATGAGCCAGCGATTATTTAGTTATACATTTGGCATGAAATTCATCTGACACAAGTGTTGTTAGCTACCAAACATCAAATCCCCTTCAACTTAGAATCATTTTTAGATTGAAATATTGAAATCTATCAAAGATTTAGGCAGCAACTACTGGCTTTAGAAATTGTAGGTTGAACCAAATAACAACAGAACCAAATGTTTCCAGTGGTAACCATCGAATACTGGTGTGGATAAGCCTCAGCCCAGTGATCCTTCTGTCGACATCGGAAGCATGTTGAATATAACATGAACTGTTCTGTAATATATTAGTGGAATACCCTGGAGCCTGGATTTTGTTTCCAAGATTGAAATGCAATTTTTCTTCCAGTTACAATGTGTAATCCCTGGTCCAGGCAGGGCCAGTGTTTCTAGCTTAAACATCCCTTTCAATACTTCATTTAATAAATGACACCCAGAGGACGAAACAGGGTCCCCCAGTGACACCTGTGAAATATAGACTGATAATGCTCCTGCCACTCACTTAATGCTGCTTCCTTCCACCTCCTTCTGTCTGACAGGCCGGCCCCATGCATGTATCCTAACGAGCAGATCTCAGCACCCTCAATTAAGAGCACCTTTAGCATGGAGCTCAACTGTTTCCGTTTGTGAGAATAAAGGAGAAAATCGAGGATCTCTGCCGGCTCGTGGGAGCGAGCTCCATTCCTCCTCCGAGTACACATAGCAAACCCCCCCCCCCTCAGTGTTTGCTCTTTCTGTCAGATGATTACTAGCAGAGCATCTATTGCTTCTTTATTTTTTTTCTGTGTGTGTGTGTGCAGTGAATATGTGGTCCCAGTGGTGGTGTGACGGGGGAGGAGCAAAGCGCACCAGCTCCTCCATGCCCCCCCCCCCCCCCCCCCCCCCCCCCCCCCCACCGCCTCTTGCAGATGTGAAAAACTCAGCCAGTTATTGTCTGCATGGCTCACTTTGAATGATTTAATTACTTGCTGTAGACTTGAGCAATTATAGCTGAGCAGCACATATGTTAATTATATCTGACCTCACATTTTTGCTGCTCTGTTAATTGTTCGGTTAGATGACATTCTCAGATGACTGTCATTGCTGCTTGCATATCGGGCAATTTAGGAAAAAAAAAAAAAAATGACAGTGAAATGGCTGCGTGACAGATTTTGGTCAATGGAAAAGTTTAAGCCGCAACATTCAGTTCCAGATGGAGTGGGTCACAGTGTGCCGGCTGCATGGCTTGTCCTTTGCGCCGCATTGTCTGCTGTGATTACATAAACCCACTGGCAATCCTAGACTCTGGGGGACCTCAGGTAAAGCACTCCATCGAGGCCTGCTAACCTTTGAGAGGGCTAGGGCTGTTCCTTTCCAAGTTACCTCTTTGCCTTCAGTTTAGTTTCTATTTCCACAGACGCAGCATACGGTTAAAATGAGTCTAATTGTGTTGCATTTATCATAGTTACATCCACTTCTCGCTGTGCTGGTGTCGCGTTTCCCTCTCTCTCTGTGTTTTTATGAACCGCGGTATAGGAAGTTTATGAACATGACTTATAGTACCATACATATTGTAGCCGAAGACGAATGCTATAAACATTTTTTTTTCATTATATTTTCTTGAAATGCAATCTCTAGAAATGCTCAACTTTCAACGAGCTTTTCTTTGGGTGTAGAACTCCCTTCCTGTTGTTTACGAGATGATGCATTTTGTTTTTCTGCTGCCATTATTGCCCAGGAAACATCAAAACCTACTAATGTCACAATTCAAAGCTCATGCTGTCTGTTTTAATGCACACTTCCGAAAGTGTTATGCTCAAAAAATCCATTAGAAACAGCTTGCAGAGACAAATTGCTACCTGAACTAATAAATCTTGTTGAACGACACATGTATTGTAATTTTTCTGAACATGGTTTTATCACACAGCTTATTATCACGTTTAATGGGGGCTGTTTTCACTTTTGCCATTACTGCACACTGAGGTTTAATTCTCCTGGCAGTGAGGAGGCAGAACAGAAGTTAAGGCAGCGTGGAAGGCAGATACACACAGCGAGCTCTTCAAATTCATTTTGTCTTGTGATATGATTGCAGCTGCGTGACTGTGTCCTTATGAAGCAATGGCAGGAGAAATGAAAAATACATGTGCCGCTCAACTCGATTACATTTGTTAATGCGGCAGTATGTCTCTGCATGCTGTTTCTAATGGACTGTGCTTTTGTTTGTCACCTTAAGTGAGCGGAGAGTTTCTCGTTTCACTTCACTGGAGGTGAATTTGGGAAAATAAAATGAATCTGCTGTGTTTTATTCAGGGAGGAATGGGTTGCTTCCTGTGTTGCAGCTATTTTCTTATTGCTATTCGGATATATCTGTTGAAAAATAAGTTCAGTCGCCACAGTTGAACCTACATGGGGAAAAATAGAGGTGGTGTTAGTGGAGACTCGGGGTGTACAAGTGGTAAATGTAAAATACATGAGGTATCATGACAAATGATGCTACAATAAATCATTAACATAATTAATGCCAAGCTGTTATTGGATTCCTTCCCCCTCCACTTATATAAGAAAATCTAATATGCGTACATGGGGTGAAGTTACAGCGTATGACTTTTCTGATCAGTGTCTCCTACAGTAGATTGTACTGTATAAAGCTTGGTTTTGAGTTTGTTTGCTCATATTGGACCAGTGAGAATTTCCATTCAGGATGCTGGTATTAAGTAATCATTTCAATAAGCAACGCGTGCTGGGTATACTGTATGTTTATGACATTGTGTTTATGTTTTGCTGATGATTGGACTTGTCCACCTTCGAGATATTCTAATCATGTTGCAGGTTTTTTTTGGCTGATGCACTTGTAATGTGGGCACAGATGATTTATCCTCTTTGGAACTGTTGTGTTACTTTAAAAAGTCACGTACAGTAAGCGCTGCCTGCCAGGCCTTTTTACTCTTTTTTCTTTTTTCTAATAGAACACAATGCTGCTCATTGACATTCAACTTAATATGACTCACCACTGTAGCAGCGTTTGTAATTATGGATACATTTCTCCAAGGAATTCCTCTTTCTATTAGGTACTATGTTACTTTTTTTTTTGCTAATGTAGCAGTACAGTTAATGCCAGTGTGTGTGTGTGTGTGTGTGAGTGTGTTTCTGAGCTGATGGCAGCGCACATTCATTAAGCTCTGTGGCTCAGGCTTCTCCCCACCAGGATTCACAGACAGCTGTCAGTTCAGTGAGGGACTCCTGCACTGATTGTACATCAACATACGCTCCCACTTGCACATTCCACAGCATATCTACCTACTTCGAGTTTTGCATACCCATCAGTGCAGGACTACTGCAGTGTGTGTCTGTGTGTGTCGGGTGAATGTCAGGAGCGATCGCACAGCCACGACCATTGCTCCGCTGTCAGTTTGAATATGCAGGTTGACAGATGCAGACGTACATTTGTAAATACTCTTGAAATGTAAAGTTGCGTAAGTTGTTTCTTTTTTGTTGACGATGAATTTCACAAAGGCTGAGAGACACACGAGCCCAACACATTATCTCCTCCTATGGTTTGAATCCACCTGATCCAACATCCAGTCCAATTTCCATCCCCCTTTTCTCTCTTGGACTGGTGAATGCTCTTCTCTCTTCACTCGCTATTCTGGTGCTGGAAGTAGTGCACAGTGGGTTCATCAGAGCTAGTTGCTGTTGGAAACAGGCTTTGTGGGAGTGCTAAGGATGAGCCAGTAAATGTGATTTAAAAAACTTAAACCACGAGTTAGAAGAGGCCAAAAAGCCAGAGAGATGCTAAAGCACTGGTGGAAATAACCTCCAAGCGTAATTCAAGTGACTAGTCCACAAACATTTAATTGCCAGCAGTCAAGCTTCTCGAATGTGGAGCCGTTGCTGGTTATAGCTGAATTAAATTTTAATGGAATATGTTTTGTTTTGAACTGCTGGTTAAACAGAGCAAGACTTTTAAAAGTGTCACAGATACATATTTTCACTTCTTTTTATGAAAAAAGCATTGGTTAGAATAAAAATGTCCAAATAAAAATCTATTTAGTGCAGATAAAGAAGATGTCCTAACCTTGTGCTCCAACCGAGTTTCACTAGATGTTCTTTTCATTGCCATAATTTATGTCTCTTTTATTTTACCTCACTGTTCCTGTCTGTTGCTGTAGTAAGGAGTCTTTTTTTTTTTTCTTCTGGTATTCATTGGTATTCAGACATGCTGGCCCGAGGTGGCAATCTGTTAAAGAACGTGGAGGGGGGTGTCACCTCTCAGTTAAGGAAGTGCTGCCATCCTCGAGGCCTGGTGTGCTCGGACAGCTGGCCTCAAAGTTAGCGAGTGTGACTGTGGAGGAATGGATGCTAAATAACAGAGCCTACAGCTCTACCCTCCCGCCTGGCTGGCTGGCTAGCAGGCGTGACGCAACAGGACGGAGGCCAGAGACGGCCACAATCCATTACTTTTAACTGAGGAAGAGGGGAGGCAGAGCGAGTGAGAGAGGGGGAGATTGAGTTAAGGGTCCGGAGCACCTTTCAGCACTCTCTCCTGCATGCTAATTCCAGCAGCACTTCGGGAAGGATCAAAATATGCTGGCTGAGAAATGTGCCCTTTCAACTCACAAAAGGAAGGAGAACTTCTTCCTTCCTGCTCGATGCTCCACTTGCAACCAGTTTATGCACATATGCATATTAACACATGGCGGCACAGTGTTTTAGAGCACATGGCTGGTGTTTTTTCACTGTTAGGTCACGAACATCCTTAACTGATACAGAGAATAAACCTGGATATTTGATTCTTTTAACAATAGCCTACACAGTTAATGTGCTATTATTACACAGAATAGCTCTGCAGAGGCGAGTGAGTTAAAAATGCAGTTAAATCAAGATGATAGGAAAGATAAAAAGGTGAAGAAGGTACGACGGTGGAAGTTTACACATCACACGCCGCGTGTTTTGATTTTTTCTTGCAGATATATCTCTTCACATCACTCAGGGATGTCATGACACACGCATCCACACCGACGCAAATCATCCCCACTCCTTAAAATTTCCCATGCACGCCAGAGAGCGCGCCGAGCATTTGTGCAGAGACTATGAAGCAGAGGGTGAGTTTTTTGAGGCGCTGCTTAAAGCTATCACTATCGGAGTGGAAAGTACACATGACAACCGGTTTACAGGTTCCAAATGAGAAACCACCACAAACAGTGGTGGTGGGGGCAACAGCATGGATTGGCACCCAGTGACAGTGATAAATTTCCCCAATCGTCCAGTGTGAAGATCTGTCTAATCTTTGTGGCGGCTCGCAGCGGGGTAGGACCCCATCACTCTCCCATTATTTGACAACAAAACATCCGTGGAGAGCAGTGAGCCAGGTTCAGTTAGCTACAATACACTCCCTGCATACACAAATCCTGAGCGAGGGGGATTATAACGCGGCTCTGTTCCCGGCCGTTAAAGGGGCCAGGCCATTAAAATGCAGCCGCAACCACCTATCGGCACTCTCACCGAAGAGTGGGTGAAAGAGAACAAAACAAAGCTGCCTGTCGATAGCCTTTAATTTTCAATGGAAAGCAAATAAAATTCAAAGTCTATAATGGCCTTCATTTTCCTCCAGACTCTTGAAATTGATTCTATGGCTTAATTTGGCGCTGTCAGGTGGGAACGCGGTTGGCAAACGTACACGGCTGCACGCGGTTCACCCCGGATGACTCGATGAACAGCGTTTGCAGCAGTTAAGCAACAAAACATTTCTCCACCGCCATCCATCACAGTCCATATGCATCTATCACGGCCATGTGGTGTTCAGTTGGCAGTTACAAGCCCCGCGTTTACACCCAAAATGTTATTTTGATTTCACTGACACAGAGATAATGTTTCATAACACACAGTCAGTCACGAATTAGCCCATCTGTCTGTTTGAGCTTCCCAGTGCTGATGGAGTCTCTCTGTGTTTGTGTTTGGGTTTGCGTCTGCGTCTGTGTGTGTGTGTGTGTGTGCGTGTGTGTGTGTTTGACCACAGTAGCTCAGCCCTCTCCCCCACCAGGATTCACTGACGGCTGTCAGCTCATTGAGTGACTCCTCCACAGATTGTACTTGAGCCAAAATCCTGATCCCTCGTCGCACTCGTGCTTTGCTTTCTCACTCCACCCCAGCTTGTCGACGCGCATATGCTGACACACTTGCGCATGTATATACAAGAGCTCACACACACACACACACACACATGCAGGACGGTATGTTGTGCTGCAGCTTGTGGCATTCAACAGGAGACACTTGTGAGCGTGTGGAAGCGCAATTCGAAAGTGCATCTTGTCTCTGTAATTCACTCCAACCAGCATCCGCAGCTCTAATGACGCCAGTTTCTCAAACCACCGCCTGCTGCTGAGCCTCACTCCCTTTTGTTAAAGAACATATTTACTACACTTTAGACTTCTTAATTGTACTTAAGTTAAAGTAACTCAATGGGCGGATGCTTGTAAAGAGCTTCTCATTCTGTTTCCTACAAGTCAAAGAGCAGGGCTGCTGGTAAATTTAGGTGCGTTATCAAAATCCTTCACGATTTTATCCTGCTAACACCGGAGTTTGTCAGTATAATTAAGGAGCGTGTCATCTAAATATAACACTATGGGTCTTAACATCTTAGTATGTGTTTTAAGATTTCTCTGCAAAGAGGAATTAATGTCATGCTGTGGCTGGTGTGGGCTGCATGACGACGTGCTGCTGTTGTGGTTCACAATGCTGATGTTAGCAGCCGATTTGACTCTTACCATGCTATTTATTGTTCAGTTACTAGCCCCTATCATGCACATACTCATTAAGTAGGCCACCTATCACCTACTAGCGGGCCACTAGGTTTCTTCTTCTTCTTGCATTTGGTCATTTGGCAAAAGATTAGGAAGGAGATGAGAGGGTGACAAAACACAGGACATTAAAATGAGAGACACCAGTTTGTTTCCTATTCCACATCTACAGTCCCAGCTTTATGTTTTCCAAACTAGCTGCAACGTTGAGTGATAAAATGATCGTTTTCTATCTTTTTTTTATTTTTTTATTTTTTACAAAGGTAGATCTCCTTATATTTGTACTATTTATTATGCATTTATGCAGTTTTGTAAATTAATGAGAGCTGGTTCGTGGCAATACTCGAGTCATTAAATCATTTACCATTTAATTACCATGATAGAATATTTGAATTAATGTCCACCTCTAGCTGATGCATATCAAGCCATCATCCACCTTTTTCTCTGTCTTTATTGTGTGCATTTTTTCCCATCTTTAGCTGTTCACGTTGCCCACTTGTGTCCATTTGACTGGACAGCGCGGTGTGTTGGTGCATTTGTCTTCTCAGATGCGTTGCCGTTGTTGGTCTGAATGCACCCTATGCAGAATAAATTCATTGTTGATGTTGGTTTGTTCTTTGGAATTTTATTTATAAGAGAAAAATTACGATAAAGTAGAACCATTGTTATCATTTGATAGCTTGTTTAGTGGAGTCCTACCAGTTTGAAAGTGTTTCACAAAGCCAGTGCTCAGTGGTTCTTTTTATCCTTTCAGGATGGATGTGTGTGCAGTACCTGATCTTTGTATTTCTGTTCTTGAAGGCAAAGGTAAAGTTGAAAGAACTGCAGAGTAGAGCGTACAGTACACACTGAGTGGTTCTAGTGGGATTAAACATCTGTAACTTGAGTGTTTTCTCAAAAGTAAAAGAAACAATTTCAAAGTTTTTCCGTGTTGCTCTCGTCTGTGCTATGCTTACAGGAAAACACTGCCCTCCTCAATGTGTTTCCCCTTTACATTAGTCTACTGCACTGCAGCCGCTCTGTTGTGAACAAAGCTCATACAAACCTACACATTCATCCCCGTGTCTCATCAGACTCCTTCTCTCCAGCCTCCCCCTTTTTCTCCTCATCAAAGACGAGGCAGAAAGCCTTCGCGCTGGAAGCCTTCCATTGCTGAACAATTTTGATCATGGTATGAATTTTTAAATCTGAATCCAACGGGAAAGAATGAGTTCAGTCCTGAATAAAGAATCAAAGCTCTTTTTTTTTTTTTTTTTGGAGTGTTTTTCATCTCCTCCTCCTTGTCAAACACTTTGTTTATTGTCTTTTCCTTCCCTTTTCCACTCCTGCTGTCTCGCTCTTCCTAAACCTCACCCAGCGCCCCCGCATGCCATTTTCTAAACAAGTACAAAGAAACGATGATGCCCAGATTGAGAACCGGTGCGATTTACATGACTGATTACAGTGTAATTTCACACTTATTTGCATGGATTTCCTCAACATCCTCGCCGAGCTAATGGATTGTTAGAGCTCTGCAGCCAAGGCCATGTAAATGAGGATGAGCAAGATGGAGTGAAAGACAGGGGGAGAAAGAAGACAGAAAAGAGACGGAGAGGCAGCCAAAGTTCAAGTTAAAGTTCAAGGTCATTTATCTCCACAGCCCTTTATCACGCGTGAGTCTCAAAGGACTTTAAAGAGGCAGACACAAAAAGAAGAAGAGAGACAGGAACAAAAAAAGGAAATCCAATTAAAAATCAGCAACCAATCACAAAACAAAATGAAACGAGTTGTTGAAAGGACGTGACTGCATACCAAACCTTCTAATCAGCCGGCAAAAAAAAAAAAAAAAAAGGCAGACCTACACTTTATTAGGCTTAGGAAAATCTGGGCAATAAAATAGTTGAGCAGTTCTCATTAATATACAGTGAACAGACAGTTCATCCAGCATCAAATGTGAGTTTAGATTTACCACCAGATTCATTATTATAGTCGACTGCCTTAATATTTTACCTCAACTCGAAAACTCCAATTTGTAAAAACATAAATGACATCTTGGTACCTGGACAAGATGCTCTTTAATTATGATATAAATACTGGTAAAACCATAGCTCCACTTTTAACAGCAGCCTTTATTAAAGCTGAGACATGTTACATAGCTCTGCTACTGTACTGTACTGCTTGTGGCGTACATCATCATGAATTCACATAAATGAGAATAGTACTAAACAAATTCATCAAGCAGAATTTGTGTCAAATTCTATGATGAGGTTAAAAAAAAGCTTTGCTTTGCCCCAAAACATTAAGAGAGACATATCTGTGAACCTTTGTCTGACTGCTCAATGAGTCACAGGAGGCTTTGGCAGCACCTCTCCACATTAAGCTGAGTTATGGACTATATTCCTGCTAAAATGTTTGAAAATAGCGCATACTGCAGTTTTAACTAACATCAGTGCATTTGTGTTGAATGCAAAATGACTTTTCAACAGCCTAATATTCTTTAAAATGCAAAATCATATTCCACTCATGTTGGACTGAAGGTCTTACCTCTTCTTCTAAACTGAGTTCTTGCACTGCTTGTATTTATATACGTGGGCATGTAAATAAGCCCAGAATTGGATGATTGTGCACCTTCCAATTTATGTCCAATATCAACTGAAAGACATAGTGTGCCCTTTATATAACAAACAAAAGTAACTGTGTGGGGGTTGAGTGGGTTGATCATTGTGTACAGCTTGTTCAAGTATTACGCCAGAGACACGAGTTCTGATTCTATAAGAAACCTAAATTAACATTTGTGTTCTTAACCACGAGCTATCTCTATCGTTTTTTTTTTTGTTTGTTTTTTTTGCCATATGATACCATATGTGCGAGTTTATAGGAGAAAGAAAAGAAGGAAGGATTTAAAAATGGCATCACGTCTGTGAGTTCTTGCAACTGAGCCAACTATGAGTTGAGAGGATTTAGTTTTTATTTCCATTACAAAAGTTTTAATGGCAAATGAAGAAAGTCGCCACGGTGAGCTTGTAGCGCAGCAAGATCATCTGGACAACAGCGACTTAAGATGCAAATGAATAAATCATGCATCCTGTACTGTACGTACAATGAATGATAGAGATTCATACACGTGAGGTTAACTAGAAGGTGAGATGGCAAATGGACCTCTTTTCTGTTAGTGCGACCTGACAAGAAATAAAAAGAACAAAACTGACTTTAAGCTACAGGATCTTTTTGTTGTATAAATGCAAAAGGTAAAGCTACAATATACTCTTTGTGTTGACATTGTCGTTCTGTCTCAGCATTCATTGTTTTTAATGGAATCATGTTGAGCTAGCTAAGAATTACTGAGACTTTATTAAAAAAAAAAAAAACAACTTCCACTTCTACATCTACTAATGAATAGCTGGTGCAACTCCATTGAGGCTTTAATCACACGCAACCTTTAGAAAGCATCATAAAAATGTCAGTGTATAAAGAATATATAAATATAGACAGGATGTACAGATTGGATTGTGTGGATCACTCGGATGTTCAAGGCTGCAGCAGATTGGTGGTGCTGCTATTAGTTGTCAAATGTGTGTCACGGGGTCTACATATTTGACTGTAAAAAAAAAAAAAAAAAAAAAGTGCATTAAAGCAGCCCAGCTCCGCTCTACAAAGTGCAGCGTTTTATTTTTCTCTACAGATGCCATTTATAGTTTTGTCTGAGAATTTCATCAGTGCGTTTTATGAGAGGTTGGCTGCATTTGACATCGCTTTTATGGGGCCAGTTACTTTTTATGTGAAGCCTTCAGTGGAAATGTTGATGTGGCATGATCACTGGATTTGGAAGTTTTTATGGATCAGCGGTTCTGCCCAATCTACAGTACAACAGCGTCTGTTTAACTAAAAGACAGCGTCCAAGGAAGAGTTGTTTGGAGCCCACAATTTTACTTTCATCTTAAATACACAAATATCTGATTTAATTGCTTTGGTATTAAACCTCCACTGTGCTGAACAGGCAAATATCTTTGTTTTATCTTCATTATGTGACATTAACACTCTCATGTTGCTCTATCTTCTTTTAGAGTCTTCTCGTAAGTTGTTTTATTTTATTTTTTTTCTCCAGTGACCCACACTGCTTATTTTCTTGCAACAAGTAATTAATTTCCACTTGTTGTCATTACTTAAACTAGTTTTAAAAATGAATTATGGCCAACATAATGCAAATTGTGATTAATGGTACCTGGATTTAGTCCATTTGTTCTCATGGAAGCTGTACAGGGCAGCTCCCCGGGTGATTCATTTCTCCTGTTTCCAGAGACACGTCGTTTGTCTGCTTTTTCATCACCCTTTTTGTTTCTCATTGTTTCCTTTCACTTTCATCATAAGCCGCATGCTAATGTACATTGCGGCCAGGATAGAAACTGGAATATATCATTGTCTGATTACATTCTATAAATGGATTTGCGGCTATTTGCACAGAGGAAGTGTCGCTGTGACATTAGATATGAAAAGCTGACTTTTCAGTGCAGGTACAGCCGCAGTAGGTTGTCAGAACGTCCGCCCGCTCTGCAGCAGCTCCCCGTTCTGACGGAGAACGCTGCTGAGGGAATTATCGGCCGTCAAGAGGAAGCTCTATTAGAATATCTGTGATGGATCCTAGAGTGAGAGTTGATGTTGAGGCTTTTTTCACAGTGAGTTTTTTCTTTTTTTTTTAGGTACCTTATGCATAAATGGTGCAATTCAGACTGCTACTTAAGCCCTTTGCAGAGGTGCTTAAGTCTTCTCTCACACACAATTTCCTACCTGCTCGTTCTGACATTGAACTGAAGTGCAAATCTGTGCTGCTTCCACCAAGCTGTGCACTCAACAAAGTCATTTGCATTATTTAAACAGTTTTATGAAAACCAGTAATATTTATATAATCTGAGCTATAGTTGTTAAAGTTCTAAAGTGCATTATGTACAGTGATTCTCTGATTTAATTACAGTTTTATATGCTGGTGTTTATTTGTAAATGGCTTCACCTCATGAAACATTAGGCTAATTAAGCTCTATTGATTCAGCAGGTTTCACTGAAATCGATGTATTGAAACAACTAACATCTATACAAAGCGATGTGAGAAAGCAGTCATCACTCAAGAATATGCAGATCAAATGTCTGATGTTACACCAAGGAAAATTCCTTGTACTTGATGCGCAGTAGGTTCACTAAGAGGTTTTTTTTTTTTCAATTAAGAAAAACATGTTTCAGATGGAATCAGTGAGCATGAAACATGAAAGAAGCCTATACATCTCCATGCAGTAGCAAGTAATATTCATTTCCTTTATTTAAAAGCCTATGTGATTAAAAACAAACAGACAAATTAATGAAACTGATACCACTGACTGTAAAGTACACATTATCTGTATCAAACTGTTAAACAGATCATGGGTTATGACTTCAGTCTATACGATGCCAAAACAACCCCTTGTGCAAGTGAAGTGTAAAGCCTACATTAATCATATCAACTGGCTTTAAACTCAAGCCACTGTTCACTCATTCATTACAATTTAGTGTTCAGTGTAGGGTTACTGTAACCATTTGGGTGTTCGGCATATTATATAAGTGTATCTCCACATCTAATCCATGTGCTTCTATATATATGCAACATCCAAAGTAGTAGAGTAGTGAATATATTTTAAACAGAAGGTCCATTACCACTGCTCAGCGTATTAATAGGGCACAGCCACCACGATCTTCGTGTATTAAATTACTAAATATCACAGAGCTTCCCAGTAACAAAAAAAAACCAAAACATGTTATAAAAAACAAAGCCTTTTGTGAATTTTGTTATCAGTGACCAGAGGGAGTTGCACAAACCCCCTTCAACACTTGTAAAAATCTTGTTGTGGTTGCTGAATCACCAGGTCTAACCTGCTGTACAGCAGCTCCAACGCCTCTCCACCACTTACTGTACCGCTGTCCAGTCTGCACCTAAACCCCCACACTGCCACCCCCTCCTCGCTCTGCACTGTACTCTTTATCTCTCCCTCTTTTCTTCCTCTCCATCTCTTTCTCTGTGTGTCTTCCTCCCTCCTCCTCACCACGGTGGGGCTCTGCCAGGGGCTTGTGATCGGATTTAGCGCTGCGTTCTCACTCCGTCTCCCATAGATGAGTGACAGATGGTGGCCATTAGTGTATATTCCATGCATCTGTTGCAAGGCGCTAATTTATCTCATTAGGAGAATATGTGGAGGGGGAGGAGGAACGTGTAGGAGCAGAATGGACCATTTTATTATGAGTGTAAAACACAGGGAAAGATGCACCGAGCTGGCTGATATATATAGAGAGGAAGGAGGCGGAGCATCACAGTCTTGGGGTCACAGGGTACAATCACTAATCTTCAGGATTTGTGTGTGTGTGCGTGTGTGTTTGTTTGTGTGCACAGTTATGTGTGTGGTTGTTATGGATCATTTTGTTGAGCGAACCAGACGAACCCACTCATAAAAGCAGCCATACCCACACACACTTATATCACAGCGTGGATGTGCATTGGAAAGGCATGCACCACACATGCTAGTTATACTCATTAATGTTGCACAGTGCTAATATAAGCCGGTCTGCATGCTGAATAGAGGCTGAGCGTATTTGTTGGAGGATGGGTCGACACAGTCTGTTGGGTGAACCGTTTATAATCTGACATACAGTAACAGTATGATGCTGTTCTGCTCTGGCGTTGCTTTTTTTTTCCCCCTGAAAAATACTATTACATTTGTAATATGCCGCGGCCTTGACAAATAGTGGTTTCTGGTTGCTTAGCACCAATAGGTAAAAACGTTAACATGAATAACTGAACACAATGCTCATGCTGCAATGTTCTTGCATGATTCGGTGTGAACTGTCGTCACAACCGACATAACTGTAAATTTATCTGCACAAAAAACGTATTATTATGATATGAATTCAGTTTTTGTGTTGTAGTCACCCCAGACTTATCTGCCACGCAGGCCGAAAACACCCTGTTGACATGTCATCCTAATGCTAAATTGATGTGGCAAAGCTGTTAGAGAGCAGTTGCATTCCATTGGCGTCACTGTTTCCAAAATCTATTTAATCTGTGTTTGTCTTCCAATAACTCCGCAGCTGCTACATGTTCATATTTCGTCACTATAATCTCTAAAGGTCTGTGTGTCGGGTGTTTGAAGCATATGGGAGCTTTGTACATGGTCTCTAAAGCCAAAACAAACTGCTAAAAGATGCTAAAGATGTGGAGAACGGCAGAGTCAGGTGACAAGTGGCCCTTTTCGCATTAGATGCCATCATGTGATCTATTTTTAGTATGAGCATATGAATGAGTGCAGCTTTAAATGAAATCTTCTCCTGTTGTTGCGGTCGATTATTGTTATACTGCCCTTCCCAGACGTAACTTTCATACATTCAGTGTATGGAGCTCTGGAACATACATTATATTAGATTGTCTTGAAAATGAAGACTGACTGTGAGATGAGTTAAATGTGACATTTCCTACATGACACAGTGCAGAGCGGCACCGAGGCCTTCACGACCTGCAGCTTTCATCACTATCATTAATTCAGTTTTTGATAGGCAGAGGGCACACCTAGAATTGAACTCCATAAACAGTATTAATGTGAGACTGAATGTAGTTTCTCTTTGTTATTCCCGTTCACAAGCTCAGTCTCACCGTGGATTTGTGAACTAATGACAATACCATATTAGATTTAATGGCAATTATGATGCTGTAGTTAAATAAAACCCATGTCTACCTGCTCCTGTTACATGAGGTAGTCAGCGCTCTGATTTGTCTGGAAAATGTACTGAAAAAGAGATGCGTACATTGTTTTGACATCAGTGTTCATTACTACATGAATTTAGGCATACTGGTATAATTATACAAGGGAAAAACAAAGAAGATTGCTGCAAAAAAATCACAACTTCCTCCACATTTATTGTAGTGTCACAGTAGCTTAGTTTCCTAAATAAGATCTTAAGATAGCACCAGCTATGAATTGCTATTAGCCCAACACATGAGTCGACCAACTGGTGAGCTGTGGTGGCTTTCTGGGTGATTTTATAGTTGTCTTGTAATTAAAGTGTTGAATTTAGAATAAGATTTAGAAGCTCCCGATTATTGCACCCATACAGTAGTTACGTCAATAACACACTAAACCAAATAAAAAGCCAGACCAGCCAAAGGTGGCACATCATCTTTCCTCCTTATAAGCTTAAAATGCAGTGAGCATGTTTAAATTTCTGTCTAAAGTGTTAACTAAAGTGGATTAAAGAGGCCTGTACTCTGTTCACAAACTCCCTAATGCCTCCAAAAGATTGTTTCACCCATATTCATGAATAAAGAGCGACTTTAAGGAGATTTGGCATCAGGGCTCTTATTGACCCATCTTCTGTGTATGGTTTTGCGGGGCTATCTGGGAGCCCAGGGGAAGGATTTAGCCTAGCCAGGAAAAATCTAATATTTCTCCACATTAAAGTCAAATAAAAGCCACCTGGCAGCCCCTGTGTGTGTGCAGTTGGGGAGATGATACAGTGGTGACCTACAGCCATTCACTGGAGCCCGAGTTAAACACTCTGGGTCGGCCTCCTGCTATCTGCTCCAGGTGCCACAAGAGGTGACACATTCTTGGAAGCAGGCGGGAGACCACGGTGGGTGTTGATATGCTGTCAATTGATGTGTGTGTGTCTCAGCGGGTGCGCGTCTGTTTATGTGTGCGAGCACCTCAGAAATGCATCTAAGTGTTGCGGCTGTATGTGAGGTGAGGCTGGGTGAGCTGTTGCTGCAGCTATATGTTCTGTTGAGGATTCATGCTCTGAATCTGGTGTGCAAACAATCAGCATTTTCTTGTTGGGAAAGCATGCATGAATTAACTGATTTACAATTTATATATAATAATATATATAATATCGTACTTTATAGTTTCTTTTTGTAGAGGACTTCTTGAGTAATTTATATTCTAGGTTCATGACAATCAGTTTGTAGACACTTCATAATTCAATTGTTTATTGCTGCAGCACCTTGAGTCATACATACAATACTTGTCATGCCAGTTTATGAGAGTTGTTTATTAATGTCAAGTATTTTTCAGCAGTTAGGAACACACAGTTTGTATCATGTTTACATATAAAAGGGGCATCCACTAAAGACTCACCACTCGTGCCATCAGTCAGTTTAAAAAATGCCAATGAAGATGCTGCAACAGCAGCACGATTTCATAGACACAGAACGTGTGTGCTCGACTGTGCTGCATGCAGTCCACATCTGTTTCCTATTGAAAATGTATGGCACCTCGAGAAGAGAAGAATACAGACAGCCGAAAACATCCAGTAAGAATGGGCAAATAGTTGCTATTAGCATCCAAACAAAATTCGAAACAATTAAAATGTGCAGTTGAAAGAAAAAGCTAATTAACACAGTAGCCTTTGTCCCAACTTGTTTTTGAGTGTGTTGCAGGCAAAATTTGTTTATCTTGAGATAATATTAATATTTTCTGTTGTGTTTAAGATAATAAAGATTCAAGTGAATTAGCACTTTTTTGTTTTTATTGCATGTTATAAAAACTCCCAATTTACTGTACGTGGGATTTTAGTGTTATTACCGCTGTGTTATATATAGCTTCTGCCTACGGGCACCCGTCTATACATTAATAAGCATGTGTGTTCACTGACAACTACATTAACCATCTATTACAAAAAAAAGATGGGGGTTTAAAGTAGAGTGAGTAGATGTAACTCACATAGTGGTTGATTACATAATGCTCTCGCTCCAAGTTTTCTAAGCTTTTCCTGAACTGGGGTGCGTGCTTAACTATCTGCCTCATTATTTTTAATCAGTCATTTCTAAACAAATTAAGCACTGGCAGTAATGCATATTACATATTGATCTTTACATTTTACACAAACAACGTGAAATTATAGGCGAGCACATGTACAGTAACACTGGTCGATAACACAGAAGTCTGTGCTAGAATACAATCGAATTAGAGACAAGAAAATCCACAGTGAAGCTTATTAAAAAATTAAACCAACAAACGCACATAAAACAGAAGGGGGAACGAACATTTAAGACAGGAAAACAGTTTGCTAATTAGCGCTGTGCTGATATTCGATGTACAAACAAAAACATAAAAAAGTTTGTGGAGTGGAATCAGATTTACCATTTAGCCACTGCTGTGGTCAGGAAACTTTTGCCAAGTCTCTCACACGGGCCCGTTCCACTTACTGGTGCTACTCAGACGAAGAAAACGGGGATAATTTATCAATCTCCGGATGCCCGTAAGTGCTGTCTGAATTTATCTGGCATCACGAGAAGATAAGGACTTGAGTGGAGCTGTACTGCATCATCTACCACATACTGTATAGCCTACTTGATTATAGCTGTGCGTAAAACCCCTCCAGATGCAGTAATGAATTGTTATCCAGAACACAGGCGTGATCGATGTGTGCCACCTCACAGCGCCTCCAGGATGTGGAGATTTATCGGCCTCATTTTCAAAAAAAAAAAAAATGTGTTTGTCTGTGACAATTAGGTAAAAAAGTTGTTGTCTCTTAGTGTGAAGTACTGTGTGACTGATGTAGCCGGCTGCTATTCCCATAAACTGTACTTTCTTAGGGTTTAAGGACCAGCAGATACATACTGTAGCAGAGAATTATAAA
Source organism: Anabas testudineus (assembly GCF_900324465.2). Taxonomy (NCBI): domain Eukaryota; kingdom Metazoa; phylum Chordata; class Actinopteri; order Anabantiformes; family Anabantidae; genus Anabas; species Anabas testudineus. The sequence goes on along the minus strand of NC_046617.1, from coordinate 5,930,535 downwards.
ACAGAATGAGATGTAGAATGAGTCCCCAAAGAAACTTCAATGGGAAATGTTACTGTATAACTTTGTTCTGTCAATCTCCTCTAGTGATTTGCTTCTTCTCTGTGCATCATGAATGGCGCTGTCAAGAGATTTCCCCATTTCCTGAGTATGAGCTCATTTGGAAATAAGTGGAAAGTTGTCACAAAGCAAAAAGTATAAGAAATAAATAACATAAATAAAATAACACACCGGTCTTGTTGAATCAAACGCAACAACCTTTTGGGATAAAACGGGAGACTCTGTTGCAGGTTTAGGGGGAGATTTACTGCAGAATAGCAGGATCTTTATCTCAGTTTATGCTGCCATGGCTGCGGCGGAAAGTGTTTTGTTCGTATCTCTGTGTACTTGCCTCTGTCTGCCGTCACATGTCCCTGTGAAGCTGCTGTATTGTATGTTCCCCGCTGCCTCCAGCCATGCTGGATGAAAGAGGCGTTGGTGGAGGATGAGGCTCAGATGCAGGCAGCCTGCGGTGAATCGGTGAGCAGGGACTTGTCTTTAGGGGCGCCAGGTCACCAGGAGGTCTCTTTCATGAAGGTGACAGATGTACAGTAGAGGAAGGTGCACATGTGAGTGTGTATTTGCGGTGTGTGTGTGTGTGTGTGTGTGCAGAGGGAGGTCCTCCTTTTGGATTTTTGCATTGATCAAATTAGACCTTGCCGTAGATGAGAACGTTCATTTAAATGTCAACACTCATATCAGCAGGCCTCCCGTGAAATATGGGGGATTCGGGGAATCATTTAGATGTCAGCCTTCATTTTATAACTTCACTTTAGTGATGAATGGCACCAGTTTGTGTCGACTGAGCACATTGTAAGGGAAGGTCTCATCATGTCAAGTCAATATTCAAATAAGGAGAAGGAATTTTTTCTTTTTTTTTAGGAGTTGAAGAAGGAGACGTCTGCTTATTTGATTTTCAGTACAACATCTTTCTGCACTGCACCTGTACATGATCCCAGTTTCACTGCATGTCAGTTCAGTTGGGAATTTCATTATAGGCAAGTTTGTCAGGTTATTCTCACTACACTCTCCGTCCAGCACTCCGCTTATTCAATGTACTCATCAAGCAGAAATAATAAAAATCTTCTGATTGGTTAGAAGGGTGAGCCTCACCTGATCAGTGTTTACCAATGAATATCGCTGCACTGCTGGCTGTGCTGTTCAGTGGGTTTTCAGGCAGGATAGAGTCTTGTGGCGGTGCCTTGCAGGTGACGTTAGTGTCAATATACATATACATATACATATATATATATATATATATATATATATATATATATACAGTAAGTTACTGTGTACAGTACAGAAAAAAAAACAGCTTTTCAGCTGAGTTACTTCTGCACTTCTTGCCCATCACAAACTTTTACTGAGCCCTGAAGCAAATGTGTAGCACATTACAGCTGCATCCCAGTGAGAGTCAGACTAACACCCTGAATAATTCACTCTGCTCTATCAACATGGTTTGGGAAAGAAAAAAAAAAAAAAAAAAGCAGAAGGAAAAAGTCCTTGCTGCAGCTCTCCCTCCGCCTCTCTTTTATTTCATTATAAATCACACTATTTTTTCCCTCCCTGGCTCTGATTTACAGAGACACATTGAGAGCATCGCGAAGCTAACAAAGCTAAAGCAGCTCGGATACAACCCTGCTGAGACAGTCAGCCAGACAGGCACCTGTGTGCTTGTCAGACTCCTTTTGTGTCAGCCACCTAATTGGGAACAATTAGCCCAAAGGTTGTTTTACATGGCAGAACATGATAGACTTCAGTTATTCCATTGTTCCTGTTTTGTGAATGGCGCTATCTGAATGAAGCTCTGATTGGAATTGCCTTTCATGACGAGGCACAGCGGCGTGTCAGCCTGTCAGAAAGATACTTCCTGAAAGCTCCCTGAAAATAGGCGGTTGAGGTCATTGTCATCAAACGAGCAGGCGTGCAGTTTGTGCCGCGTGCGTCTCATGATCGGCTGGGGTTGGGTACTTTGGGAGGGAACGGGTGGGGGGGGGGGGGGGGGGCGGCGTTGACAACGAGCCTCTCATTTCTATCAGCGTTTGTGCTGAGAAAATAAGAGGCTGTCATCCAAAACACAGTACAACCATGCGTGTGTACAATATGATCAGTTACGGCGATAATAAGTCGTGATGGATTTTCATAATGACTCCACTGGCTTTGCCGGCGTGCACACATCATCACCTTTCCCTTCCACGCTCATTTGTGAACACGCCGAGGCCAGCTCGGCCTGCTGGTTGCCAAATGGAGCTAACCCGGAGCCAGCCAGCGCTGAGTCTCCTGTCTCCCGTGGCTCTGGAGGGGAAGCCATCTTCTGAGGCCAAGGCAACGTCTCCCCAACAGATTCATCTCCTCTGTCACTCTCCAGGCACGAGGGGTGTTTGTTTCACAGTGTGTTCATCTTCCACTTGCGTTTCTATTAACTCAGCACTTAACCTATTAATCTACCTATACAGTTATTTTAATAGAGCGTGTCTGTTGGTCTAGACGTTAATGGTGAGACTGAACCTTAGACAAAGTGTATTGTCAAACTCAGAGCAGCTCCAGTGTTGGTGATCGTCCTCTGCGGATCTGTCCTTGCAAGCGGTTGTTTGATTCATTATTAATAAAAAACTATTGATTAGTAGATCCTCTGTGTTAGCTCCTTTATTATTGAGTAAGGAATTTTCCTATGCTGAGATGCTCCAATTTTTGTTTCACAGGCTCCTTTACCCTGACAGAAATAAAAACCTGGAGGAAGTATTGAACACCGCTCTTCTTGGATTTTTTTATTTTTTTGGCATGTATCACATGTCGATGTGCAACTTTGCACCTACATCTTCCTCTATTCTCTGCTTTGCGGTTGTATCGGCGAAATGTTTTGTCATGAATGTGTGTCCAATCGGGTTTTGGGACACTTGCCACAGTCTTCCCACATCCCTTTGTGCTTTGCTGCTGGAGCTGAGTGGGTTTATGTGAGGGGCAGTATGGTCCTAGGGGGTGGGGGTGGGGGTGGTTTGTGTTGGCAGGAGTGCAGCCCTGATCGCTGGGTTCACTTTTTTCTTTAGAGCTGGGGCCTTGGCTGTCGTTACCAGAAGTAGCTGCAGGGGGATGGCATCGTGCTGCAAAACCCAACAGTGTGTTGGTGTTGTGTTTGAAAATACATCCATGTGTAGTCAGACCTGGGTTTCTGTAGATTTTTATGCCAGACGCGAGAGCTTTGCTCATTGTGGTTGTTTACATTGCGCCTTGTTATAGACACGGTTTGCATGTGTGCATCCAGACAGGTCTTTGTGCATATGCATGCCTATGCATGTGTTTCCTGACTCTGAGTATTTGTGTGTGTGTGTGTATGTGTGTGTGTGTGCCAGCAGGTGCAGCTTGCAGCTCAGTATGTTTATATATTCCTGCTCTCACTGTGCGTCCGGCACTCCGGCACTGTGCCCGGCTTCACCTGAGGCCAAGGAATGTCCTCTCTTCCTCCTCCTCCTCCTCCTCCTCCCAGCATCTCTCACACTCCTCGCCCACGCCCTCAGCAGGCCAGTGGGCGCCTCCGCACAGCCCGGGCCAAGCAGACCTGCCGGGCATCTGGATCGACTGATCCCATCTCCACTCACCTGGACCTAGACAAGGTCAGGAAGTTGGGAAAGAATACATAAACCGCAAAATGATCAGGCCTGGGGCAAGGAAGAGCAAAGGCAGCGTGAACCCAACAGACCTTCTGTTCGTTTTGACAGCGAACTGAAAAGGAATTCCACCATATAGTTAGACCAGGCCGAGAAAAAATCGACACTTCTTCCAATAATTCAATGATCAGAGGTTACACAGAAAACAAAACGAGAGCAAAAAAAATAGAACTGAGCCAAGGTCAGTAGAAGTAGACGAGCTGCGTGTTCCAATATGTGTTTCCTTCGCCCAAAACATGGCGAGTCTTCTCTGTGCTCAGGCTGCTGTGGGAATGAGTGAACTGGGGGTTATTCGGGGGGATTTTCATGCTGTGCTGCACACCAAATAGGCAGAACTGCAGTCAGTCAGAGCAGGCAGAGAAATTCAGAACTAACCCCAGGATCACTCGGCGTCTATAGGAAAAAAAAAAAAAGAAAAGGCCCGATCTCTCCTTCACCGCCCTGTGTTCTCACACAGCAGACAGCGTAGCTTTGTCTCGTCAATCCCACACTCCCAGAATTCAAACTAATACAAGGCCCGGCCCACGAGTGTCTGACTCCGTCAGGATGCGAGCTACAAGAGATTTGCTTCACTCCAGCGCCTTTGAAACAGGTTTTCCCTCATCGCCATTGTCTGTTTGACTTTTAAAGACAATACTCCCGAGGTATATGGGCATGGCATATTCCAGGCTTCACTGATAGACAGAAAAGAAGAGGACTGTCGGTAGCACTGTAGGAGCTGGCCCCTGACAGGGAGCCACTCACCTCGTCTAATGCCAACAGAGTTTGCCTACCTTTGAAATGGGCCTGAACTACTTTTCATGCAGCGTAATTCCCTGGGTATTTCCAAGGCCTCGATTCCACTCACTAGCTCATTCTCTTACTGTCACCCCCCTCCCTCCCCCCTCCTCCTCCCTCCTCTGTCCCCTCTTCCTTACCCTCATTTTTATCACAGTCGTTAAACTGGACCTCCTCGCCCCCCGACAGCAGTTTTTATAGTCCTTGAAGTTATTAAACATGTATAATTACTTTTAGTCAGTTCTGCCGTGGGGAGATGAAGAGAGAGTGCAGAGGGAAAGGATGGAAATGGAAGGGGGGGGGGGGGGGGGTAGTAGAGACAAATAGAGTTGGATTCGGTGTGCTCGTATATCCTCATTCTTCATAGAGAGAGTGGGAGCACTGTGTGTGTGTGTGTGTGTGTGTGTGTGTGTGTGTGTGTGTGTGTGTGTGTGTGTGTGTTTGCCCTCCTGCTACATCCTGCTCATATTTCTTTTATTGGCTGTGTGGCGTTGCTGTTGGAGGGACCGGGGCAGCCGCAGGGACAGCAGGTGCGGCCTCTGTGTGCTACTGTATTAGAGGGTATAAAGGCACCACCGACTGCCCAGGAGTGAAGTGCACGCTGAGAGCCATCCGAACAGCTGCACAACAGCCACCGGGGCCTCTATTGTTTAGAACGGTGTTCATCTCCTATTCATTATTCACACGCCGTCTGTGTTTGCAAGCAGTCTAATTTCATCTTTTGGTTTTTTTTTTTCAGGATGCAGGCTTTTCAACAGGAGACAGGAGTGTTAAGGTCACGCTCCAGTAGGGGGCACTCACCCCGCTGGTGGACTGACAATTGATTTAGGTCATCCGGCGAAGGGCGTACAGTAGGAAGTGCTGTGGGTTTGTGTGACATTTTGGACACGAGGTTTCACACAGGCTGCCCCCCTGTGAGCGTGTCCACGCTAAATATAAACCAGGAGGCAGTGTAGTTTCCTGCTTCTCAGGAGGATTGAGCTCCTGTTTAACTAGCTGAATCTGTTTCCACGGTGGGGTTCAGAGCGGTGTGACACGTCAGATCTTCTTTGTAGAGAATGCAGAGGCTGGTGGGTACAGGCAGGCGCGGCGGAGGCTGGCTTGTTGAAGGCTTTGGAGGGGGCATGCTGGGTTGTTGCTGCAGTTTGGAAAGGGGTCGGCCGAGGACAGAGGAGTTGTGTGCATCCGTGGCATTTCTGTCTGCACAGGGACATCTGGTGGGTACAGGAAGCACTGCAGCGTGGTGCTGAAGCAAATACCTGGACGCACCGCTCTCCCTCCCTCTTTTTTTTTTTTTTTTTTTTCCTCTTTCTTCTATGAATGTTTAGACAGAAGCATATTTTCCCGGCAGCTGCTTAGACTCTGAAAAGTCGGGAGACGGATTAAATTGTTTGTTGTTATGCTCCTTCTACTGCTACATTGAGATTTTTAAATCGTGTGAAACACTTAAGAGATACGAGGAATCCTTTCAGCTGTCTCATGTTCACGCAATCGGCTTCGATGTAGTTCTGTTTGCTCATTTCAGATATTTGCACTTATCTGTACGTCTGTCTCTGTGCTGCTCTGATTGACTGGCTTCCCATCACTGTGCTGTTCTGTTGTGTCAGTCTCGGCCAGTAGATGGCAGCAGTGCTCTGGATTTGCTCTACTGTAAAACAGCAATCCCCATGGACACCTTTTGTGTGAAGGAATGAAGCATTTATCTATCAATCTTCCGCGCTTGTATTTGATTTTTTTTTTTTAATTAAATGAACATAATATACACTTTGTGTGATTTCATATTTCAAATGAAATAGTGCACTTAACAAGGTTATCTTATATCCTTCCCCATTTGTCTACCTCCGTGATGAAAGCAGGAAATTATTCAGATGTGATGCCTTTAGAGCTGATTGTTCCTAGGTTTTTCAGCTAAGGAGCGCCACAGTTTGGACATTAAAATATCCATAAACAACGTCCATACCTCAGTCATACAGTGCAAACATTACAATACATCACAATAAGTTTACTAAAAGGTAACTGCATGGTTCACATTTCTCCTTCTCTTGCATTTTCACTTACATGTTTTCCATAAATGCATATAAAAGCGTACTTGCATTAAATGACCAAATCAATTAATGCTGCAATTTCTGTTTTAATATTTATGCCTTTTATTGATTGACATGTGGGATTTTATTTATTTTTTTTTTATTTTTTTGATGAAATGTAAGAAAACAAATAGCTCTGCTTCTTCTTCATCTGACCAATGGTGCAAAAATCTTTATTTAATCAGCAAAACAACAATTAAAGAATATATAATAGGTGCAGCTTATTTCTTTTACATCAACTTTGCCAGTTACCTAATCACTGGATATAAAGCAGTTTCGTTTTTAACCCAATCAAACCACCAAATTGCTGCTGTTCCGTCAACACAATGCTGCAGGAGAACAAGAGGAAAAAACTCATTCATCTGTAATTCGTGGCGCTCTGATGTCAGGTGCTGAGCACATGCCGGGTTCCAGGCCTCCACCAGCAGCAGCAGACCGAGAATAAACTGGGAAAGCCTTTCCTGTGAACGTATCAGCAACTCTCTGCCAGCTGCCTGTCTGGAATAAACAAACACAGGCTTATTTGTTGCGGGCGGAAATAGGCAGAATCAAACTCTATGCCGCTTATTAAAAAGCTCTCCTAATCTTTTGCAGAGCACACATTGCTCTGAGATAAACACCACCAAATTAATTACCGGTTAATTATCACTTCTCACACTGCTCATTCGAAAGAGGACAATGGAGTCTTTTTCCCTCCTTTTTGCAGCCCAGCTCCTCCCCCGTACATAGGTTTTACTCTCTTCCATGGCCTGATAAAGTGTTTATTTATTCCTACAGTATATTTGGCACGCACAACCTTTTCCCAGCTACTTCTGGAGCATCTGCACTTGAGCATGCTGGGAAAGGGAGAGAAAATATGATTTGAATGCAAATCAGTGATGTAAACACAGACAAACAGCAACACGTTGTGTTGATTATGGAATAATATTCAAACGGAGAATATTGAAGAGGTGGAGGGGGGGAGAAAAAAAATCCTCAACAGAAGTGAATAATGGCTTTGGTGAAACTGTCAGCGAGTAAAAAGAGGAGGACATTCGCAGCAAATGGGGAGATGGTTGTACGTATCCATTTGTCCTTTCACGAGACAACGGCACTAAGGCGGGATTTTAAATTGTGCCATAATTTGATGCAGTTTTGCATTGTTCACTTTTTGCCGGCTTGTGACTTTGAATCTTCAGACTGGCAGGTACAGGAGGAGAATGATCGGTGCGACAGTACTTTAGAATTCACTGTACACCAGTAAGGCAGCACAGCCTCAGTGAGAGGAGTTAAAAAATACTGTACTATCAGATTAGATTTTCTTCTCATCTGTGTCTATGTTATTATGTCATGTTGCAACATGTTCCTTCGTTACCATGAATACATACATTGCAGTTTATTCCAGCAAATGCATCTGTCTGTAACTTTAACATTAACAACAGTGTCCGGCTAAAAATAAGTCAGGAGGTGTTCAGGAGTGTGAAAAGTTTGTTGGTTTAGGTGGTTTCACAGAATTTACTGACGCCTTTCCCTCCTTCAAATGGAGGCTGACCTGTCACGGACAAGAATGCCTTCAATTTTACTCGCTGTGATCTGCTCCGAAATCCCACAGAAGTGGAAACTAAATAAAGTCTTGAGATGGCCTGTTCCCGTTGCTGCGGCAAAGTTGAGAAGTCTTTGCTGTTCTGTATTTATTACTTTTTAAATCGGTTATACGTGTTACAGATATGTGGGTGTCATTTAGCATGAGGAGGATGCTTTGTTTCTGGTTTCTAACAGATGCTTTTAAAGCCGTTTCTTCACTTTTTACAGTTTGTTTCCGTCACATTTCATAAACTGTAAGACAGACTACACCTGTCCTGAAGACACCGGGCTCTCAAGAGGTTCTGCATTGTTTCGGTTTCACCACAGCACCTATACTACAGTAGATCTCACTGTAGGTTTGACTTAACACTGTTTGACAAGTCTCACTGAAAGGAAAGTCCTTGATTTGGTTAGCTACACTGTCAGTTGTTCTCAGAGTTTATCTGCAAAAGTGCAACTTTTGGATAAACACTAACGAATGTGCCAAAGCTTTGAGACGACCGAGCAGATTTTATGTATCTGCATCAGTGTGCTTTTTATTTTTTCTTTCTTTTTCAAGGGCTTCTCTCTATCAGCTCATCGTTCAACGTACAATTTATGGAACACGCGAGAGTTTTGGCACAGGATATTTCCAAGTGGATTTTATGAACAGCGCACACAAGAACGTGGCTGCTCTCTGCCTGTGTTCATTTTAATGCAACAGTAAGAGCAGTGTTGGCAGCTTCCCTGGTGGCAGCAGCCATGAGATGCACCACAGGAAAACACACACACACACACACTCTGCACAGAGAGAGTTCTGGCAGATTTTAATTTCGCCTCTTACCACTTTAGTCCAACAGTTAATGACAAATGAGTGAAGGGGTCAGAGGTTGCATCAAACGTGGCGTCGTACCAGCAGGAGCTGACTGAGTTGATCTCTCAGCATTCACTGTTTTCAGCATTAGGAAATGATCAGATACAGTAAAGTGTTTTACCTGAGGTCTGCTAAGATAAAAAAGGAGGGAAGTTTCACCCACATTTGCGTCTCTCTAGCAGATTGTGAGTCTGCATCCTGGGTGGAGGATGTGTACTCGTTTGGGTGAAGCTCCTCTAAAGGCAAACCTACGTTTCTAACTCAACGTATATTACATTTTACCTTTTTCTCTCCTAACCAAAGAGCCAAGCTGAACACAGCTGTCATAGTGCTGCTAGCACTTCATGCTAAGTTTCCAGTTCTCCTATTTGTACGGTTTCCTCCACTGGTGGCTGCCCGTGTCAAGGACTTGACTTTGCTTCAAAGCCACTGTTAAACAGTACAAGACTGTAGTAGTACTGAGCAGCCTCCATGTGTGCATCTGTAAAGCTGTATGAATAAGAAGACAACACAGACCTTTTTTTTTTTCTTTGAAAACTGTAAAAGAATAAATGTTAGACCCACAGCTTTAATGCTGTTTGCCCTCTATAGAAAGAGTCGGTAAACAGAGGCACAAGTGTGTATTGGGGCTGCTCGGTGCAGAGCAGGTACATGGACATGAGGATAAGCCCAGGGACGCCGAGGAGACCCAGCACAAATGAAAGGCTAAGTAAGGCAGGCAGGCGATCTTGTCATCACATTAGCCCGGACTCATTGTAATTGTGAGGCTGCTGCTGTCAGCCCCGGTGCAGCACAGAGCTCCGAGTCAGAGCTGGAACCAGCGCCCCGGATAAAGTGCTCCGCCGACAGGAGATAATTGAAAATCCAAAAAGACTCGGGCTAATTTGATTACGCCAGGCAATCGCTGAATTGTTCCCTTTATTAAAGGGATTTGATTATGACATGAAGTCAAGTAATTATTGGTGCCGAAACTGCAGGAGCTGTCCCTTCTGATGACGGCCACTGCTAGAGGGAAACAATGGTCCCTGCCTGCGCGCAGGGTTTGTGGCAAGAGTGTGAAGGTAATTTGTGTTCAAAGGAAAAACAAAATCAGTGAATCTCACATGTAATAGACCAGAAGTGTTCTTGTCCTCTTATTGTTGAACATATATGAAACATTCACACATTTAGATTTGGAAAAGCTAAACTGGAAACACTGATGTTTACCATTTTCCTGCAAAAATGAAGAAGGAATGTGGACTGATGTTAACCAAAAATATCTGCTCATAAAACACTCACACAGAATTCGCCATGAGGATGACTTTAACAGATTGACATCAGCCACGAGAGCGAGTGCAAGTGAGTGAAAACAGTCCCCATTAGAGCGATGATCAGCTGTGAGATAAAGTTATGTTTGTCAAAGTAAAAATCCGCAGCATAAATAAAACAAAACTTCAAACCGCAGTGCCGCTCTGCTCGTTGTATATTACATTTGTGAAGGCAGCAGTATGGCTCTGCAAGCTGTTTTTAATGGATTTTTGAGAACAATGGGCGCAGAGGCAAACCTGCAGCTGAGCAGACTGTTGTGCAGTTTCTGAAATACATTGTCAGGTTTCGACTTTTCCCAGGTTCCAACGGCAGTGAGAGAGGAAGAGAGAGAGAGAGAGAGAAAAGTCAAATTGCAGCAGTTTTAACCTTTCACTTTTGATTCATCACTTCCTCGGGACAAGGCGGCCCTACCGACAGCAGAGTATAATTTGGGCAAATAGTGAAACTACAGCATCTCACTTAAGGGACAAGGGAGAAGCTCTTTTCTGTCTTTCTTTTTTTTTTTTTTTTTCGCCCCACTTAAGTGGTTTAGGCTGATGGGATGGGTGTGTTTGTGTGGTGCGGCTTTTGGCTCAACGACAACTCATCTGTGTTTACTTGCAGAGGATGGTTCCAAGCGGGGACAGGTGAATAAAGGAAAGTTCAAGAGTTTGACATGCTCATCATTCTCACTGCCCCCCCCCCCCCCTCCGTCTTTCTGCCTGCTGATTTAAATATCAGCTAAATTCACTGAACATTCCCATTAAGGCCAGAGACAAGTCATGTGTAATGTATGCCCCCTCATGCAGCTCCCTCATATTTGCCACACACACCACCTCTTCTCTTCCTTTGGGCGCTAAATTCATATGAGAGATTAAGAATCCTTTGTCACTGGACCCCATTGACATTTGAGTGAGCATTAGTAAAATTATAACTGCATCTGGACAATATCCAGCCACGTTTTTGCTCCCGATGTGATGATGGGTTGTGCGAAAGGGGGGGGGGAGGAGGAGGTGATGCGATGTAGCCACGTGGCGCACCCAGAAGGGAGCAGTCTTGTGCCTGGTATAGTGTGTGCGTGCGTGCGTGCGTGCGTGTGTGTGTGTGTGCATTTTCGAGCCCGTGTTTGTGAGTTCCTGTCTGCGCTGTACAGTACGTACGCGCTCACACACGGCGTATGCAGAGACGGGAGTGTGGAAGTGTGAAAGACTGATTTTGTCCCTTTTGTATCTCGGCGAGCGGCGCCCTTAGTTCTGCTTGGGTGGAGGTATGAAGAGTCACAGTGGGAGAAAAAGGCGCAGCTCTCTTTAAGGCAGGCTTTACCCACTCGAGTGTTCCCATTTGAAACACAGTGCCCAGCTTATCCACCCCCCCACCCCCACCCCCACCCCCAAAGCACCTTTGACTAGGCCAGCCTCTGTCTGCTCCCCCTTCAGAAAAGAAGGGCTCACCCCACCCCTGCACGAGAAGTGTGGGCAGACTGGCAGAGATGACTCATACTCAGCCTCCCTTCCCTTGTCTCTTCCTCTATCTCTCTCTCCTTTAACCAAATTTGAAAGTGAGTGTGTTTGTAATTCACCTCTGCGCTTGAATAAAGCCGCCCTCCTATCCGAAATGAGCTTTATACACTGTAGATGTGTGATGGCTGTTTGTGCTCCCCTATCCTTAGTGGCAGCAGTAGAATACAAGTGGTTTGAGGTTTATTTATTTATGCCTTTCAGGCTCTCTTTTCCTCTTCATTTTGGGGCTAAGAAATGGCAAGCAAGTGCCGCTGAGGCTGCAGAGATTAGGTTAGCATTGATTGCTTTATTGGTGTGGTTGGATTGTTTTGTATCTAGGAACATTTGATGTAAGCACAGACATTTGTCTTGTCTCGTGCTGTCTCTGTTTCGTCGAAAGATCATTAATTTCTCTCCGTGCGTGGGATTTATTGGTAATACATAAGATTGGGAGAGCAAATGTTTTTTTTGTTATGTACCTTGCATTTCTTTGAATGATGAATAGAGATATAGGTTCAGTCTTTGACCCCGCTATTATCACTCTCATTGGAGCTGTTGCAAGTAATGTACCAATTTTAATCAACACCTAATTACATCCAATAATGCCCATGTAGCTAATCAGCAATTATAATTACTACACAGTCCAGTCTGCAAAGTATAGATCTGACTTGCTTATTGGGAGCTCAGCTGCTGCGAACTTTTGGATGTACAGCAGCATTGATCATAAAAGTCAATCATGACACACATTATAGTAACTTTTTTATGAGGGTTCTGCAACGTTATGCAATCCTTCGTACTCAGTTTGATTCCCCTTCTTTTATTTATTGTGCTGAGCTGGTGTTATCCCCTCCAGACCTCATTGTGGATGTGTTTGAGTATGTCAATACCATACTCTTGGCATCAACCATCAATAGTCCACCCATTAAAATGTGGAATTGCTTAACGCAACACAGTAAGATGCATTTCTCTGTATGGAGACGGGTATTTGCAAATAGCCCTCAGATCAATGGTCTTTTACTGCCTTCTGAAACCATTGTCTGCAAAACAATTGGAAATCTTTGGGAGAGTATAGTGGGGGCAGTGTGAGAGGAGCTAGAAGAGGCAAAGCATCCCAGCGCAGCGGCGAATTAATTACCCTTGTGAAGAATGAAGGTCTATGAGATTTGCTTTTTGGGCCATTATCAAGTGACACCGCGAACGATTGTTTGTCCCACTCTGGGTAATGTAGCCCAAACAATGTCTGGCCCAGGCCATCATATGGATCATTAGCAGCTCGCTGTGGGACCCCCGTCCTATGAAGATGCCCTTCCGGGGGGCTGAGAGGTTGCTGGGTGCTCTCCCTTCCTCCTCCTACCAGGGGACAGACAGCTGACAGGCCCACGGGAGAAAGCGGGCACTGGCTGCCGCTCATTAGGAATGGATGCACTCGAGTTGGGTCATCAGAGCAAATCCCAATGGGCGAGAATGTGGCTATTACTGTAACTGTTGAGACTGTTGAGGGACGCCGAAGCACACGAAGACACCAGTGAAACATGATGGTGCCCTCAAGTCCAAATAATAAATGCCATCACTGTTTTTTCATGGATGGATTTTGCTTTTGGGTTTATAAGAGTTTACAATAATGAATTGTTCATAAAAAGAGATCCTTCACTCTTAAACAGATGCTGTTAGACGCCATCAATCTGTGCCGTTCGCTACATTTCAAGCCTCTTCTTATTCATATCCCAAAGGAGCGGCACAAACTTTTTCCTTTCAATCAAAAATAATCGCATGGCTGTGACATGTAGCTTGATGGCCAACTAACTCATAAGTGCTGGGGCATGTTCAGGAGCTTGTTACAGCCCTGTGTCAAAGTAATGGCTTGCAGTGCTATATGTATGAGACACAGGCGTCTCTACAATTGACTTTTCTTATTGCTGTTATACATCAGTGTAAACCTGATTAGTCTAGAAACATAGTTCAGCTCTTTAAAGCCAGTGTGTGGAAAACCAGGTGTTTACTACACGAAAGGCAACTGATTCTGTTGACTGCATTTAATGTATATACTTTCTAATTAATGTTTTATTTATTTTAATTGTTATTTTAGTTTAGTTTTATGTAGCCATTGCTCCCTTGAAGGATATACTGTATGTTAATATCAGTTATGGCATTCAGAGTAATATGGTGAGTCTGGTTTGCTCTTTCATTCCAAAGCACTGACACCAGAAAGTCACTGTCACATCACAAATGCTGAATAAGAACAAACACTTTGTATACAATAACATGAAATACATGTATGCAATGGCTTATTAAATGTGCAGTTGATTGTTAGGCCAAAAATATGACATTTAGGATGTTTTAGGTTGGATCTTTTGTGCTGTAGTCTAACCTTGTTTGGGCTTTTTTATTGTGAGGAAACCGATCTTTGCACACCATATTGCCTACCGTTTTTCAAACGCAAGCGAAGATAACAAATGTCACAATTTAAGGCTTTTCTACCCGCAAGGTTATATCAGCACTAAAACAAACAAGCTAACAAAATAAATAAATGAGTAAAACGGTTTACCTTGAACCTGTGGTCCAATTTGTTTGTCCAAACAGACATATAATTTAATTCCAGTGCATGTTTTGAATGTAGTGTGCATTGCAAGTGAAATACATTTCCCCAGCGAAATGGGGAAAGCACAAACAAAATTGGCAAGGTGTTGATGGATTTTATGTACAGAGGATGCATAATGCCCCGTGTCAAAAAAGCAAAGTGAAATTTCCTGTTAAATATGCAAAATCCCGGCTGTCTATTGAATGATAATGGCTCGGCACCTTGTCGCTGGGTTGCTGACTCCGTTGGCTGCGCTTCAAAGGCCTGTTCACTAACTTTGAAAAGACCTTGTGTTTCCTGACTCTGGGCTTTCTAAGATTGGACAAATGCAGCAGAAAGAGGGGCTGTACGAGTGCCAGTCACGGCTTCCCCGAGACGCCGGAGGGATGTCAGCCTTTGAAGTGATAAAGACCCACTGTTTCTCAAGACAGCCGTCTCAATATGGCCGAGCTCTGTGATGCGCTCATGTTTTTTAAAAATGACCGTGTTGCTTTTTTGCACAGAGCCTTTTTTTGTGGGGTCACATACGGCATGAGTTAAACTCTCTGCAATTTGTGTGAAGTTGAGGTACTAGCCTCTGGGTGGTGTATGCATTATGGCCACAAGTATGCAGACACCTATTGGTCTATCTAGCTTTGTTCCATTGAAAGGTATTCTAGACGCTACAGCATATAATGATATACACTGATCAATCACAACATTAAAAACCACTGGCAGGTGAAGTGAATAATGATTATCTTGTTACAATTTCATATGTCAAAGGGTGGGATATATTAAGCATCCAGTCTAAGCATGCTGATCCCTTCCGCCTGGTTTGATAGCACCAGGATGCATGTGTTCATGTAGCTGTTACTTTGACTTTGTACTACCTACCTGTATATTGTTGCAGACCAAGTGCACCACCTCATGGCTATGGTATTCCTTAAGGGCGGTGGCATTTCCAGGAGTGGTTGGAGGAGCATTACAAAGAGTTCAAGTTGTTCTCTCAGCTTTCAAACCATGGCCCTTTCCAGGCTTAACAAGGTGGTGCCACAACGCACAATGTCAGGTTCATAAAGACATTTTTTCCCAGTTTTGTGTGGAAAATCTTATATGGACTGCAAGGAGCAATGACTTTAACCATAACCCAACCTAGCTGAAGTACTGTAACTGGTTAAAGGGCCCTGAGGGAAATATCTGCCGCATAACCTGTTATGGTACACAGTTTCTCTGTTGTAGAAATTTGCACTGTACGAACTAAAGAGGCCACGAGAAGAGGTAATAATACATGCTGAAATGGTAGTAGATATTACTTTAATGGTTCAAATTGCTTTGGGGGCACTGGGGATCTGAGGCCCTGCAGCAGTTGTTATCCAGCCTCGCACCCAACACCTGGGACTAACTGGAACGCCGTGATGAGGCACCATCCAACATCAGCGTTGCACCTCGCTAATGGTTAACAATGTTAAACAATTACATATGATGCGTGTCCTCATTTCTGTGGCGATATTTTTCATGCCACTTGGAGTCATTCATCATCATCATCATCATCATCGCCGTCGTCGTCTCCGCATCCTGTTTTTCCTAAATCCAGTGTGCCTGGTGCATGCTGTACTCACCAGTTGTTATGTCACACGTGTAAAGGCTTAATAAATGGTGTGTGGAGCCCCACTTGATGAAAAATGGTCTGCTCCTTGTAATCAATGCAGGAGCAACGTGAATCCGGCCGGCCATTATTCTGTCGGCCTAATCATTTGAAGAACCAGAGACAAACTACCACCTGTGCTCTGAGCATTGATCATGTGTAGGTATTCTATTAAATCTAATAATACACTTTCTTTTGGCTAAATCACCCTGCACATTTCAATACCAAATGACTTCTGTTCATTCTATTAAAGTGGAACTACTCTCAATTATGTTTCATAGTCCTATTGTCTGATACTAATGAAGATGAAACACTTTCATTTTTCCACTTAATTAGTTCATATTTAACAAAGGTGCTGTGCCATCAGACTCCAAGGAAGGAGCGCCCCCCGCTTGCTTTTTCTTTCCCTCCTATGGCATTGAAAATAATCCTTTTACTTTCATGCTTCTATGGAACTTGTGTCTCTGCGTTTTTCCTTTTTTTTTTTTTAAGTTGCAAAACTGTTTTAATTTAATTCCTCAAAAGAGTCCACCTGATCCTCTGCACATTTCTTCTCTTTTTATTTTTTTATATATATTTTTTTGAATGAGCTTATGGGTTGTGAACGCACTGATACTCCAGGTCCTGTTGGCAGGCAGTGCCAAGGACAGCTAATTGAAGGTGAATTGATAATGCCCCAGCTGTCTCTGTGTTGCAGCCTCATAGCTGGTCTGCTGTGCATGTCTTTGATAAGTAATTCATCTGTTTGGCCTGGCAGCACTGCCTTGTTGCTTTCATGTCACTCCCTCTCCCTGTACGTGTGTGTGTATGTGTATGTGTGCGTGTGTATGCGAAGCCTTGGATGCTCCCTCCCCCAGGCTATGTGTCTGTAGTCATGGTCAACAGGGGGTGAATCCTCTGCTCTCTCTGCTCTTGCACTCTGGGTCTCTGGGTGGCATTATAGTACTTCATCTTTCTCTCCCAGGCTTCATTCTAATTGGATCCACTCCTGACTTGCCAGAAAAAAAGAAAAAAAAAAAAATCTCAGCGAGTCAGCCACCTATCCAGTCCTCCTTGAAAACCTCATCTTCAGAGAACAATCCAGAAGTGATACTGAGACACTGACTGATGTGACACCCAGAGGTGCATCTCACCAGGGCGCCACGAACCTGCTCCAAAACCTCCTACTGTTGCTTTAAAGCCAATCCTCCTCTCCGCCCCCAACCCCCCGAGCCCCCCACCTGCCCTCCGCACACAGACGCACTTCACCTCCGTCAACCCGCCCCACCTCTGTTTTTGCGTTGCGATTCATTAACATGTTTGAGGTGGACATGGCGGACCACGGAGCAGCATCTGAATCAATGCCCTCGCCTCCCAATCTGCCCTTTATCATGTTAATATGATTTCCATTGATGGAACGCTTTTTCAAAATGGCATCCCTCTATGGTTTTACATATTGACTTTTTAATTCATGGCCCTCAGTGCTGCATCACTCTTGTTGTGCCGCCGCTGCAAGAATGCTCCCAGATCAGAGACGGATGTTGCTTGAGTGTGGAATTGACTTCAGGGCAGTGTTTTTTATTTTCTTTTTTTTCCCCCCTTACTTTGTGTGTGTGTGTGTGTGTGTGTGTGTGTTCGTGTGCATGTCTACACCTCCTCCCAGTTGTCTGTCTGCCTCCCTGATAGTGTGTGTGTGTGTGTGTGTGTGCTCTCTTGTTAGACCTAAGCCTAAAAGAATTCCACTTCAGTCTCATGTTGCTGCGGTGATGAGTAAGTTGTCTGTTCGCTAATGTTCTCACCAAAATACAACTCGGCCTCAATAGTAATAATGTTTCCAGCTCCTCTCAATAGCCAATGGAGGATTGTCTGAACCTGTAACATAGGAACAGGAAACAGAGAATTTAATGCCCTATAGAATTACATTGTACAAGCAGTAAAAACTCAATTTTTACTATATATTGTTTCTAATGGCTGCTCTTTTCTAAAGTGTTCACAGGCCTTGTTGAGATTAAAAAGGTATGCTGCATGTTTAATTGAAACTAGTTTCTGACTGGTCCTGGAATATCTGGAAGATTATGTAATAAAGAGATTCAGCCAAGATGAGTCTGAATTCTCTCATGGATTCTTGAGATGGAGATTCTTAAAATAGGTCACTGGCTCGTTTTAAACCTTTGTTGTGTTTGGTTTCCAGTTATATCTGTACACAAAAATAAATAATAGAAATGATTACCAACAGTATTAAAGGAAAAGCATGCTGGTGCCTTCAGAAAACCTCAGAAAATTGAATTGAATCAGAAAATGAATAAATAATCTAGATCTGAATTCAAAAAAGGATAATATAATGAAATAATTTCATAAGAACCTCACGGTGCCACAGTGATTTGATATTTAATACCATGCGGAGGTAGCTGCAGCTACCCACTCCATATGTTGAAGCTCCCCCGTGCAGGACTATAAACAAACGATCGCTCCCAGCGTGCTGGAACTGACAAAAAAAAAGTACTTTAGATAAAAGCGTCTAATGCCAAGTGAATGTAAAATTAGAATTATTGTTGGAATTGCACAACGGCGACACAGTTGTGCGATGCCTTTAAGAGTCGTCAAATAGCTGCTGTGAGCTTCATCCCGACCAACTGTGAGCAACAGTTGCCGAGTCATATATGAACAATTAAACTTCAATAAAATCATTGTCACCGTACCAGTCGTCCAATCCCATTCACGCGTCAGATCATAAAACGTTTCCATTACAGCCGCAGCAGTGGCCAGCCAATCACTTTGTCTTTGCTTAGGCTGTGGACACCGAGCTTCGTCTGGGGTTCCTCAGTGGAGAGCCTTGCAGATCTATGTTGAGCTCACTGATTAAGCAATGGCTCTTCTCACCATTTCAAACGACAAGCTGCCAGGGACTTTGGTTTTAAATTGTGCAATTAGTGATCTGGCATGCTTTGCTTGGCTTCAGTCAGACTCAAATCCCAGTCCAGGGCCTCGCCGAAGCACAGTCGACAACAGATACTCCAGGAGCATTTGTCAGACAAATTCATCTGAGCCTCCACTTCCACTTTGCTCTCTGAGCACACTAACCTCCCTCAAATGTCAGCCAGAGTATTTACCGTCTCACCGGTGGGTAAACAGTGGTGATCCGGTTTAGATAGCACCAGATTTACTGTGATTCTTCTCAATAAGAGCAGATAATAATTCACTGTTTGGTAGATTTTTTTTTTTTTTTTTACATACAGATGCACAAAATTATGTTGAGTATGCACTGGCCTCTGCCAAAAGTTGAACCACTGCTCACATTCACTGTATTAAAATGATTTATTTCTCTGCAGTTATAAATTATACATATATTTACATTTACAATATCCACCTAGGACTGCTACAATAAATCTACATAATCTTGTTGGGTTTACTGCAGCAAATATATGAATTAGGTTACTCATTTTAGGTTGCAAAACTACAAAATAGCCACCTCTTGATCATTATGTTGGCACAAAAATGGGAACTAGCTTATATAACATAATTATTACTGTACTATATAAATAACCTAAGCTTGAATAATATTGGAAACAGCTTAGATAATAGTCTTAATATTTAATTTTCCCTTTGATGTTACGGCTGGCTGCATTAAAAGTTCAAGAAGAATATGGTAAAACTTGTCATCATCACCGAGATTCATTTGAACATGTATTTTTAATAGACTCTTGTAGGAGTCGAATTTCCACAGCTCTGAGAACTGCTTTCATTTCAGCAGTAGTTTGTTTCATGTCTAAAGCCGAGCATCAGGAGTCTAGCATCTGACCAGCTGGGATTTAATGTGCCTTGCTGATAGATGGAAAAACTTGCTAAGTTGCAGAAAAAAATATTCTGAATTACAAGTACCGTCCCCCCCCCCATCCCCCCTCCGTCTCTTCCTCCTCCTCATCTTGCATCCAGAACTACAGCTGGATGCTAAATATAATTTTTCTGGTTGGCGAAAACAACAGTCATCTGCAGAAATGGCATTATCTGTCGTTTATCACTGCTGTTTTTGCGGTGGTAATTAACTTTTTAATGCTGGGAATTTTGATATCTATTACAAATTAGCACTATTCTTCCTGAGCTCCTCATCAGGGGCACAACAAACACGAGACGAGACACATTAGAATGGAAATTTCCCTCTGGAGCTGAGCTCTATCTCTGTGACAACTGTTGAATCGTCGTAGTAATCAGAAGCATCCAAACAGCATGTCCCAGCATTCATCCGCCATAGATCCGAGCGTCAGTGGTGAGAAGAAATAAAACTGCCAAAATCACGGCACACAGTATATGTCCCAATTTTCAGTTGAGGCTTTCAAATCTATGAGAGTGACTTTACTGATGATCATTTCTCTCCCTCAGGAACAGGAGCTGTAAATGTTAACAACGCAGAGTTTTTGGACTCTGGCACAGGCTGAAATCCTATCTCCCTGCCAATATATATATCTCCCCAGTTTAATATGCTTTAACCCGTCATAACTGGCACAAATTTGAGGTACTTATACTTTATGCATGTACACTTTCTACATTTCATTAAAGTATCCTACGCAATTTAAAGTAGTTCAAATTAACTTCACCCGCAAGCTACAGCAGGGAAACTTTTTTATACATATTAATGACATCAGCACAACACAATACAGAACTGTGATAAGACATAAATGTTTACTTGTTACATTCTTAGTTGTATTGTAAGTAGAAAATCAGAACATGTCTTCGACCTCTGGTCAGTATAGACTTTAAGCGTTAGTCCCAATGTGGTGATCTTGATGTCAGAACTATCTTCGGATGATATAAATGTGTTTTGCGCTGTTTATTTTTATTAACTTCCATATTACATCACAATAACAGATCATGACATATAAACAGATATCACAATAAAGCTTACTGGATACTTTTCAATGTGCTATATGTATTTTAGTTAGTACTCAAATAGTGTTTGATGCCCATCGGCAGTGGGTTATATTACTGTTTCTTTTACTACCTTTCACTTTGCCTTGTCCAGATTTGTTTTCTTCTAGAAGTCATTTTAGAGTGATTGGTTCAACATCACCTACGTGTGTGTGTGTGTGTGTGTGTCTGTGTGAGAGAGATTACAGCAGGGAACCACAGCAGGTGATGACAACCTCATGCCATAAGTGGTACTGATCCAATCCATTAATCAAGCAGCTCACAACGCTCAGGCATTCATGCAGACCATAACCATCGTGTACTATGATGTAATATCCAGAGCTAGACATGTAAGTGATGGAGAAACACCTGCATGTTTCATCCGCATGGTCCCATCATGGTAGTTTGCTAGTTCTCCCAAAGCAAACAAAGCAATTACAGACGCTGTCAGTCACTGTCAGCTGTGGCATCAGTGATCAATCCAGCCCACTGGACTCGGGACAATAGACACGAACATACATGCAGGGGAGTTAAATCCTCCCCCAGCTCCCAGGCCTGCTGTTCATTCAGCTTCCTCTGCTGGGATCGGAGGGGAAACCATTTAGTGTGGCACGCTGCTGTTTCTCCTGCTCTACTGCTACTACTCAAGCGACATCTTTAAATTTACAACCCAAAAATATTGGCTAGATGTTTTGATATGAAAAATGCTAACCCCCTGGTGGTACACACTGGGCGGTATATATTCACTAGTGCTCTTTGCATTTAGCTTACAGAGCGTAAATCAAATGAAGCAACTTTGGTTTGGTGTTTTTAAATCTACATTTCTATATTGCAGGTTTTTTTATTCTGTTTTTGTGGTGATATACTGCATGATTGAAATGTAGATGTCCTGTTAGTCTTTTCAGTTTCTATATCTGCCCATTATTTTTACAGTCTACAATTAGGGCTGGGTCACGGGAGGCACTCGGTGATGGCACTGCCCTTTTACCCCCAAATGTTCCCAACACACTCCTGCATGTCGGAATTGGTAGGAAAATCAATAGCTGAAACAGAAGCAGAAGAGACAAGAGTGTAGACTAGAAGCAGAAATGGCAACAACCTGATCACCGAGTAAACCCTGACACACACACTGAACACTGCTGATGAATGAATATGTGAGTATCTGTGGCTGGAGTTTTTCCGCTAAGTGAACAGTTATCGCGGTGTCAGAGCTCCGAGGGAGAAAAAAAAGGCATAATAGCCCCATTCTTAACCTTATTTCATTGTGGCTTCCGTGCATGTACATTATTCTCAGTCGCACCTGTCGCCCTCGCGCAGCACAGCAGATAGAGATCTAAAACTCTGATTGCCAGTCTAGAGGGAACGGGGGGGGGGGGGGAGGACTGTGTTAGGCTACGGCTACAGGTCCCCACCTGCACGGCTACACTGCCGCGCCGCTGCATGGGTAAAGAAACAGCCATACACACTGACCTCAGAGCTGTTGTTTAATCACCAGGGCATTTTAATGGCTTGTCAGAGTAATGAAATATGGTTGGAGGCTACCTGGTGCAAACATTACGATAAATCCCTCTCACACAAGCCTACGCAGGGCTTAATGGTTATAAATCATCACTTTGGGGAGAGAAAAATGACAGCTATTAAAATAATGAATGGGATGATTAATTTTTCACATTAAAGATTAAAAGATATTAGAGGTATCATCAGATATTTGAGCTGCCGTAAATGTTTGAAAGTGAGAGCTTATTTTCCGCACTTTATGACACCCTCTGTTTCTTCACTGTCAACCCCCCCTCCACCCCTCCTCTTTTTTTATTTTTTTGGTGTGTGTGTGTGTGTGTGTGTTTGGGGGGGGGTTCCACGTTGCTGTGTGTGCTGGCTGGGTGCACCCGCCGACACAGGCATTCCTTGCAACTAATTTGTGCTCTTGTAAAAGTGCTCTGAGGAAAAGCCTTGAAGAACACTCATTGCTTGAGGCAGTACAGGACCCTCTCAGCCTCTCTGCAGGGGCTCCTCAAGGCTCTCACCGACATTATTTCATACCTCTAAAGCTGTCATACCTATAGCCTTTCACAAGAAGAATAAGAAGAGCTGGCCAGAGCTAGTTTGCTTTGTTTTTTTGGGCATTTTTCAGATGTTCTTGTCAGTTTCCCCAGCTGCATCTGTTCCGTTGCTAGCGAGAGCTGATTAGTCAACTTTCTGCTTCGAAATGCATGTCGAACAAAGACAGTATATATAATAACACATGCTCACTGAGCTGGCATAAATCCTCATGTATAGACAAACTATGACAAGCTCTCTCTCTTCGTAAGATGGCTCCCGGGAGAAGGTGTGTTAGTGCAGATAGATTCCTAATTCTGCTTCTCCTTCCCGTGGACTCGCCGTGTTGTTCAGGCATACATCACCGAAATTGCAAGGCGAAAGATTAGAGGGGAGAAGCATAATTAGAACATTAATAACCATACATGTTGGGGAACATAAGTAATTTACTTAATTTTTTTTTGTTTAATGATGAATGGTAATGTAAACAAAAGGCAGGAGAGTGAGCGCTTCAATTAGAATTTCCAAGTTGGGCTCTGTCTCAGCAGAGACGTCAACGTAGGCTTCTCCCACTGTTGCCCAATTATTTTTGTGTTCCCAGGCAATGATAGTATTGCTTGTCCATCTGCAGCCTTCAAAGGGATATTCAAATCGTCTCATTGAAGCAACTGCTCCATTTGTTGGCAGAGAATAAATTGTTGGCTGGATTTTTTTGTTTTTTTTTTATCCGCTCAGAGCAAAGCCAGGTATTTGTGCAGCTAAAGTTATTTACAAAGTGGTGGGAAATTTAAAGGACTCCTCTGGCGTTTCTGCCTTTTTTCTTTGATTTCTCCCTTTATGTGTGTGTGCGTGCTCGTGGTTGTTGTTGTTGTCGCCATTTTTTTATTTATTTTTTTTTTGTTTGTTTCCTCGTGCTGTCACCGGAGACGCTCACGATAGCCGCCCACGCTCGCTTCATGTTCTTCCAGCTCCCTTTTTTGTCGTCCGCTAATGATCCAGGGACACCAAATGAAGGGGCCACTCAAACAAAATGGCCACCTTAGCTGCCCACTTATATCTCAACCCTCCCCTCTCGAATCAATTCTGACATTTCATTCTGCCCTTATAGAAGGTAATGGTGCATTCAGAGGTTGTTACCGGTAATGTTGAAATGGTATTGCTTGGTTTCATTGGATAGACGTACTGTAACCTCCGCTGCAGGATGGCTCCCGCTTCACCCTCTCCTCACTGTAGCTTCTACTGTATCCTCGTGTTTTGCCTCTCGGACTGAGACGTTGGTATTTACCGGCTCAAATATCTCGTTTGGCACAAGTGGGAGCAGCTTTTTTTTTTTTCATTTTCTGTTAACAAGTAACCAACCAGTGTTTGTATTTTCCTCCTACTCTTGTGTTCACACACAACATGAAGTGAAAACAGCCTTTTAAGTCGGCTAGTCAATATGCTGTTTCTAATATATTATTTACTGCCTATGGGCTGTATATCAGAGTGTGCTAAACAACTGTTTCGTTTTGCAGTCATAATCATGTACAGAGAAATCACAGAGCCAGATGTCTGGCCCTCGTTTTACAGCATTTATGTTTTCCTCTGAGTTTATGTAAAATTCATCTTCCCTGTTTTATTTATTCCCCCGTTTTCACAGACTCAACAATTAGTCAATTCCCAATCAACAAGAGAAAAGAAATTGCTTTTAATTACTTTTGATAAATGACAAATTGTGTTGGCCTGGCTCCCTGCAAATGCTTAATCAGGTCCTGGGCGGGGTAGGGAGGCGGGTACTGGGAGAAGGGATTTCTGCTGGGATGAAATCAATGCGCTTTCTCTGCGGTTCACCGACTGGGCTTCTGGGCAACAGCCAACCTGAGGCCTGTGAAGATACACAAGTCAGCAGAAAAACCACCCGCTATATGAGAACAGTCGCACACACACACACACACACACACACACACACACACGCCAAGGCATAAACATGCTGTAATCCTTAAATGTATGTGTTTATGTAAGAGGCATATATGTGGGTTGTAATGTTCACTCACAAGATTAGATACAAACAATCGGTGTGTAGACAAATGCACATTTATACACAACTGTGATTTAGTCTCTCCCTCTGTAAAAAAAAAAACAAATGCAATCACAGTCATATAATGGTATTACTTAAATGTAATAACATCTCTCTAAATCTGTTGGAATTGAAATCAAACCTGAAGTACCAAATATATCCCGTAGACTAATTACAATAAGCTCTGCCATCATTATTTTTTAATCACAGTTTAGAGAGTTTTCTTTTTTTGAAATCATCTTGTTACCAGTGGTAGAATGAGTTCCTTCACCTAAAAAGCTCGTCAGCTTTGGTGCCACTGTAAATACATCTGTAAATACATCTGTAAATACATCTGTTTTACTTGCTCCAAGTCTTAAATGTGGAAAGAAACAGTTGAAGCCTCATGTGGTCAAAGATAAAATCACACTAACAGAGGCTCACCCTTCCAACCAATCAGGATTGTATTTATATCTGCTCCATTTGGTGCCTTCATTACATTAAGATGATCATGCTTCGAACGAACTCATTCCCAAACACACACTTCACCTGCAGCCGACTCTATTTTGAAGGAAGCTTTTCCTATTTCTCCCCTTTCCACAGGGTTCTTCAGCACCTGTGGCAGCAGCAGCAAGTCGAGTGACCCGGCTTCAGTCTGACCGGCTTCCTTACCTGTACATGGAGACCCCCAGCTGGGCAGGTCAGTCTCTCAACAAACCGTTGTAGCCTCTTGTGCGTGTGTGTCGTGCACTGTGGGTCCTTTCTGTTTGTACAAATCCTAAGTTTACACCCGCTCCTACTTGGGGTTTGTTTTCTCTGGGCTTGTTTGTTTTCTTGAGAGGTCATTCCTGTTTTGTGACTGCTTTCTTTCGTACATGTTTTGAATTTCATCTCCACTCCTGGACGTGCTTGATTTGGAAAAACCCGACTCGCATTTTTAGTGAGTCGTAAAAAAAAAAAAAAAAAAAAAGAGAGACCTGTTCTCACCTGGCCTCGCACGAAAAAGCCAAAAGCGCCGGAGTTTGAGAAAATGGCTTCACGCCCTCTCGCTGTGGATGTGGCCTCACTGTAATAAAGCCTGTATGCATGTACGTCTTACTCTCCCCTATCCGGCCATATTGTGCTAATGTGTGCTGGTTAAGTAGCGGAAGACTAGAGAAAGACTCTTATCCATATGCCTGAGAGCCCAGGAGCCGGCGTGATCGCTCCCCAGAAGGAACCCTCTGCCTTCTTGCCCATCCTCCGTGGAGCCATATAGCAGGTGGCAGTGAGGATCAATGGGCCTCCACCATTAACTCCTCTCCACTTCACATCTCCAGCCTCATCTCCAGGGGAGACCCGCGGGGCACGCGGTATGTCTTACTGCAGCACACCGGGAGAAATAGGGACGTTTTCCATTATTCTAATTGCTCGGTTATAGTTCTATATTATTGCCGTGATCACCACTGTGGCTTGGTAATGATGGACCTCCCATGCCCCCACGTATAGCTGGTGGGTGTTATGCCTCCCTTGTCGCTGCCCATTGAAACTCCAGTTGTAGTGGGTGTTGGAGGAGAGAACGGACGCAAAGCTGATAAGAAAATAGGATAAACAGCAAAAACAAAAGAGGAAAAAAAAAAAAAAGCACTTCAAATGTTTTGATGTAAGAGTTTAATCAAATATCCTCAGCTATTTACATTCTCAACAGGTGCAGCGTTGGGCTGATTTATGGGATAAACACTGGAGTTCTAGTGCTTGTTCATTTGCCTCCACTAAAAAACCAGCAATATGGGGCTAATTTGCAATAATTTGCTGCTGCTGTGGCCACTGGTTAAGAATGTTTATATAATCATGATATAATAAGAAAAATGAAAATGAGTTTTTCATGCAGTTCAGGCCCTGTCAAACACAGCTCACGGACTCGCTAAATGATAATTACATTCCTCAAGCACAGTATTACATTTTAGCCTCTTACATGGACTTTGTTCACGGTAAATGGGGGAGTATTATTTCCATTTTAAGGCGGTATAACCCAGTATTATTCCCACATCTGTGCTCCCTCAGTACAGTAGAAGGTTTTTTTTTTATTTCCCACCATCAGCGATTACACGAGTAGTCTTCCATCAGTCAGCAGATGAGGTGAGGATTATAATGAATTAGTTTATCCTCGAAGACTCTTGCCTTTCTTCTTTCTGTTTATAATATCCCATTAGCATGCCGTAGTCTCTCATGATCGAGACATTGGAAAAGCTTTAGTTTAAGCCACGGTGGGCTAATTGATGCTAAATATTTCACTGCTGACCTGTAGCTCTCCCTGCAGGTCAGAACATAAAAGCTGCTTCCTGTTTTGGATTTCCTCTCCAACAGTGGGGTTGGTACTGATTATCTCGCCTTGTATTCCTTAGAAAGAGAAAATCTTTGGCCGTCACGTCTGTACCGTTTCTTTTTTTTTTTGTTTTGTTTCTTTTCTTCTCCTTCTTCTCCTTCTTCTTCTTTTATTTTTTTTACAGGTGTGGGCATTGATCTTTGCCTTTGCTGCGGGGAAGTGTGTTCACTTAAAAGGCTCACTGATGTAGCAGAGCTTATTAAACAAATAGGCCAGAGAACAAGGCCACAATCGCTTTGAATCTTGGAGGAGGTTGCCCGTCTTAAAGCACCACTGTATCAAATATGAAACGCTCTGCTAACAAGGTGTGTAATCTATTTTAATCAGATCATATTTTATGAAACAAGGAGAAGGTTGAACTTAAGTAAGAGAGAAAGATAGAGATTCTGGCGGCGGGGTGGGGATTGTATTTGAAAATTGAATGTGACGGCCGGGGACTATGACTGGATTTTACATGCATTGCCAAATGGTCAGCTATGGTTAACTTTAGAGGGAGCTGGAGCTTTGCTGTAATGGGAGGCTAATTCAGGGCCCATAACGCCTGACAGACTGCAGAGCAGAGCTGGAATATGGAGAATGAGGTACGTTAGAGGCTCTGGGGCTGAAGTAAAGGTCTGTATTTGTCTGCAAATTGCTGGATTGCCTGAGGATATAACAGGGTCAACAGTGGTGTAGCATATTTTCCTGAGTGTACACAGACAGTGTCACAGATACAAACACAATGCGGAAAACACATTCGCTCAGACGGAGAGACTTGCTAACTCACTCAAATAAAGTGTTGCACGGGGGTGACTTCATGTTGTCATCGCAATTCAGGCCATGATCCCTTTTATATATATCTTTACTCTGCCTGGGTTCATTGGCAGGTGTCTTCAATCACGTTTCTTCTCCTCTTGCGCAATAAATTGTTTCAGATCTTGTGACACTAGACTTGCTTATGAATATATGAATATATATATATATATATATATATATATATATATATATATATATATATATATATATATATATAAATACACACACACACACACACACTCCAAAGACCCTATGAAGCTCCACTAGTCAGAAAATGTAATGGATAGAGAGATATTATATACTGCTCCGGGAAGCGCCATTTGTCAGAAAAGCTTTGCGTGGTTTTTAATGATCTTAAGAAAGCTTCTAACACCAAAAGCCTTATTAAATGTGTGTTTCAAACTGAAGTTGACAGTGTTTCGTCCTTCTGGAACAAACTAAATTCCCCGCTGTTATTGTAAATAATCAGTGAGAGATCTGTGCTGCTGTGGGACGTACCACTTCCACGAGAAAATCTCTCACATTTAACACCAAACGTCTGCCCACAGTGCTAAAATTAAATAAAATTAAATTCACAAAAATAAATTCATGCTAAATGTTTATGCTTGAAAATTGCATTTGACAGCCTTATTTAGATCTCTCTCTTGCTAAAAAAGTTCCGTGCTGCCATGGGAAATACTGCAGATATTAATAAATATATATTAACAGATCAAGATATTAGTCATGGCTCAGGGAAGCACCACTTGTTAGAAAAGCTTCCTGTGAACAAGGCCAAAGAATTTCCCCTGATATCAGTCATTGCAGAAGCACTAAAAGAAAGCATTTAACACCAAAACTGTTAAAAATTGAAGCTGACAAGCACTGTGCAGTATAGTTCATTTTCTCTGTATTGTGTCACGGTAAATACCTTAATGAATTTCTGTGTGTATCCAAGGCCCTTGCCACCATCACAGGGGTGATGAGGAAAAAAGGAGGAGGAGGAGGAGGAGGAGTGGGAGGAAGAAGAAAGGTGCCTGCATCTTTAAAAGCTAGATAGAATGAGGGAGTGGGGCGGACGGGTGGCTGGCAGGATTGTGCTGACGGCAGGGCTTTGGTTCAGAGCATGCCCATTAGAGGGAGCCATAAATCCTGGGCTCTCTGGGCCGGGCTGTGTCAGCAGTCCACTGAATGAATTGATTTTAAACGCCACTGAAAAAAAGAGAAAGACAGAGAGAGAGAGAGAGAGAGAGAGACGAAGAGAGAGTGACTATTTAATTCACCCTCCGCCAGAAGCCCACACCCTGTTCCACCCCGCTTCTCAATTCAGGACTGTCATTGAAAAGGGGGAGGAGAGAAGTCTAGAAACACTGAAACTGTCACCAGCAACAAGCCCAGGGCTACACAGCCCCCACACGTTTGATTTAAACACGAGGGAAACACACAAACCAAATACATAATCTCAAATTCCATACAGCATTTGTTCTCTCCCACCCCTCTAATTTTTCCTCTCTCCTTTTATATCTCTACAAGAGAAATGAGACATATCATAAAGAAGAGGGAGAGAAAAGGCACCGCGGCATTTGAAATTCAAATGTGTTGGATTTTGAAATTGATGTATGTGTTTATTCATTTACGAGCAGCATCCATGTGTGCATGCATTTATATATTATCAGCAGCAATGAAACGCTGAATAGAAGGCTTGTACCCCATCTCCCCCCCCCCCCCCCCCCCCCCCCCCCTCCTCTCCGTGCCCCTACCCGTCTTTGTCTCTTCCTCAGGCCGTGGCTGCAGTGCCACGATCAGCATCGCGAACAGCTGTGGATGAGTTTCAGTGGTTCATACTTAGTTTTTCATGTAAACACATTTAGTATCTGTGCTTACTTCCTGTCTGACGCATCACTGTGTACAGACCTGTTGGAGTGTCTTTAGATGTGGAGTGTTGTGCTGCTGTAGCACCGTTTTAGAGAGAGCAGTGTAGCGCTGTAGAAGGCTGGGCTGAGGAAACCAACCCTGCATGAAATGCAACTGGAAAATAGAAATAGAGCATGCGTGCAAAACAATTTTTGATCATTAGACCTTTGTACTGTAGGTGTTAAGAATTTATTACACTGCTGAATGGTCAGATAGATTTAAAGGCTAATATAACTATCATTCCTATAGGAAAAATGTGTGCTACGGCAGTGCTGCAGTGGACATTTACTCTTAAACAGGCAGACACAATCATAGCTCTTACATATTATCACTTCATAAACTACCTATGGTTAACCTAAAAGTAAAGACAAACATGCACAACCAAACCAGGTAGTCCACAAAAGGGCACCTGTGGTGTGCATGTTAGAAAAAGTTGCCAGTTCGACTCGAGTTTTGTTTGTGAGTGTTAAAAAAAAAAAGTCTAATGGCTGATTTTTACCTCCAGTTTGGTCTCCACCTGCTCCTGAGAGGAACATGTGACATTAAAAAAGCTAAATGTTCCACTTTTTTCCCCTGCCAGTAGCTAACTTTACCTGTCTGTCACTTGGTGTTAAGCAGGTAGTGCACAGCTGACGTATCAGAGCTTGTTTGCTGAAAATGTGAAGATGACGAAAGAAGTTGAACTACAAAGTAAATGAGCCTCAACAATGAGCTAAACGAGGAAAAAAGCTGTAGAGAGCGTGATTCTTCTGCGGTTTATCATTGTGAGAGACGTGATAATGAACTTTATTGATTATTGCGGCTTTAACTAACGTGTTTTTCAAATTTGGTTAGGCTGATTAAAAAAAAAACAATAAAGCATGCTGAAAACAATCTGCTCATATTATTTTGACATGATTTTAGGTTTGGTCGGTGGTGATGATAGAAGGGTAGGTGGAGGGTGGAGAGACGCTGGGCAGCGTCCTCCCTGGCTCATTACGCTGTTTAAAGAGCCGGCTCCTCCGAATCACCTGCCCACCTCCACGCTTCAAACAAGCTCAGCCACCAGAGATCATACATCAACTTCAGTCCCCCCCGGCTTCACTTTTTCACTATTCGCCTCCCAACACATGACTCTCACACACAAGCCGCACAGCAAAATGTGGAAAACAGAAACCGTCGCTTGTTGAATACTGATGTCCCACCTGCTACAAAAGGAATAATACATTGGTTAGAAACCAGCCTCGTGTTGTTATGCATGTGGTCATGAATTTAACTGAATGCTTCCAGTGGACTTGCGCCATCCAAGTCCATTTATGGCCGCAACATTCTTAATGCATGGCACCACTGCATGTAAAAACTACACTTTCTCATGCCTAATTACCTACGGGCTAAGGCATGAAGAGGGCTCTGTGTATTACTATAAAGATTGCAGGGATATTTCACTTTGAAAAATGGCAAAGCACACAGGGCTAAGGGCTTGATTACAAGGAGTGGGGCACACAGCCTCTACATCTTCCTTCCCTCATTTCAATTATGGCTGACTGGAGGCACGGCACTGCCACCGTCCTCAAATAAAACTAAAATATGATAAAGCTGAAATATCAGGCTGGGGACTGCTCCAAGCCTTGAGCCATGTAAGGCGCAGATACCCGGCACGTAATTACAACATTTGCCAATATTTTTTTGACGGGAGATTCAACATGGATATGAGTGAAAGGGAGAGGGGAAGGCATGAAGTGCGTTTATGACACATGATAAAAAGCACATTTCATTTTGCCTTCCCTATGGATGCCAGGAGACTTGCCTGTATAGAGCTGCCACGGCGCTCCCCCATGTAAAAGCGTCAGGTAGTGGTGTTATTTTTAAGTTGCAAGATCATTACTCATGTGTAAGATACATGAGCTAAGAGAGGATGCGCTGTCATAACAGAGGACAGCGAGCATCAGGAGCGCAGAAAAGAGCGCGTCATTTCCAGTTATGTGTCCAATGAAAAAGAGGAAATAAATAAAAAAAGACATTCCTGTGTTTGAAGTAAGTGGAAATTCCCAGTGGAGCAGCATCTCAGCAATCTAGGCAGGATGCATTTATTCATTTTATTTATTTTAATAGAGGACGAGAAAGCGCTACGAAGCATATTCAACTCACATTCGCCCTTTTAAACACTGCCCTCCCTGACCCCCCCCCCCCCACACACACACACACACACACACCCTACAGATGGAAGTGATGTGCTGTGTGGCTCCTTTCTCGCCATGACACTCCAACAAGGTGGATCTCCTCTGGTGCCCAGACGCTCTCGTGGCCCCTGCACCCCGGGCAGCCGCGGTTCGGCCTCCCTTACGTCAGTGTTAATAACAGTCCGCCATGCTCACCATGCTGTGAGTGCCACGCAGGGTCAGCGCGCCACAGATTCAGCCCTTTCGGAGGAAATCCCAGCCAGCGTGATGCAAATTCTCCCGCTACACTGGAAGCAGCAGAATGAATGCAAATTGACAGAGGATTTGCAATGAATGTAATCTGTGTTAGCACATTTTAAGTTTAACCCTTAATTGCTTCGGAAATTGTCTTGACTCGAGCACTTTGTTTGTCGGGCTAAAGCTTAAAAAGTAAACAATTAAGCAATTAAATTTAACGAAGAAACGCATGCATATGTTTATGAAATGCTGTTTGAGACTCGACATGTTAACTCTGACCAGAGTCACGGCTTGACTCTTTGTGAATCCCCTCTTATGAATGTGAGGCGCTCCACGTGAACACCAGTGTGGCCTTTAAACAGAAGTTAGTCTTCACTAGGTTCTTTTTTCTTTCTTTCTTTTTTTTTGGATATATCGATTAAAATCAAAGGGGATAAAAAAAACTTTTGAAGTTTATTCCCTAACATTTCCGATTTCAAGTTCTGTGGCATTCAAAGCCAGAGAATTTAGTAAATTATATAATACTTTCTTCAAGTATATTACTCACTGTTTTGTAGATTGATGTACATAATGTATCATTTTGTAGATCTCATCTTGCTCATTAAATATGAAAAATAACAGAAGCCTTCTCCCCTTCTTCTGCCGTGATTTAACGGACTCTCTGGAGCTCTTCAGATAAAGGCTTCTTGTGTTGTTTTTTCTATGTTAGTTTTTTTTTTTTTCTCTTCCAGACTGTATAAGTAGCTCAAGCACCTGCTTTTCAAAGTGAAGGAGGAAATGTTTTGCAGGAGGGAAGAGCCTCTGCAGCAAAATCAAGAACGATTCCGCCTCCTTCACTCGTCACAGTGTGGGGGATTCAATCAAAAGTCTGCCCTGTGACCTGTTCTCTGAGAAACAAACAACAAGCCGAGTCTCCGAAGACCAAAGCCATCATAGGAGGGTGGCTTGCACGTGAGCTAAATGGTGGAACCTTTCTGAAAGCCTCCATCATAGAAAAACTGTGAGTTGTCGCAGTGGAGAGTGACTAGCATGGTGGTACATTGATACATTGATGCAGTGAATGCCTCGGACAGTGCAGTAAAAGTGCTGAGGTTGAAATTAAGCTGTTATCTCTGGCATGTATCACTAGGGAGGCAAGAAGCAGTGGTGCAAAGGCAGCAGCCTGTTTGCTTTACTGTTATTGCCTCTGCACGTCTGTCCTCGTCTGACTCTCCTGATGCTCAGACATTTTAAATGCGAGTTTGTTTCTGATCTTTTCTGTTTAAACATTAAACCCTTTTTTTTTTATTACACTGCCAACAATGCAAACAACATTTTCACATCCATAAACCAATGGCACCATAATAAAACCTTTAAGAAATAATCTAAGTACCAGAAAACAACAAGGCCATCACTGAGAAAACTGATGCCCTGAATCACTTTACAAATGAAAAAGTGAAATACTTGTTTTTTCATTTTTATTTACCAGAACAACAACATTGATGTGTATATTTTAATATTTGGAAATTAATCAAATGTGTATTTGACATGTAAAATGTTACACTTTGGTGATAAGTCTGGACTTAGAAGGACTTTGGTGCATTATGTGTTTTGTCCCAATTTCCGTCTTCATATTATATTAACAAAGACATATAAAAGCTGTCTTGTTATAATGTGGGCTTTATTTATTATAGAGTGAATGGTGTCTTCTTGGAGCAGGAAAGAAAACACAGCCTCATTGGGGGTCATTAAATTATGTTAACATCAGCTTTAACCACAGCTGTCCTTTCATAAAATTACTACACGTTTTCATAATAGTAGTCTGTATTTACCTGGAGCAGAGAACACACGCCTTTTGATACTTCACATGCCTTTATTCTTCATTTTCCGTTTCACGCTGCATGATAACTCAAAGCTTCCTCCATGTTTTCATTATAATGTATTGCACATTAACATAGTAATTCCATCAGTCCAACAAAATCACTGAGTTATACCAACTCTGTGTGCTGAAAATTACATTCCTATGTAACTAAACCGTGATTATGTTTTTTGTAGTGGCCATAATCTCACAATGATTATGTTGTGATGCATTCATTTTTGATTGAATGAAGAGCTATATTTGTTAAGGGAAAGTGGGTTGAGAGGTGCTGGCCGGGGTAGATGGATGTACATAACATAATGTACAGGACTGACAGATTGCAGACCTTAGAGTTTATGTCCAGAGTCCCGCATGAGGTTCAGTCAAGAAAAGCACTTTGGTCGGGGTTAGAGCGACATCGTGGAGCTGTTTAAATTTTAATACAGATGTGTATGAAAAAACCTCACAACTCTGGATGTCATACTGCAAAATCAGGTCTTTTTTTGCAGACAGGAAAAACAGGTGGCTGTAAAGCGAATTTTGGTGCGTTACAATATGCTGCCTGTTTACATTTAATTGATATTGAATTATGTTAAGAATCAATGTTTTTGCAACATTGATGTTAATTGTGAACATATCCTCATTATGTTAATAGAAAATCTAATTGGATTGCAATTATGTTCCCCACAGAAAACGTACTGGAGTTTTGTCAAGGTGGGTTGTACTCAGCAGCAGCA
The DNA here is from genome assembly GCF_900324465.2 of Anabas testudineus. Taxonomy (NCBI): domain Eukaryota; kingdom Metazoa; phylum Chordata; class Actinopteri; order Anabantiformes; family Anabantidae; genus Anabas; species Anabas testudineus. Next base: position 5,895,596 of record NC_046617.1, on the reverse strand, counting down.
AGGGGTCATTATATACTTGCTCACAATCACCTTTTCTATTTTTTCGATTGGTGTTAAGCTGCTGTCAGTTATAGCCAATTCTTCTTACACACCAGCAGCTCTCACGAGCCAGTATCACTGTTTGGTGTAAGGGCAGCTTTTAACGTCTGCCGAGGCAGTGTAGAGTTTCATTTAGTATCACTTAACTGGTATATAAAGTATGTACTGTATATATAGAGATTTAATTTTGTTGAGGACTGCAGAGGTGCTTGAGCCAATCCCAAACACCAGGAAGTATTTTAATGCTAACTTTTAGAACCACAAACCCTTTTAGTGGCAGGCGCTAGAGGCTACAATGGTCTCATTTGTTTACAAGTGAAGTAAACAAATGTATCACAATTAATTTGACAATGATGCATTAATGTTCAAAAAGCTGCACATAGCACCTTTAAAAAACAATTTCAGTGCATATTATCATAAAGCAGAGAGTGAGTAATATCCCAAAGGCACAACAATTGGTTGATGTGACAATGCAAGATAATGACAAAAATCAGCAGAGTGGTCTTTAGACACGGAGCAAAGATACCAATCCATCAACGTCTGGATCTCTATGTTTGCTGATTTCCTCAAAATGAAATGAAAGGCATTATGTTGTGTGGATGCTGAGATAAGTTCGATCTTTAGAAGTTCAGGACACTCGTACGTCATGTTTGTCTCCCTCTGGTGCGGTGAGCGAGGTGAACATAGGTGCTGGTTCTGTCATGCAGCGCTCACCCCCCCCCCCCCCCTTTAGTAATCTGCTGCATGATAAACAGAAGGTCGAGGTGCCACTGGAACACCTCAGCAACTGGCACAAGGGTAATTACTCTTCCTGCGTGGGTACAACTCAAAATTTTTGAACCTTTTCTTTCTCCAATCATACTTGATGGATTGAGTGGAAGAGGGCGATCATCTGGTTCTTAGCAGGCTCACTGAGCGTGGTAGGCCTCTGTTGATTAATGATATCTGCTGCAAGTCACCAAAAGCGGAAATTAAGTATTTCTGTTTAAATGCAACATTTGTCTCCTTTGCTGGTGTTGAGAAAGGCATTTGTCAAAATCCCCTGGCTTTGGGGAAAGGTGGATTTCCTCTGGGAGCACGCTGGGAATTACTCCCTACTTTCACATTAATGGCATTCAGTGTTCCTATTTTATACCTTGAATCTACTTTTCGCCCTTTCACCTTTACAATGTATTTTGAATATGGAATCATTCACTTTTAAAAAACCCGAGTAGTTTGACAGTTTAGGGTTAAGCGCGTTGTAGATTTTCCCAGAAAGACGAGAAATGACCTTGTCTGTATGAGAGGAAGTGATTTCTGATGGCATCTCTGTCTGTGGTGGGCACATGGGAGGAGTTCTGGTGGTTTCACTGGTTGAGTTGGGTTACCATTTGTGCTGATGGCAAGCCCTGCCATGCTGAAACAGAACAGACTTCAGCTCCTGAGGAGACTAATGGTTACAGGGCCTGGCCATCATCCAGTACTGCCCCAGCCACTGCCTCTCCTGACGCTGGGATATCATTACCTCCAATGTGTTACATCAGACTCGCTTGGTCAGGCTCTGAAACAGTCAATACTCCACAATTTAGAAAATCAGCCAAGTTTGCAGAAACAAAGAGGCAATATCGGAAATAAAGACGGATATATAATCTGACGCCAGGCATTTTTTCATGCCGGGTGAATTATTTGTTGTCCGGAAGGTGGGGACGTGAAAGGGGTAGAGGGGAAGGAGGGAGGGAGCCAGGGATCTGTCAGGGGTTAGAGGAGGTGGTCAAACGGCCTGAATAAACGTGCAAATCACAGCGCCCAACCACTGACCCTCCCCGTCTCATACAAGCAGCCTCTACTTTTTCCATCAATGGAAATCTAATTGCTTGAAAAGCAATCAATGGAAACTAAATTGGTTTTGTGTGGAAGCGCGCATGGAATAAGCTCTGAGCTGTTTTAATGTGTGTTGGTTTTGCATCTTAAATCACGGTAATATTTGGAGGGGCCCCCGCTCTCTCGAGGTGGTAAACTTTGGTAGTGTCGAGACACCGGGGAGGAGGCTCTCGCTCGAGCTCCTAATAAAAATCACAGGCTTAATTGTTTTTCCAAACTCATAAATCGTCCAACATAATGGGTTAATATTAAGACTTATACGAGGACGGTGGGGTGCTTGTTTCAAAGCGGCCCGGAGCTCCTCGTAGTGGTGCTGCAGCCACTGATAACCCTCTAGTGATCTGATATGACTAATCCCCTCTAATCCTTAATACACTCCTTAACATGCTCCTAACTGACAGCAGTCGATATGGGTGCACTTCTATGTCTTATCGCTGATCTCTTTGTCTTTGTACGCTCTCTGCAGCGAAATTCCCTCTTCCACTCATCTTTTCGACTGTGAAGCGCTGCCACACGTGCATCAGTGTCACACATTTTAGCTCTGAGTGGTTCTCGATAAGCAAAAGGTTGATCAGAGTTTGGAAATTGCTCCGATTTGCAGGGTTACCAGAGGGCTCCCAGAAAGTGGAGAGCGTGGTGAGGGAATGGTGGAAAGCCTTTTTCTACCGCAGTACTTGAAACTGCTGCTGTTTTTCCCCCACTTGTCTTTCCCGGTGGACAGCTAGATGGAGTGCACAGGAGGTTGGGATGTGGCTGGTGCCCGCTGATCGTGTAGCCTTACCCAAGAAAGACCGGTCCCTGCAGAGTAATTTATTGACAGCATTGAGATGTGTTTCTGGCCAGGTGCTTCTCTCAGCCATCCCTCAGGTGCTTATCTATCAGTTATCAGTGCAGACAGAGCACAGACCCCGGTTGTATTTCTGTCTGCTATTGTAATTACATTGTAATTGATCTGAGGGTGTGCTGGGCAGTAACTTTGCAAGGGCTTTCCTTTCTTGTGTTATCTGGAGAAGTACTATAGTATGTTCTTTTACAACCTTCGATTGCTCTACCAAAATCTTCCTGCAAGAGTAAAAAGTTATCACATGTATATTATATACGGGGGGCAAAATAAAACCGAGTAGACTTGTAACCACGTTTGCATTTTTATTGAAAATCATAACATGGACGTGCAAAACAAATGTGCATTTGTAGGCATATTCACACCCGTAATCATCTTTAAAAACCTTAGACAGACAGATATTCTCACATGTCAATGTTGGGTTTATTGGAATTAATGCTGCTGCGAGTGCGCGTCTTTTTCGGCGTGCGCGCTGTCACTTGTCACAGCAACAAACAGCACGGTTTGTGTATCATTCCAATCACGCATATTAACCAGCCCTCGCCACCCATCAATCTTCCCGTCGCCATTTTGTAACTGATGCTGAAATGATGTTATAAATGATGTTTGAAAATATCCCCTCGCCACCCTGCATCAGCAGTCTGAAGGCCTATCAGATGTTCTCCACACACATCTGTGAGCTGTAGTCACCTCCGGGAAATTAGCAATCAACCTTTTACCAGCCAACACCTGTATAAGGAACACAACATTTTCCCCATCCAGCCGCTCGTAATGTCAGGTCACACACCCTGCACATTTGTTGTGTTGAAAATGTTATTGTTATGTTGATAGTAATTTCACACTGCTAATCACTGTCATGGCATGTAATTTGCATGCTGCCTCCATTTGTGCAACAACAACAGCCTTAAACAACGGCGCCGAAACCGTCTTGAATCCCGTGTTCGTCCATGCTGTTGCAGCTCTTGAAGCTCTTGTGCAGCCTAATGTAAGTATGCACGCTCTCCCTCATGATCCCTCATTTATCATTTTGACACTGGCTACTTTTTTGAAGTGGAGAAAAATGTTGCAGTCAGCTCTTCCTTTGGTCTCGGAAAATATGTGCGAATGGGTGCGTGTGTGTTTGCGCGTGCGTGTGCTCGACTGCTTGTGAAAGATAGAGAAGAAGAATGTGTGTGCGTGTGTGTGTGTGTGTGAGAGCCCATGTGTGCCTATACGTTATTGTGTGTTTGTGTACATGCATCAGTATGATTAAGGAGCATGGGAACATTGCACTGGCTATTTACTGCTGATAAACCAGAGTGTGCATATGTTGTTGTGTTACATTCCCATTTCTCAGTTGCTTGTTATTCTGATGCGCCATCTATCCTGCTTTATGTAAGACAAATTGTATCCTATTTTAAGAAGCCTGATGACCCCTTACAGAAAAAAAAAAAAAAAAAACTTTTCCAAAATTGTTAACGTTTGTTTTGTGTGTTTTTGTGTGGGTGTGCGTTCCATTTTAGCTCATGAGTTAACTTTATCTAAAAATCTAATTTAATTTTAACACCTTTCAATCTCTCTGTGGCCTAGAAGACATTGTTCAGCTTAACCTGACATTTACCTGACCTCGGACTAATATCCCTGTTAAATACCATCAATAGATATCTGAATAGGTATCTATATTGATTGCCATGGAATCAGTTGCTGACATTATGATCCTTCTTACAGTGAGCTGGAGGAGAGCCTCTGATAAACAGTCTGATCCATCTAGCTGCACAGAGGGATAATGTTACTTGGCTTTTTTGTTGTGTGTGTTGGTGTGTGTGTGTGTGTGTTGGTGTGTGTGTGTGTGTGTGCGTGCGTGCGTTCGTGCGTGTGTTGGAGTGTGTCATGGCAGGTTACAAATGAGTTTGTTTGTGTTCTGGCCGCAGAAACCTTTTATGCCCCAGGCTGTGTGTGTTGTGTGGGTGGGTCTTGGTGAATGTGATAGAGACTAAGGATCTGTGTGAGTGTATGTGTGTGTGTACCCACATAGCTTTATGTGAGTGGGACAGTTACAAGTTTAAGATGTGCTTTTAGTAATTTGCCTATTGTTACCCTAACCTATATAGTTTGCTCTCCACTAGGTTACGATCCCAGTGCTCACACGGAGGTCAACCAGGTGACCTATTGGTAAAAGTGTCCTGCGTGCCAATAAATGCCTAGCAGTATTAATCACATAGGAGCCTTCACTCTGTGAAGAGGTCAATGCTTTAAAGGGCACCCAGAGCGCTGCCTAAGACTGAAATACAGCCAGGGCATCTTTCCGGTTGAATGTACCAAAAGTTTTATTAGTCCCCCCCAATGAGGTCAGTCTGCCCTGCATAAATGAAATCTGTCGATATGCCATTATAGGCTGTTGGACCCTGATTGTTAGACATCTGTCAGATGCATATTTCATTCAGAATTTTGTTAGCTGACTGTAAGTAATGCATACATTACCAGCAGCTTATTTCCCAGTGTACACTGCTGCAGAACATCTGTTTTTCTATTAAGTGAAAGATGAAATATTAATCTGGAAGCTGATCTGGTGCGAGTCAATCATTGACAGACCGCAGTGACAGCTGCTGTGAAAGTAACACCAGCACGTCAGGTGTCTGCCTTGATACATCTGATCATGACATCAACACACACTGTATCTCAGCGCCAAAACACGAACGGGTTCATTGGATCAAATGGACTGTTTTATTAACTGGGTCGATCTAAGCTGGTAATTGGAGAGTGGTTAGGAATGCAGGGTTGGTTTGGTCAAAAGGCAGATGGATGCACACCCTCTGAAATTCACCTCAGAATGTGGTTTAGGAATCAGCTGCAAGTACAAATGATAAGGTGTGAAGCCACGACATACTGGAAATAAGCTGTTTCTCACTCAGATTTTCAGAGAGGGACTAAAATCATTACATGGTTGGATAATGGGAATGAGAGAAACAATCATAGTCCTATTGTTCAACAAAATCACTCATCTCCGTTGGCTCGATGTCATTCAATAAGAAAGAATATGAATACCTTAACAAATATGCATGATCAATATAATCTACACTCCACATTGTTCTTTTCCTGGTTTGCCTGCTGAACATGTCGGACGGCGAATCAGGTATTTGAAGAATTAAAAGAATCAACATTTCCATGTTGAAATACCAATTAGTTAAAAAATGAAACCAAAGTGATTCTGCTCTATAGTTTGCGCAAACAGTGTTTTTTACTGAGTTGGCGACTCTGCTTGAAGTACTGAAGAAGCTGGTGGCACTCACCTGCATAAGGAGCCATGATGGTCAAGACAATTGTTGTGATCCTTGAAAGCAGGCGTGACGACAGGGAACTCGGGCAGCACTGCTGGCCAAGCAAACATTTTAGATTTACCACTACATACATCATTGAATGTATCAATCCACTTGATGAATTAATTGAACGAACAGAGATCCATATGATGCAATTATGGGCCTCTAAATAGCCCCTGTGAATACTTGAAAAGCTAACTGTATGTCAATACCGCTCAAAGGTGAATTCTATTGACGCAAAGCATTTGAAGAATTTAGTATTTGGTTGCCAGGTGACGGGTACTAGACCTTGACTGGAGGCAGCTGTATTGAATGTTTCTTATCATCTAGATTTTAACAGGACTTGGAGATTTCAGCATTGCCTTGTTTATTTTAAGATGATGTGCAATGTTGTCTCAGACAATAACAGCAAACAGTCTGCATTTCTTTATATCGGCATCAAATAATTACGATGTATAGCTTCCAATCAGAGCATTAGTTAAGCCAACTAAAATGACACGACCGGTCTTTACAGCCTCAACACGCCAAGTTTGGTTTTTACTATTATGTAAAAATCTCTTGTTTGATATCAGTTTTGGGCACAATTGTAAGAAAACCTCTTTTTGATTAAGTCTAATGTTAGTTTTGACCGTATCAACATGGATAAGTTGTTATAAACAGATGCCTTTGGTCTTTATTTACCTTCATAAGAAAGATGTAACCAGAACTGGATTGGTATTTACGTATTACATCCTTTACTAACTGTTAAGGCTAGGGAATCTTCTTTGGACAAGTTCATAAAATCAGAAATGCAGCTTAGCAATGCAGCATGTGTTGCCATTATGACCCATATGCTGTATCAGTGTTGTTACGAGACTCGCGGCAGGGCTGCACTGTACAGTACCTCCCTGCAGATTTCCCCTCAGGCCCGACTGTGTGCCAACACTAGCAGAACTGTCCTCCCTCTTGAGCTAAAGATGCTTGGACATTAGCATACACAGGTTGTCACTGGTAAATGAATGACAAGACTTTCATCTCCCAATGTGTCAGCCTCACTTAGCTGTGACACGGTTCAATGTGCCCGCAAAGTGCCACTTTGGTAGCCCGTGGAGCCAGCGTACGATTGAAACCCTGCATAGCAAAGATTACTTAATAAATAGAATAATTTCACCAGAAATATTATCCTAGCTTTGTGACAGTGTGAAAAGGGAGCAAGAAAACAACCAATCTATATTTGTTATGAGAGTTTGCCATCATCCCGGTGTTGTGTGCAGCCATTTAAACCATAATAAAAAGCTGAGGTATGTTTTTGCACACGGGGAAGAGAGTTTGCAGCTGATTTTGTGTGTGTCTGTTTCTCGTTTTTATGTATTTTTGCAGTAAATGTCCTTCCGCTGCTGTGTTTTCCTCACATTTGACCTGCATTGTGACACTGTTGATCACGGCGAGCTTTTATCATTTGCCACATGCAGTTGCACATATTTTAACAGGTTTAGACTGTCTCAAGACAGCTACAGTTGGTGAACTCAATTACTGTACATAATCTTAACCCTGATATTTAAAGGGGTGTCAATTAGCTTTTGTTGGGGCTAGTTAATGCTCATTAAAAATTAAATGTGTGAAGGCTCACTTTGCAGAGAGAAAATTTAAAACATGAATATTTTATGAGGCCTGTCTTGTCTGTCTTGATGACTGTGACTACTTCTGCTAGCAGCTGCTCCAAATTTTACAAAGCCACCCGTGATCCAGTCCCAAAACTTCTGATGTCCTGTCCTCAAAATGGATGACATCTTGATTCCCCGGTAATGAAATCATAACTGGGATATTGCAGACAGTTTTAATTCTGATTAAAAGTCATTTTTTAAAAAGATGACCTCAAACATCTCACTTCTCTCATCTCCGCTCTAATTCTTCATTTCCCATTGCTCGGAGCTGAAGTCCTGAGTTGGCAAAATTCCGCTCGTGAATAGGAGACGTTTATCAAATTTCTCCATTAATCTGATGTGCAGGCCTTGATTAAAATGCTACCCCACACAGACAACGCAGATGCTCAAAGTGCAGACTTATAGGAATATACAGATTGATACAGATGTGCTGTGCTCCTCTACACTGCTTGGACACAGAGGGTGGCTGCGTTGGGAATCAATAAAGGGAATGCTCTGTGATTGGGGGGGTCGGCTTTTTGTATTTTGTTGTTATCCTGACTCAGCACAAAGTCAAAAAGGCAGCATGCAACCGAAGGGAAGACTGATGTGCCAAATACCCCCCTCCCCTTTTTTCTTTCTCTCTCCTCTCGGTATCTGGCGGTCAGGGATTCCACAGAGCGAGCAGAGATTGATTCTCCCCCCACCCAGAGATAGGGCTTGTTTTTCACGTAGGGTGATATGAGACTTTCAGAGAGGGTCTGGTGGTGAAGGGAGAGGGGGGCATTGTGCTGTGGGATTGGTATTAGTGGAGATGACAGGATGGTGATGTGGGGATAGGCAGGACTGATTGGAGTTGAGAAAGAAGTGTAAAACTGAGACAGATGGAAAAGCAGGGGCCTGCTCCCTGAGACTGAAGGGATTGGCCCGCTGCCTCATTCCAACCATCCTGAGCCCAGAGACTACACTCTGGCCGACTGGTGTTGCTTTTGGACAAGTTGCCCTTGTGCGTATAGATCTGCTGTCTTCTAATGCTGATTGATATTAATCAAATTGTCTTTGACTGACACAGCAGTCAAGAGGCCTGATTCTTTTTAACCCAAAAGGCAATTTTCTAAAATGGGCCTGTGTTGAAGTCTGCAGGCGTTCTTGCCGACTGCTCCTGCCAGGGCCACTGACCCTGGGATAGCACATGTAATGAATGAGTACATAGGCCTCGCACTGTCTCCCTCTCTCTGAGCGGAGGAGACATGAACTAATTAATTACGGGGGATGTTGGCCAGGCTGGACGCTGACACGATCGTTGTGGCTGTGTGGTTATTGACTACTCCGCAGAGGAAAGTTGCTCATTTAGCACTGTGTTGCAAGCCTGGGAGGTCACTGATCATTGTGGAAGGAGCATATGCTCTGTGTTTGTCTGTTTCTTGGCTTGTGTTTGCTCCTTTCATATGCAATGTGTGTGGTCAGCATGTTTTTTTTATTCTTCCTCGCATGTGTCAAAGGTATTAATTACATGATGTAACTAGTGGCTACTATATATTGTTGTTATAATGTCTTTATATTAAGTGTTAAAGCCAGGTACAATAGGCAGGTTGTATTTCTTCAAGCTCAAGAGTGGTTGTGAACATTCTAAGTACATGGCAAGTAGAGTAGATTAGAGGGTTATGCCCTTGAACATCTCTGGTTCTCTGTATTATTCTGAAAATATAGATTACAGACTCAGGGTCAGGGAGAGCGCCACAGGAGACTATAGAAAACCACTGCAATCATCTCAGCCAGTCTCCAGCCCTGATTCACAGATGCTTTTGAAATTCTAATGTGTGCAAAGATGGATGTGGAAAAGTACTCAACTGCAGCTTAAAAACAGATAAATTATGATGACCATCCTTTTACAAAACAGATTGCCTTAATGGCAATGGTACACCTCAGGGACCTGCCGTGGTGCTGCACATCAACCTTGCTCTTTAGGGGAGGAGATGCTTTTCTAATTGCTCGGTGTCTTACCTTTTGACTTTCGGTCCTTGTGCATGCATACTAGTGGCCAATGAGAGGCTGAAGAGGTAATGTCTTCTGGGAGATGAGTTGCAAAGTGTTGCAAATATTGTCAATGGGAGAAGTTAAGGTGTAGTCTGTGATTGTGCAGATGTTTTATTTATGAATGGTAACGCAATACTGAAATTCATGTTAGTTATACTTTCTCTGACAGGTAGGGTTGGGTATTGATGCCCCATTCTGAATTGAAACCGGTTCCATTGGTAATTTGTTATACACATTTTTCATTTGACCTATTGATTGTTAAACGAAAACTTGAGATCTATCTGCATCAGCAGTTAAGCGTGCATCAAAACGCATGGATAGTGTGTGCAACATGACACACTTGGGCTGCTGCTCAAAAGTGTCTTGAGGGAAAGTTTCTTGCTTAAATTGAATCACAGCACAAAAATAATAATTTAAGGAAAGAAGCCTGTAAAACGTAATAATGTCCATCATTGCCAGAATAATCCTGTACATCCAGCTGAGGTAAAACAAATGAAAAACATCAAACCTGTCCAAGAATCTAATGTTTTTCTTCTTTTAGAAGGTATAAACTTAATAAGGCAGCTTAAATCTGTAGCATTTAGCCTTTTTCTTTCACTTCTTTCACAAATGCTTTGCTAAGAGTCAGAATCAATGGGCAGAATGAAAATTCCTACACGACACCAAAGTGTCTACAAGAGTCATCAACATAACTGGTGCTCTTTGTGATTTTAAACGTCTTTAGAGGCCGTTTCAGGTAGTTGAGAGTCACATCCGTATGGCTCTCTTTGCCTCTCAACAGGAATAAAAAAAAAAAAACCTCAAGCAGGAAGCATCTACAGTTCAATTAGAAAAAAACTTAATAAATTATACCTTTATAATGTTTTCTCTCTCTGCTGTCATAAATCCAATAAAGCTAAGGTCCTGTGGGTCTCCTTATAATAGATGAAGACAAAGCTACCCTTGGGACCAATTAAACCATCAGGAAATTGTCTATTGGATTGTGTACCATAACAAAAATCATGTTGAGAATCTTTTCAACAAACACTTGTCAGGAAAGCGTGATGCAGGTGATGACATGAGACCAAGTGATTCTGTAGTGGTGGATATCATCTTTATTTCTACGCGAGGCCCCTGTTACAGTAATTGCCAGTTTCACAGCGTATTTGTTGTGAACATGAGTGTTGGTTTAATGACCCGGTATCAGAATCTAACAGCTGATGGTGAAGGATTGACAGTCATCTCTTTCCATCCCCAGCTGATGGAGGTGACAGTGATGTGGCACAGACAGGTGACACGAGTGAATTGGCAGGTCTATTTTGTTGCACTCTTTGGGAAAAGGGGGTGTGAGGGGGGGTTGGCGAAGTTGTAGGTGGCGGGATTATCCTCTGTCTGGCCAGAGGGACATGGTGATTCGTACATTTTTAATGGTTGTCTGGGGGTGCTTACGCAGCTCCTCGTTACTGCCCATCCAACCTGTCATGGCACCAGGCCCACCAGCCCAAGCATCAAGTCCTTGAGACACCTCAATAATTTAGTGCATGTGTTTACAGAACGTTGACAAAGTCAAGTGCACTGTCCCCCGTATACATCGCAGGATGAATAATACATGCGGCCGGATCAGGAATGTGCCTGGCAGTATGGAAGTTCAGATCTACCACACATAAGCAGAGTAAATGTCCTGACATTTCAAATATCCACTTTGCTGAAATGTGCTGAATGCACAGAACTGGTTAGGCTCCCCGTGAAGAGGCAGAGTTGGTTAGAAGGTGGTGCCGGTGGGAGGGGTGAGGATTGTACTCCAGAAATAAAGAGTTCCTCTCTCAGAACAATGGCCCGAAACAAACCCTTCTTGGCTACAAGCTCTTTGATAGGATGTTACTTGTTTGATGCCGCTGTGCTTTTATCTGTTGTTTGAGATGCTAAGGAGAATTACAGACAGTGGGAACATGTGGGTGTTATGTTAAGCTAGAATTTTTTTTTTTTCCTATTTAAAACTGGGACTACCAAACTACAATCCCAGGAGGATGAAAAAAGATGAGGACCTCTGGGGAAGGACGGCAGGAATCTACACCACTTGTTTTTATTCCCATTTTTTTCCCTCTCCCATCAAATGAAGTGTTGTTGGAATCTCATCAGGAGTAAAACGATGACTAATCAATTTTTTACAGTCCCTCTGGTGCAACAGCCTAGGACAAGGCAATGCCTCCAATTTTGCTTATACTTATCATATGCATGAGTTTGTGTGCTGCTGAAAAAGGCACAAACACACCACAGTTGGTGGCAGTTGGAAGGCAGCTTTATAGGTAATCCCAGAGCACAAATCTGTAAACTGTGTCCTCCTGTTGCTTTTTATCCCTTTCCTCCTTAAAATAAAAATCAACACAGAGGAATTACAACTTTGCGAGCGACTACACATTTTTACAGTGGACAGAGATGTTAAAACGCCTCCTTTCAGTCACTCCCACCGAGTGTGATTTTTATGCATGGTGCAACGTGTGCAATGCGGTGGATCACATTCCAAATGGAGTTATTTGCGAGGAAGACATTATGCAATATTGTGTTAGACCTGTGTACACTACATACGCAAACACAAACAGACATTGCTTGCATTTTGTTTTCCCCAGGCGGCATCAGTGTTTCTGAAATGAAGCAGACAGCAAACATTTCCTGTTTGCTACATTGTAGGTATTATACCGTCTCTGCTGGAGCAGACACCGGAACTACTGTAAGACGCAAAAAAAAATACACCCTGCCACAATCCTAATAATTCCATCAAGCCTAATGGGTATCTCTCATATACAGTATTCCAGAAGTTTGGTCATCAGTACTGTCAGATATGCAGAAAAGCATCAGCTCTTATATTGTTGTTAGCCTGTATTTGGCTCTCAACTAGAAGAATTAAAGGCCATTCCCCAATTCAGTTATTATTATTATTGTTGCCTGAACCTCCGTTGACAGTGTTGCATACAGAAGCGCAAAGAGCTAAATAAATATTGTTTAACCATATTACTACAAGCTAAGGTTCAAGAGGGGCCCCTCGGCTCATTTTTGCCTCAGGAAACCAAAATAGGCTCTTCTGCTTATATTTGCCCGTGCTACCATCTATGAAAGTGGTTATAGGATTGCCTGAAATATTAATAGCACAGAGAAGTTTGTTAGTGGACTAACAACACTGAAATGAAGAGTTGGGTCCGGAGGCTCATCCCCGTTTTGGGACTTACGGGCTCCCATAATTTAGGATGACAATAAAGGGTCAACATTCTCATCCCACAGCAAAAGAGATCACAGGGGATTGACCTGCTGGGACACTGGCTGTAGGGTAAAACAGGCTTGTTGCCGGAGTATTTGCAGACATAGTAATATACATACACACACATGTGAGCACTACACTCACCTGGGGCGACGTGCTGACAAGAGCTGACTCTTGATTGAGGGGCTGTCCCTCTTTCCCATTGCAGATTTATGACTTAGAGGATTTGTGTCCAGTTGGGTTGCAGGCAGCTCAAACTTATCTTGCTGATAGACAACCTTGTAGATTCCCTCTGAGTGGATTTATGTACCGTGGGCTCGAGCGTTGCTGGGGATAACGTGCTGCACCTCACATATCCCCGCTTTACACTTATTTGAGCTTTACATTTCAACGCTGCCGTCGTCCTGCTCTCTCAACAGTGGCTCTCAACCTCCAGCCATTTGCTCAGAATGTAATTATTTATACTCAGGCATAGAGGAAAGATTTTATAAGGAGTCTCACATTTTATCTAATTTCCCTTCGTCTCTGAGGATGAGCGATAATAGTGTTGAACGTCTAGCAATGCCATATAAGGAATACTATTTTACTACATTATTTTAAAGTCAGCGTGATTTATGGGGCCCAGACTCAAGACGTGATGATCGTAATTAATCTGAACCGTTGTGAGGGGAAAAGGCCAACCACTGATCTATACATGGCATATGGCTGTGGGCTCTTATTCTCCCTGCACCAAATCTCGCTTCTTTCACCTGAATCAGCACATTTGGCTTCCCTGTGCAAGGGTGCTCTGCTAGATTCCAGCGTCCCAGTCATCATTCTTTAACACGCGTCTGTTTATCCATATGGTTGAAAAGACGAATACCAAAAACATAAATGCTCAATCTTTTCAAAGAATGAAAAACAAAAACAAAAACAAAACAAAAACCTTTTGGATTGAATTTGAAAGCAGTCATCTTGTATCACCCCTCACTGTGGAGCAAGCTTGCATTTGAGGCTTGCACGCTCCACGCAGAGGGACTGGCTCATGCACTGAGCCAGCTAGATTTCCTTTGAAACAAAACACTATGATATTTTTGTAAGGAATGTAATATTTTGCTTTGTTTATTTGAATGAAACTCCACTTCTACATTTAATAATGGAAAGGGACAGTGGATAAGGTTAGGTAAAGATCATAGTTTTAATAAGCACATGTGTGAAGTGCCTGCTAAAACCTCCCTTTGTATGATTAAATGGATCAGTATTTAGAGTTTTTTTGAGTTTCTTAGCACCAAATGCTGTGTACCTTTCATGCCACAAGAGTGCAAGACACACTAACGCCAAATGAATAGTACTGAATAAAAACAATATGCGTCATCCTTTAATATGTAGCTGCTAGCTATCAATTCCGATAATTCATTAAAGCATAGTTAAATGTGTTTTTGTGTTGTCAACAGTAGCAGATAGAAGAAATAAGAGAACAGCAGAACTGCAAACTACAGCTGTTTCCTGGATACACTGCGTGCCAGTATGAACTCAATTCATATTGAACGTACACAGTAATACTAAAATACTATTAGAGATATTCATTCTATATTTGTCCAACATTAATTACAGTCTATCATTATCGTGGTGCTATGAGTAAAAAATGTTATGATACTGTAGTAAGACAAGCTGAATAGTATATTTTTGATGAACATAAGTGATGTCCAAAAACATTTTATTGATATGTGCATGAACATATTAATAACATGTTAAGTGTCAACACACTGTGTCTTCATCGTGTTGGTAAAAAAAAAAAGAGAGAGAATGCCGTTTTTCAGATTCGAAACATTAACGTATTTGTGTCATTTTCAGTCAGAGACTGGGTTGGTTGACCTTATACCAGGCACATTGGTGCAAATAAAACTCATCTGAGCCTCAGACTGGCAGACAAAGGAGATACTAGTAGCTTGAGAGCTGGAAAGACAGAGAGAAATTCTGAGTAATATTGATCTTAGTTAATTAGATTCCTATCTGGTCTCTGGGGACTGGTGTTCCGGCAACACATTTTAGAGTGAAGAAAGTGGCTGAGAGATATACCAGTATATGAACTCAGTTAATTTAATTTCAAAGCCCTGAGTACAAAATGTGATTTGATTATTGGGAATATTTTTCATGTCTAATTACAATTTCTCTTTTCTCCCCTAAAGTTTATCTAAACTTCTTTTTTTTCTTCTTTTTTTTTTTGGGGTGAATCCTAATGAATCTCAGTCCTTGTTTGGAACTAATGACCAAGTGTTTATCTCCCCACCACCACCCAATCCTTCCTCCATGCTGTTTAGTAATTCAATATGTAGTGCAGAAAAATTAGATTTGAAATTGAGCGCTGATATTGTTAGTTTCTCCACTCACTGAAACTAAATGAATTTGCACCTCGAATCACTAATTAGAAGGTATTTTATTTCCCTATTGTTGGTGCCTGTGCAGGAAAATTATCAAGGTAAGTCCAATTGTCATTCCTTTGTCAGTGCATTTAGTAATACGTGATTTGGTTCTGTTCAAATACAGAAAAGAAACATGATTTACTGGATTTCATTTCCTATTCGTTTGCAGAGTTTGCAGTGTTATGGTTTCACTGTATTCCAGTGCTGTGCCTGGTTCGCTCTGGGAATTTCTGAATGTGTATTTGGATGTGTGTGTGTGTGTGTGTGTGTGTGTGTGTGTGTGTGTGTAGTTGTTGGCAGGGGTGAGGGGTGATGTTGAGAAGCAGTGGCCCGACGTCCTGGGGCCGCACACCAGGTCACCAGCTTTCATGGCTGATCTGTTTGTCATAATGGCTTTTAAAAGGTCACATGTGTTGATTAAAATGACTGATCGTTAAAATCATCCATCGGTAATGCGCGCGCACACTCACACACACACACTCAGGCACACATGCACACACATGCTCGCTGGTCATATCTAACTGTGCACAGTGCCATTTGTTATAGAATGAAGCGGAGAGGGCCATAGATACATGAATTAGTGGAGTAGGTCAGGCAAATATATGAAAGGCTTTACGCTCTGTTGAAATATCGTCACATTCTTCCCATGTCACTTGGTACAGCGATTATGCATGTGAGGGATTTTTTTTTCAGTAATATGGACAAAACCAGAGATACAGTACGAGCGGAGGAACAGAGATGTGTAGCATTAGCGCACATTCAAAAGGATTATCCACATATTCTCCTCACACTTGTCATCATTTATCTGTTATACATTATTTTGGTGCTGCTTTCTCCCTCTCCTACCAGATCCTGGCTTTGCTGCAACGCAGTTGCTGTCTTGCATCGCAGGGGAATTCATTGTACTGCTCTGCTAGAGATCCAAATGTATTAGTATGAGGCTGCTGTGTTGGCTGTATAGGGGGACGTACCTGTGTCTCACTTAAACCCACAACCCCCCACTGCTTCCTGAGCAGCTCTCCGCCCCCAGGCATCTTGTCGTATGGGGGCTATAATTGTTGTTGTAAATTCTGCCGCTGCCCCACGCCCCTGTCTTAACCGCCCATTACGCATGGTTCACTACGGCCCTTGTTGATTGCAACTGTCAAGAAGGGCAGATTTATGCACTCTGGTTCAGAGATGGAGAGATGGAAGGGTGGAGTGAAAGAAGGGTGATTAGGGGGAGGCGGGTTTATTAGGGGAGCCCACGCTTGACCCCTCCTCCAGCCTGGTTTACCCTTATTGCCGTAGGTGGTGATGTGTGAGGCTGGTCAACCACAGCAGCCTGGCATAGGGAGACTTGGTCCGAGCCTGCAAGATGGAGGCTCTAAAGTGAGCTGGTGATGAGATTTTGGCTTGATCCCCTGAGCTTTGTTGTGTATATGTGTGTGTGTGTGTGTGTGTGTGTGTGTGTTTTTTCTGCAGTTTACACACATTCTTCTCAGCTAGCCTCTCAGACACCCTGTCCTTTTTCAGAAAACACCACTTGTGTAACAAAGGCTGCTAATCTGTTGAGTACAGCAGTGAGCCCAGAGTGGGGGAAAAGCACTTCCTCAGCCCATCACAGAGTCTGCTGTGGTCACACTCTAATCCACTGAGCCATCACAGCACTAAAATAAACCATTATCCTCTGATGGGTTCTCTGCTCTGTTCTGCTCCTTGGCTCCATGTTGTTATGAATCAACGGAAACATAATCAGTTACAACAACAGATTAATTGTAAAAGTGAATTATAGGTGAAAATCAAAGACAGTTCTTGATTGAAACTTCTTTGTTAGATTATGTAAATGTTAATGGAATCCTTAAATTTAGTTGTACAGGAATATAAAAAAATCTAGGACATATATTGTGGTATTAGTAAAGGCACATTTTTTGGTTTTGGTTAATGAAACACATTAAAAATGAAATTACAATTACAGATTATCATTTACATTATGTATCAGTTCTGTTAATGTATGTTTATGTTAAGGTTATGTGGTCTTTGTTCTGTCATGTGTCTCTGTCGCTCTCCTATTATCTCTTTACGCTTTACTATTTAATGTTTTCTGTCACGCCGTTCTCATGTCGTCTGTCATTCTGTGTTATCCCATTGTTACATTAAGTTCACTTATTTATGTTATGTTAAAGCCTTGTTATGCATTGTTATGTTACGTAATGTTGTGTGTCATTTCGTTGTGTGCATGTGTCATAATGCGTCACTGTTTGTTGTATGTCACTGTGCGTTTGTTTGTACTATTTATGTTTTCCTCTGTGTCATTTTATGTCTTGTCATACATCATTGTCCCTGTTATATTTTTCTAATTTGTCAAACTAATGCTGGTTTCTAGCCTTCTACTCTATTTTATACTGTTTTATCCTGTTTTGTTCTGTTCTGCTCTGTCTTGATGTATTTTCCATTCTATTTTGTCCCACTTGTGTCTTTTAAACTGATCCATCCACACTCTGGAGCAGGAGCTGCTGTTTGTTAGGTAGTGATAGATAGTGCTTGTTGCCCAGTTGGCAGCATTACTGTAACGCAGCTAAACGTGCACAAGTCTCTAAGTGGTCCCTAAGTTGTCCTGCGGGATGATGGGATGCCATAGTAGCAGCAGTAATGGAATTACAGGAAAGATCCTGCCCTGGCCGCGCTGACAAAAGGCACAGATGGAGTGAGGAGGAGAGGCAGAACCAGAGCCGGGGCTAACAGAACAATCTATGCTGTCGCACTTACGCAATTACCCAGTTCGCCTTCTTTAGACCAAGCAATCAATGGCGCTCATTAATTATTCACCTAGTCTTAGTAGGGAACCATAACTGTCAGAAATGGTAATTTTGTTTGATCATTACAATCCCTTTCATTGGGATAAACAGACGACATTATTCATCAGTAAATGTATAAATATTCATGACCCGCACAAATTATGTATGCAGAATGCCAACCTGAAGAAAACATACGTATCCAGACTTTATTGACGCGATTTCTCCCGAATGATGAAATTACTTACAGAATTAATTAAGATGAAGGCTAATCTTTATGATGCATATATGACTGAATGTGAATGTCAGTGCACCCATGCCCTGCACTGTCATGTGGCAGATGGATGATGAGCTGGTGTTTGTTTTTCAGCTAAGCATCGTGTGCACACCAGAGGAAGTTGGAAATTCCAAAGTGCTGTCCACGCTGTTCCCTCTCACAATATGTCACCTTTATTTCATTAGCTGCTGAGAGTATCAAGTCTGAAGCACTGTGAATTTTTATTTGTAGATCCACTGTTTTCTCAGAATCATTGAAAACACAATCACAGTTACCGCTGCAATCCATATCTGTTGTGTCTAAAATAAGTGCTCTGATATTAGATTGCGACAATGCCGGTTTGCTTATGAGTAAGAAGAAACAGATGGGCTATTACAGATACAGAGACTGAAGCAAATTGAGGTCATCGAGCAGGTCTTGTGAATCGTGCGTTCAAGACGTCGGGCGTTGGTGTAAAGCAGGAAGGAAGGAGTTTAGTTTAAAGAGGTGTCTTTGGTGCAGATGTATTCGGCGCATATGGGAGAGGAGGGCCTCTGGGCACAGACAGACGTCAATGGGCAGGGATAATTTGATGAATGCGTTTGCTCCCTCTCTCTCCCCCCCCCCCACCATCCACCACCTCTTCTATATAACCAGATTTCTTGTTCTGGCTTTATTTTTGTCTCTCAGATGAAGTGAGCGTGGTGGAATTTGCTACATTTTGCATCAGTGCCAGCTCGTCTGTGTGACCGCAGGGCTGGGTGACTTTGGAAAAACCGGAATGTCTCTGTTCAGCTTCCCTCCGATGTTGTTCCTCCTCTTTAAGACTCTGTTGCTCACTGTGTGAGGGTGTTTAAGGAGGAAGGGGGGAGAATGTGTGTGGCTTTGTCTAAAATGTAAACGATGAGCTGTCGATAGAGTCCACATCACACAGGCAATGCAGGTTTTGTCTTTCGGCTGTTTCTATCCTCAGCCACAGGATTTGATCTTAGCTTTGTTTGGCTTTTTCTTCACAAGTGTGTTGGTGCGTGTACAGGATGTGTGGGAGCAGCCACTGAATGCAAGCTACTCACCACCGGGGAGCGATTTAAGGGCCTTTTATAGAGATAGATCCGTCCGGTTTACTGGGCTGAAGCTGGCTACCAAGAATTGTGACAGACATGTGCCTGCTAGACTTCATACATAAACCACTGGGGTGTTAGTATGCATTTGTGTGTGTGTGTTGAGATAGCTGTTGTATCTCCACTCACGTGCCTTGCCTTCAATTGCCCAATCAGTCAGTGGAACCCTTCAGACAGTCTCCTCTTAATAAGGAAGCTTCCAGCCCAATTCCCACAGATAGCCTAAGTAAATCAAACCGGTGAGGAGGAGAGGAGAGCCTCTTCAATCAGGCTCTAGAGAATGGAGCCTGGGCAACACTGGCACTCTAGACAATAAGAGAGGGAGGGAGGGGGAGGAGGAGGAGATACAGTGATATTCCCATATGGTGATGACTATGCTCAGAGTCAGGTATACAATTCATCTGGCCTCAGGCATCTTCTCAGAGCCGCATCTCTGCACCCTCAGGTCTTCCACACTCTGCGTCCTACTGTAAAACATTCCCAATTGTAATTCATGTTATGCTGCAAGAGCCTGGGCTTCTGGTTCAAGCTTGCAAGTGCACACAAGCCCCTACCCCCTTCCTCCATCTCCTCCATCCAGCCTTGCTTGCAGGCTTATAATATGGTCTTCATGGTGAGCTGAGCAAGCCATAATACCATTCTTTGTATTCAATCCCAATAGCAGCCTTTTCAGCAAAGTCACAAACCGGGGGCCGCAGCTTGCACATTGGTCAGGGTTCAGGTTGGCCCATTCGGCGCAGTCCCACATCGGCAATTTGGGGTGAGAGCGCTCCAGGCCACATGCGCCCCGTCCGTCCATCACAGGTGAAGGGGAGAAAGGGAGGTAAAGGAAGAGCCAGGCGAAGGGGAGGAGGGGGACAGGCAAGTTGAAAGTCGAGGCCCTGGCATCTGCATCAGGCCAGGCCAGCAGATGTGGTGATCCTGGTCTATTTGAGCTAAAGTGATGATTAAGGGATCATGGCCCTTAAATAGACAATCCTGTTTACCCAGTTTAGGGCTGCAATCAATCCGCCACTCGCCAGATTAATTGAGACGGTTCCGATTGATTTTCTTTTCTTTTTTTTTTTCTCTCCCCTCACTTCCCTCCTTCTGCTCCTCTACTCCTGCCTAGCCTTCCTTTCAGTGACTCAAACTGCAAAGCCATAATTCATGAGAGCGGGCTGAAGGGGTGGAGTAAGGGCCGAGCTGAGTGCATAGATAACTGCATGTAAAAATGTATGAAATCATGTTCCATCGCTGACAGCCTGTAGTACATGCGTAGCTTATGTTGATATCCATCTTTTGCTTGAGTCAGCCCTAGAATGACGTTAAAGCTAGACTTTGATACCAGTGTCCGATTCACTGTAAAATGTAGATCCAGCCTTTTTTTCTTTTTCTTAGACACACTTTCCATTCCCTTGTCTTCATTACTTAAATGTTGGTATAGGAAATGTCATAAGATATGTCAGGGTGTGGAAATTTCTCTATGTCCCACCTGTAATGATCCTCATTAGTGGCCATGCTGTTTCAGCCTGACAGAGGAGGCATCAGTTAATTAGGCCAAAAGGATGAACTTTACACACACACACACATATCCCCAGCACCAGATGATAAGCACATGAAGATGTGAGTGTTCCCCCGTCTTGTGGGAGTAAAAGAAGAAAAAAAAAAAACAGGATCAACGCGAGCAGTGAGAGGAGAAAGTCCACTTAAAGCCTGTTTTCCTTTCCTTTTACCTTTCTCTGTACGGAAGAGCACTTGAGTGGACGCGAGTGCTTCGCGTGTTCAACGTATGTTTATGCACAATTAATTGCCTGGGAATAGGCCGTCTCTTCATTTATTTATTTCTTCATTCATCAAGATCAGAGCGCGATGAGAAGGAAGGTTATCACGACTGAACCCGTCTCCAGCAGGTCTCCTTTATGTGAGACAATGTCTGTCAGCCATCACAACCATCTGTCAGCGCAGAGAATCTTTAAAGAATCCTGTCTGCACTTTGCCTTCGGGGCAAACACATTTTTCATGTTGCTACCCCTCCCACGATTACTCCAGCACCAACACCACCACCACCACTGCAACGCTAGCTTCCAATAAGCAAAAGAAAAACAGAAGCTGGAAAACAAGACAATCAGTTTTGGCAGTGCCTTCTGAGCACTCACTCTCATGGAGGCAGATTTGTCAGGCTTTGCGAGGCTGCTCCTTGACAGCTTAAGCACAGCAGCTACCTCACTGTGAATTTCCTGAAACACTGTGTGCAAAGTATCCATAGATCATCTCTGGATCCTTTCTCTTTTCTCTCTTCTGGTCAGCATGATGAAGCAACGCAGATGATTGCACAGGGCACGTTATGTTAATCACGTTAGTAATGTAGTTTGCCTGTTGGCGATGCTTTATTGAATGTGACAGTGAACATCAACAGGGACAAGATGACATGTACTTAGCCGTACACGGAGGGAAGAAAAACAAAAAAAGGAGCATTCCTGCGATCGATTCCTCTTTGCTTGTCACTAGAATAATAAACAATTGGTCATAAACAACCACAGTGGTTTGTGATAAGTAAGCAAACATAGAAATCTACTTTAGACTCACCGGTTGCACGGCGCTAAGTGATCCGGGTGTCTTTTATACTAAAAGGTGTCAGAGTATCTGCAAGCATGCCTTCCGATGGTGCACACTACATATGTTTAAAAAGCATTTTAAATACAGATTTCTCTGATGAGACCTGCAGGTGCGCGAGCAAGGTGCTTTGTGGAAGCATGGCACTTCCTCCTTCTGTCTTGCTCTCTAATTTGATTACAGACTGATTAAACCCTCCCTAATGCAGTCAGAGCTACGGCATGCTAATGTAATAAAATCACTTACAGCTAAAACAGGTTAGCTTAATTGGCAGGAGGCACGATGCTGGGATTTGCATTAAATTATTTATTTGCTTAGCAGACGCCCTTATGCTGGGCAATTCTCAATTCCATTATACACATTAGCCATTTGCGCAGCCAATTTAGCTTGAGCACCTCGTTCAAGGATAGAACAACAAGTGTCGAAGTGCCCCCTCCTCCAGCACCATTACCCTAACGGCAAACCACGGCACCTTACCTCCATCCTGCATGGTTGTGTTTCCAGAGGAATGTCAAGAGAGCAGGAAGTGGTACCTGAATTGGAGGCCATCAGTGACACGTTGCCCGTGCCCTTGCAAGTGCCTTTTTTTTTTTTTTTTTGTATGACACTGAGCATGTCCACTCAGTGTCTGGAGTTAAACATAAACAGCACACACCAACATTAGTGCACTGTCCCGGTCAGTCTACTGAAAGTCAAAGCATAATTGAGCTGCTCCATTAGCACCGGGTTCAACCAGATGGTGCCCCCGTTCTTTTATTCACCCATTTATGTGGGCATGTCATTCTTCCAAGTGTAAAAAAAAAAAAAAAAAAAAAAGCAAGCGTTGGAATGAGCGTTTGCGCACATACATCTGTTTATGTGTGTGTGTGTGTAAGTAGCGATGGGTGGAGGTGTTCATGCCTCCAGACTCCCACCTGTTAAGTAATCTTTCAGCTTGGTCTGTCAGCACGATCATCTCATCTTGCAACAGCCTAATGGCTAACCTAGTTTTCAGACACACTGTGCACAGCACTGGTGGGTGTCTGCTCACATGACTTCACTCACATGAAAGGATTTCATGAGCGCCAGCGCCACGTCGATGCAACTCCTTTTTTACTTTACACCAGTTTTCAATCACAAATTGGAGCAAAAATGCAAGATTCAGTTTAGGAAAACGAATAGATTCAAGATGCTAAATGCTTTGAAAACGATCACATCACCTGGTGTTTGTCCCGTTTGCCGAAACACACTGTGTTTTTATGAAGGGGTGAAGTTTGCAGAACACTTCTGAGCTTTACTTTCTTTAGGTTTATTTGAAATCATCCCTCTGACCGACTGCTGAGTGACTGCTTTCAGAGTCAATGGCCAAGCATATTATTTGGACATGCTGTTGCTAATATACACAACACGTGCACATAATCTCTTTGTGCCATTTTATCATATGATAAAAAAAAAAAAACCCACTGACGTATCCCACTTAGCAACTGTGTTGATAAGAATCCATTTCTGATTAAGCAACGCTTGCCAAGGTTTATATTTGGCGTATGCGCATTCAATTTGCTTTACATTTAATACAGTGTCTTTCACCCAGTAACAGAACTGGCCGCCTGCCACAGAGGCTTTTGATTGGAATTGAATGCACAGTCATTTTCTCTAATATAAATCAATACTCTCCAAACCTGCCACAACACATTTTTCGATGCTCACTATTGCTCAATCGTAGTTCGGAGCACTAGTGAAACGGTCAAGCGGTTGACACGTTTTGTGCAGCGGGATTAGTCTGTTTGTGGTATCTTGGAAAACAAATCACTTAAGAACCACTCAGACTTAATCGTATTACCTAGCTAAGTAAGAAGTTTCAGATTCCCTTCTTTGTTCTAAACTTCTGAAATGTCTCCCCAAGCCGAATGGGAGCTGTCTGCGCCGCTCGTTGCTGTCAACTTATGTCCAGCGTCCTCGCGCGGGCTCCTTGTGATTCCCTGCGCTTGTCGCTTTGTTTGACTTGTGCTGAGGGTTAAGCGGCTGTATTGCTTTTAAAAAGGAGCGCATTACACAGTGAAACAGTTGACCAAATTATCGCCAGATCCCCAGCTGTGCTGTGTGTGTGTTTCTCTGCATTTATTTATTTATTTATTTTTTTACTTTGTTTTTTTCGCCGCAACAACAGTATTGTTTGCATTAAGGGCCTGGCTGGAGTAAATGGAGCTGTTTTCAATTAGTTTTCAAAGTGCTTATCCCATTAAAGGTAATGACTTATTGATTTAACGACAGTGGCGCTTTTGGTGTGAAACGTGGTGCTATTATGACTCTCTCCTCTGTTGTTTGAAAGGGGCCAGCGATGCTGAGGCGCCGGGTGAACGGCTTCAGTCTCAGCCTTTCCATGACCATCGCGTTTGTTGTTTTTGCAGTGGTCCCTGGGTCATTATTGAGTGGCATAAGTAACTCTGTGCTCACAGGGCGGAGCAGGTGATTTTTCCTCCTCCTGGCCTTTCGCCAGCGATGTCAGCTGGGATCCAGGAGCCATCACAGAGGTGGGAGAGCCTGATGTCATTGTCAATGTTCCTGTGCGTCCCACAAACCGCAGTGCAGAGGAAGCGATGGAGGGCCCCGTGCAAGCTAATGTGCCCGCTGCCTCCCCGTGGGTTCCACTTTGCCATGCAGCCATATGGCCACGCTCCTCCCCTCTGTAATCCCTCACCGGTGTCAGCATACAACCCAGGAGGGCCACACTTTTGTGTTTTCTCCTTCTCACTCTCCCACTCTGTCTGTCTTTCTCTCGCTCTCTCTCTCTCTCATATTTCTCTTTCCTTCAGATTCTTTTTGTTCTTCTCACAATTTTTTTTTTCTTCCTTCTTTGGCATTCTGTGTGTCTCCCTGTTGAAATCCTTTTTGTTTTTTTTGTCTTATTCTTTCAGCTTGCTAAAGGTTGAAACATTGTTTTTTAACCTTGACAGAACTTTCAGAGGCTGAACAGCTCATCTGTACAGTAATATGCACCCCCGCTGCGATAATTTGTTTTCACTTATAACTCATCATTGGCCGTTGCTACTGTGCGTCGTCAGTATTGGTAGAAATACTGCGTTAAAGACTAACTTTGCCTTGAATAATTAATAACAAAAATAAAATCAATATACAGTATACTTACACAGACCAATTGTCTAAGTATGGGAAAGTAAATACATTCTGATTTCCTGTCATTAATTGAGCTCAATAGAAGATTCACCGCTCAATGGAATAACCACCAGCAATCAGAACTGGCCTCCCTGTTCCTCTGAGTTTCTTTCTGCTGGAGTATAACTGTGTACTGGACCAGGAGGAAGATGCTCAGCTGCTGACAGTCACTGTTTCAAGTAATGAGACAAGTGATAAGTCAGCCAGCAACCTTGTCTAATTCCCTTTTGCTTTCTCTCTCCCATTTCAATTTGAGATACATATAGTGCGTGCCCACCTAGCTGTGCTGACTGGAGCACAGTTACAGTATGTCTGTATCTTTCACTGTAGAAGACTATACCGAAAAACCAAACAACAAAAATACTCGCTAGGCTGAAGTCCTGAAACAATTCAAAACCTTTATTTAAATTCTATTATTGTAAAGTAAAAATTCCCACTGTTTAAAAATGATGATGATGATGTTTACTACACTCCTCATCTTTGGAACCTGTCTGTGGGAATTTAATACCACGAAAGCATTAAGCCCAGTTCAGACTTACCGTCTACGAACATGTGCCTCACAGCGGGTGCGCTGGAGCTACATATAGGCCGCAAGAGCGCGTTCGAACCCTCGCAGACATGGATGGTGGCGACAAATGTCACAGATACAGCGGTGGGTATGCAGATGCAGAAATGATGAAATGGGCTTTAGTGAAGTCCAGTGCAATAACGCCCCGGATCAACAAGGAAACAGTTTCTTTATGGGCCTCAGTTTTTGCAAACTGTGGTAGTATTAGTTAAGTTAACATTTTTGAGTTAACATTTCCGAAAACTGAAAACACTAACACAATACTAATACGTGTAGCTCCAACTTTCCAGTCCAGTAGATAAAGCAGTGATGATGTCCATGCACAGAAACAAAAACTTCAGTGACAGAAGAAAAGGTGTCACAGCAAACACACATTCTCATTGCCATTGAGCCTTTATTTATGTACCTCAGTGCAAAACCACCACAGCAATGACCTCTTATCACCAAAGATGGGGACAAAATCAATAAAAGAATAAACCTTCAGCGTAACAATTTAACCAAGGTACCACTGATGAGGACATCCATATGTAATGGAAACTTTTTCACTCAAAAGAAAAGAATCCTGGCTTCTTTCTTTATCTGATTGTCATTTCCACAGCCTCTGGAGGCTTTTTTTGTGTGTGTGTGTGTGTGTGTGTGTCTGCAGGACTCACTTGAAAACCTTGCAGCTTGTCGGGCCTATCCACAGTTATTGAACAGCTTGAGTCACTCCTCACTGCCAGTGGGCAACTTGATTTCTGTTTCCCTGAGGATTGAAAATGAAATTACGTTTGTGCTCAGTAGGATGTGTGATTGACACGGCGTACAGTATGTACATTTCCTGTTTTGTTGCTTTATAATATCCACAAAAGCTCATTTTTTTAAAGTGATATCATTTAATGATGATATTCCTCTTGAGTTGTTGTATGTATTTTGTCAAAGTGGAAGCATCTTTTATTGCATTTGCCACCTGCTCCCCTGTTCACACCACAGTGGTAATAATATATCAAATTACAACCTACCTTTCTTATAGTTAGCAGTAATAGTGAAACAAACAATTTTCATTTGTTGCACAGGTCAAATTTTCTCCTAATCCACACAGAGACGTGTTTGAAGAAGTTTGACAACAGGCTAGTGCTCAGCATATGTGAACAGTGTGTATTCCACTGCACAGTCTACCTAGACAGTAGTAGTAGTTTTTGTGAAAGGAGTTGTCTCATTTGTCCCAGCACTTCACATTCATTTTAAAGAACCTGGTCAGAGCAGCAGTCAACAGTCAGGCCAGAGGCCAACAAACGAGTGAGGATTCTCATACACATACAGTGTGTATAAGTGTATGAAAGTTCAAGCCCATGTTTGGAGCACTGTATTCACATTGCCCCAAGCTCTGAGAGGTTGATGCAACTGTGCACTACCTAGAACTAGAAACAACAAGGCAGAAGTAGTGTACAATATAGTAGAAGATCATGAGGTCATCTGTGAGTGGAGCCACAAGGTTTTGGTCCTATAAATAGACCAGAGCTGGGTTACAATCCAAGAGCTTTTTATGCTAATTATGAGAGATTCAACTAGAAATGCTCACAGAAAATGACAACTTCAAATAACTAAAGTTTACCCCAGGCAAAGAAATAAAAAAATTGGTAACAAAGAAATCATATGCTAATTCACTGGGAAAAAAACATTTATTCAACAAATAACGATTATTTTAATAGTAATAAATGTTGAGAAATATGATGCTTTCAGACCATGATCGGATGCGTGTGCCAGATATTTTTACTCGAGAAGGTACAGGAGTTCACGAGAAAATAGAAAAAGTTAAAAATGTCAGTGTTGTATCTTTCTATGATTATTCCTGGATCTGCACCAAAAAAAAAACAACTACTAACAAATCCTTCTTTGGCCTGTGACTTAACTTTAGGAGGAAACATTTTTATTGTAGATACAATCAAGAAATAAAACCGTAACATAAACACAGAACCTCCTAAAATATAACCTGAAGTCTAAAGTCTAAATAATTACTTCAATAATAAAATAAGGAAAGTTCCTATTCGATTTTACATACCAACCACTGTTTTTGAGTAGCAGTCGAAATAAAAATCCAGTTTCTGTATTGAAAAATATGTCACTCTATGCTGCAGAACAACGGGGATGAAGTAACTAACTTAATCGGCAAACTAATACACTACGCATGACCTTTACTTTTAATTCTATTAGAGGACAATCTTTGAAAAAAAGTTTTGATGGATAGATCAAGTTGCCTTCAAGAGTCTAAATTAGTCGTACCTTTGCTGAATTTAATGAAGGTGGTCAAATGCAAATGTGGAGCTGTGGGCTGCGTGAGGGTGTGCTCTGTTGTCTGTCTAGTGGGGTGCAATGATGGATAGGGCTGCCAGCAGACTGGGGTTTCACTAATACTGGAGCCTCTGTAGAAATAAGGGGAGAGATGCATTAATGTGTGTGTGTGTGTGTGTGTGTGTGTGTGTGCATGCATGGTCAACTTGAAGGTGTGTGTTTGAGCTCAGGTATTTAAAGTGGATCGTGTCATGTACCTTGCTGAGAGGTTTCTGTGCATTTGCACATGTAAAACAGCCCGAGCTCTTCTCCTTGCTCGGCTCCTTGCATTCAGCTCGATGGGTTTTCACCGTTTAATATCATCCTAGTCGTATAAAAACAGAACTGAAGTTATAAGTGAAATAAGAGTGTGTTGTGCACTGTTGTGTTTGCTTGTTAATCAAACAGGTTAGAAAAAAAGGCTGCTACTGCGTTCACCAAACCAAAAAAAAATCCAGCTGCAAACCTACAATTCAGCTTTTTGTTACAGACGCGAGTGCAGCGCAGAAGCATAATTCAAGGAGTCAATTATGTGATGAACAGGAATATTATCAATGAATTTGAATTTGACGCATGTGATCAATAGATTTCCCGGAAATGCATTGATCTGACAAAACCTGAACTGCCAGTCTTATGTAAGATGCCCTGAGGATGGTGCAAGAGGAAAGTGCATGGTGTGACCATAATGGAAAGGGTTCATCCTCAAGGGAGTAGAAATGTGCTCGCTGAATTTCATTAAAGTCTAAACTTCAGACTCAGACTTTATGTGCACAGCTGGGATTTTTGGACCAGTGCTGATACTAGAGCAAAGGTTGTGGTAGTAATCCGGATTGACAATCTGGCACCCACAAATACCTCCAGCAAAGTAACAGTACAGTACCATCATCAGGTCCTACTGTATAGTTATCATGTGGACCTTCTCGCTTACAACCACAGGTGAAAGCAGCGGTAGTGACAGCCCTCGTATATTTCTCTGCTGATGTTCTCTCACACCATCATCGTTCATTTTACTGACTGGAAATAGTTTGAGTATGCGGTGTCCCAGCTCGAGATGGCCCGTCTGGGCAGCTGCTACATTAAGAGTTGTTGGGTTATGATTCTGCGGAGTGTAAATAGCAAATATACATCTGTGTGTGTGAGCACAGGCGCGCGTGTGATTGAAAGCCTCGGCAGCACACCTGCTCGGCTTGGACCGGCAATGTCTTTGGACCTCATATCCCATTCAGGCAAGTTCCTGCGCGGAACAGGAGCATATGGTCGAAGAAAAAAAAAAAAAAAAAAGAGGACGGACGGGGGGGATGTGGGGGGGTTCTTCTTTCCTTTGTGCCACTGTTTTACAGAAGGCCCACATACCCCCAGCGCTCCCAGGAAAGCTGTTCCTTCTTCTTCCTACTCACAACACTTTGCCCCCATCGCAGCCGTCTCATCTGTGATAGCTTTGGCAGTGTTCATCATCTGACATGTGAATATAGACGCCCTAGGAGGCACAGGACGTCCACAAACAGAGGAAGGACCAATCATGTTGTGACCAAGTATGTTGGGACTGAATTAGATAACGACATATCGCCGTTCAGAAATAGAAAATACATTCATCCCCATAATATTGCAGCAGGAGTGCATGTTTAAGACGAGGCGGCGGATGGATTATTGGCGCATATAAAATGTTAGGATTGTTGCACTCCTATGCGATATCCACTACTGATGTGTTTTCTCATCGATGCAGAGATTTGGGTTGAGGGAGCGCCTCCACTCTGGAGAAACACCTGTTTCAGCCAGCCTCCAGATGGTTAGCAAATCTAAATGCATTTTATATGATGTCACACTAATCTGTATATAGCACTGCACGCACATCAAAACCTATGCCTTAGGTGGGGACGGTGGCGTCCATATGTTACCATACATTGACCGTGTTTACAGTAATGATGTGTTATTGCCTTATGTGTTACTGAGAGGGGGGGAAAAAAATGAAACATACAAGAAGCTTAGACTCTCAGTGTTTTTCTTCACTTCAGCCACACTTACATATTGTATTTATTTATTTTAATGATTTTATTTTTATGTCCTTTTCAACTATTTTTTGCTACTAATTACCAGCGTGATGTTACAGTAGGTGTTTCTTGTTGTGTAACTGTAGAACCTGCTTTCCAGCACAATGAAGAGCTACGGCAGCTGAAATGAGAGTCATTTGTGAAACTCTGAGACTCACAGGCTATGTGTGGGCTGGAATATAGTAATAGACCAAAAGAAAAAAGACAAAAAAAAAACACATCAAATCTGATCAACAACAATAATTAGATTAGGCTAAGATTTTTTGTTCACTTCTGCATACTCATCAGTGTACTCCTGCGACTTGAAAGGCACTTGGGATGACAGCTATATAAAATGCACGAACTTAAATCAGTTTAAGCCGATTTGAAAAAGATACAAACACATTCAGTTTTTCCAGAAACGGCGTGTAGATTTTGAATATGAACAGCTAATTGTATCTCAGATCACATTGTTACAGACAGCAGCAGCCTCCAGATCAGATCAGCAGTCACTGACATTAATTGCTAAAAGTACCACGCAGACTGCACCAATTTTTATTGGTATAGTCTTTTTTTATTTTTTTTTGCATACAAAATAAATCATAATAATGTTCCAATCATACACTCACTGATGCTTCTGCTGGCTTATAGGCAATGCCACAGCAGCTTCTCCACAAGTGGCACTCTAAAATACTGAAATCAATGTGGAGACTTTCTGACATTCACATTAGCATAATCACAGTCATATTTAAAGATACATATACGATGTCGGTGCCGACCACAGTATCAGACCACTCGCAGTGGCAGAGGAGCGACAGCGGCACTTTCTTTTAAACTTTTAATCAACTTCAACCCAGATCCAGCATCACGCTCTGAAATAGCTGGGAACATGTTATCCCACCAGTCAGCTGGGCAACATTAATGGAAGCACATAAACATGCATACTTACATACAGGCCGACGCTTTGATCACTGCACCTCCATCATCATCTGCAGGCTTGTGCGACATCCCCAGCGTGATGTGTTACTAAGAAGCAGATGCCCCGGCTTCATGGGTTCACATGTATATTTAACGTCCTCTCTGGTGCATTAGAGAGTGCTACAGCTGAGCTACCACGTCCGTTCCTGAGTGTCCACATGTGTCGGCAAAGATTTGTGTGTATTAGCCTGGGAATAGTATAGCTTATCAATATTTAAAGATGTGTAACATATTCCATAAAGCATGTTTTTATGTAAGTCCAGTCTTCCTCTGTTTGCTTAGTGGACTTCAGTTCAATATATTGCTCTTCTTTTAGCTGCATGTGTGTGTTTCAGTGTGTGTGTGTGTGTGTGTGTGTGTGTAGCCCCAGCCTCTGTGATCCATTCTCCTCTGCGCCAGGGTTAAAGCCGCACACTCAGGGCACAGGGGCTGCAGGAGGCAAAGCATGGGTGGGCGGCTCATTAGATAGCACTCCCCGCGGAGTGTGAAGGAGAAAAACACCCATTAGCAAATCAAACGACGTGCCCATCGCTCACACAAACACACAGATTGTTTACCAAGAGCCACGCGGACATGCCCATCGGCAACCTGTGCCTGCTGGGGGGCTCCCGTCCAAGTATTTTTGTGTCACATATGAGGGTAAGGGATGGAAAGGGTTACCTGGTATTTGCCATATGAATATCTGTGGTGTGTTTAGTTTATGGACAGGAGTAAAAAACGAATTATTACCTTTGGATTTGTATGTTTACTAGTCAGAAAATCTGGTTTAATGCATATAGCACAAAAGGTTACAGGAACCATTGTTGCGCACAATTCGCATACTTTAAAGGTTCATTTGGTTGTTTTTGAGGCAGGTGCTCCCATGTTGAGGCCTTCAGTAACTTTAAGGTTGTTCCTCCAACTAAACAACAAAATAGGTAATTTGTCATTGCCTTCCAAAACGACACATTTGAGCAGTTTCTGATCCAACGCCTCTATCAGCAGGACAGCATCATTTATCTTCTGGCCTATACATGTTGCACATGACAATTACAAAAAATGATTCATTTCACATTTTCTGATTTCCTGCTCCGCCACATAGATGGTCAATGTTTGGGAAACTACAATTGCTTGGTTAGGGTTAGGAACTGATTGTAGTCATGGTTAGAAGAAACAAATGTCAACTGGTAGGAAATGGGATCTGAACACGAGTCGGCGATGTAAGTGACACACTTTATTACATTCTTTTTACAATACAGTTGCTAAATATGAGACTGAATCTCTGTCAGTGATGTTGAAAAGCTCTTAAGTCGTTCATCCTC
This sequence comes from Anabas testudineus, assembly GCF_900324465.2. Lineage (NCBI taxonomy): Eukaryota > Metazoa > Chordata > Actinopteri > Anabantiformes > Anabantidae > Anabas > Anabas testudineus. Next base: position 5,863,187 of record NC_046617.1, on the reverse strand, counting down.
ATATTATGATTCTCGTTGAAAAGGCAGGTGATTTTTTTTTTTTTCCTTCAAATCTGGAAATCCTGCTTAGTTAATCTGTAAATTTACATCTGCTTGTATTAATGGTTCCCCATACAAATGCTCGGCTGTATAACCAAAAAGACTGTGATCCAGTTCTATATTTTCTCTCTTGCAAAAAACATAATGCACCTTATGTGTAGGTGTAACACTTGTAAACACTGCTGAGGCTTAATTATTAAATTCATAAAATTAAATGTAATGTTATGTCGAGTGAATAGTCCGATTTATCATGAAGTCTGATGGTGTAATAAAAATAAAATAGCAAATCTTTACAGTTCAGATGCTAGGACCAGTGAATGTTTAGAACCTTATTACTCTATGATTTCCTTCAAGGCTACTGTCTCAGCACTGACCATAAGCAGCCCCATGAGCTGTTTCATGACAGTTACAACAGTAATGTGAGATATTTTAATTGTGTCTTGTTTAGGCAGAGATCACTGCGAGTGGCCGCGCATTCTCTCCTGGGTAATTAGCATAGTTGAGGCTGGGTCTGACCTCTGACCTCAGCAGTCTTCTAACGCTCCCTTCCTGGCCCAGCATCAGCAATGACATCTCCTCATGAATCTCTAACAAACAAAAGACCAAACAGCTTTTGAGCCCTGCGTAGTAGCTCCAGTGCTAATTTGCTATTATTCGTGATCTTCCAGTCATTTGTTTGGCTGACTGACTACACAGTGTGTGTTATGGTCTGCTGGCTCTGTCTGTGGAGTGCTCCTGCCGTCAGGTGAATGATGGAAAGAATTTTCATCTGAGACAAATTAGGAAAAACATCACGCCTCGTGCTTTTCTTTTTTTTTTTCTTTTTTTTTTCCACCTGGCTTATTATGAGGACAGCATTTTTGTGGAGTCTGTCTGGATTTTACATTCAGCTTTATTTCACCCCGTTTTGCTAAAGTAACCTGCTTCACATCCTAAGTGGAATCACCTGACTTGGTTTCCACCTGTGCCATGGTCTCCATCACATGTTCATAACTTATACAGATGATTAGTTTGCAAGAGGTGGTAGGAGGCTTCTTACTGTCACATAATTAGCCACTGACTGTTAAGATAATTAGTCAGACTACATCTAGCTTTTGGTCACAACCTTGGATGATAATGGTCAAATAAAATCAATGGCATACAGACTGCGTGGGATTAGCTAAGCAGGATGTGCTCAGTTGGCTTATTCCAAATGGTCTGTCCCAATTTAGAAGTTTGTTTCTGTGTGTTAATGGATATAGACACTTTACATTAATAAGAATACAAGCTTCATCTTAGTGTGTGTTTTTTTTTCTCTGTTTCAATAAATCACAATTCAAAAGTCTGGTTATTTGAAATGGATAACAATGAGAGCCGTCGTGTAGATTGTTTTGGTTTTTTGTTTTCTTTCATGTTTCATGTTGGCTTTTCAACCAAAACACACTTATGTAGAGGCGCTCTGAAAATATTGCAGAATAGCTTCCTGAGTTGAGCATTTTGTCAAGAAAATGATCTTCACCAAGACGTTCAGGATGCCAGAGAGTGCCATTAAGTTGAGTAGCAAGTGTAATAGACAGGTGCGACTGAGGAAATACCCCCACATTCAAACCCCCACTGACACCTCCCTGTGCCAGCCAGGGATTTGGGTTAATACAGAGTTATAAAGACATTCACTAGAAATGGAGGATTGGAGGCGTATATCATCATGATGCACCTCTGTGTGATGACAGCTGTACTGTATGTGACAGTAAATCCTTGATACTTATGCACCATTTCCTATTCCTTGCTCACTGACGACTGCGGAAAAGTATCGGCAGTAATACAACAATTTCTGCCAGGGCATCAGTCTCTCGGAGAGCTAAAACACCAGCACTCTGGTGTGGAGATGTGGCTGCTTGTGCAGAAAAAAACAAAAAATAAATCCACAGCAAGTACCATTGATTTTGGTTGTTTTTAAGAATAATTACAGTTTATTACAACTAGGGTCTTATTTTTGTAGTTGTGGCAAATTATTCCTGCTGCTCAGTCCCATAACGCCAGGAACAACACTGATATCGAATGGCTCTACAGTGTGCAGTTTATGCCCATTGCCAGTGTTCAGTGCCAGTGCAGGAAGTAATGTGCTCTTTATTTAGTGAAGCAGAAAGTAAGAGTGTGGATGTTGTGTTAGCGGTTGACAATGTAGTGCTGTCCAGTGGGACGTGGCAGTTTATGCCCTGTCACAATCTAACAATTAATCCTTTTTTTTTTTTTTTTTACTCGATCTGCCTCTTGCCATACTCGATCCAGCCACCAGATGCCCTCGATCTTTCCCTCCTTTCCCTGCCATTCACGCACCTGTTTGCAGTTTCCTCATTGGTTCTCCCGGTATTTAAAACTGCCAGTTCCACCTGCTCGCTGCCAGATTATCTGCTATACCACACCAGGGATAGAGCTGCAGCCTCAGGTCCAGTCTGTTTATGACCTCTTGCCTGTTGCTTGGACTTTAACATTTCCCTGCACTTTTTGCTCTTTCTGCCTGTGGTTGTTGTTCCTACCTGCCAGCCTGCTCGCTCATAAGTCTTGGCCATTTTCATTATTAAAGTTACCTCACTGCACCTGCCTGCCTGTAAAGTCTGCATTTGGGCTCTCCCTGGTAGTGATCAGTAAACCAGCCATGACACGTAGTTGTACTCTCTATCTATCTACTCTCTATCTAAAAACCCAAGTGCTACATTTGCTTAACCGAGACAAGGTCTAAACAAAGCAGAACGTTCATGTACAATGAAAACTACGACAGCCTGACCGACATACAGATGGACTGACTTTGTTAAGCACAGTGTGATTTTTGTTGATGGAAATGATGGTGACGTGCTTAAGCCAACATTTAATAAATCAGAATCATTCTGTAAGGCCCAGGAGGGGTGACATTTGCATCATCTCAAGTCACCGGCCAAGACGGGTGCTTTTGAAGAGTGATTAAACTGTGGTTCTGGCTAAACTGGAACTAGTCCTGGCGTCTCAATCAAATTTCTGTCATTGTGATTCAGCCCAAACTGATTGCGTGAACATTCCTTCAGGCTGTCTGAGATTTCACTGTTTTCCGTAGATTCTGGCTTTGAGGAACTGGTAGATTTGTCTTTGCATATACATGAGTGTATTGTGTATGTGCGTGTGTTTACCGCTTTCGCAAGAAAACTTCGGGTGACATTAGTATTCCGACAACATTGCAGAGGTCACGAGAGCTACGCCCTGCTCCCTCCCAGTAGTGCGTCTCGTTGATCCCTCCCTCTCCTCCCCCTTTTCTTCCGCTCCTCTTCCCTCCCCTTTCTCCATTTTGTGGGCTGCAGCACTGCTTTAACTAGAAGCACGAGGAACAAATAAAAATAGATGGGCCAAGTTGTGAGATGTGAGCCCTGAGGGACGCACTGTACGGATATACATTTTCTGTGCGCATTTGGGGCTGCTCTTCTCGTCAAAGAATATTATCCCACTGTCCAACCCCCTCGCCCCACCTCACCCCTCCCATCTTTGGATCAAGGCAGTAATTCAATTGGGGATAGACAAGAGCAAGATTTCCTTGATGCTTTTTTTCCTTTCTCCATAAACGGGTTGTCTGCCTGTCAGCATTGATAATGCTAGCTGGTGCACACTGTGGCTAACTCTTCCCAACCCACACTGCCAGCCTCCATACTGCTCCAGCAATGAGGAGCTTCTCCATGATTTACTCTATGCTTGTCTGCCCATCTGGCTTTTTTTCATTGGCTCTCCCTCCAGAGGACTTGACTTGCCCATCTCTCATTCTCTCCCGCTGATCTGTTTTTCTGTTTGACAATCTAAGCATTGTCCATCTGATACGTCTGTGTGTCTATGGCTATCGCTCCATCTGTGGAGATTGGAATGAAATGTGATCTGACAGGGGGTTGAATTTACTGTATGCTCCCTTACAGTCACCCCTGATCTCAGCTCTCTGTTTGAATATCTGATCTGATTCGTTCTCGAGCAGATCTGATCAGCGAGCCTGGGTTAAGATATGGTCCGAAATAAGCCACTCCAAATCCGACCGTCCACAGCAGCAGGTAGTCTGAAGCTATTCACATCATCAGTCAGCTAACAAGGACCCACATAAGTAACTGACAGGCATGATCGACCAAAGACCTCAGCACCGTGTGGTTGGTTTCCTCTGAGAGCTTCATCTTTGAGATTTTATTCTGACAGTTTCTTGACAGTATTCACTTCAGTACTGTATCTACCACTCAGACGCGCTGTTATCATTTTACGAAATGTTCAACATCATGTTAATGGATGTCAGGAGAATGTGACAAGGTGTGGCAAACATCACAGCTGCACCTAAATGAACTCAACCTTGATTTTTATCTTACAAGAGTAAAGAGCAAAGCTCAAGCTGAGGGATCAAGGGAAAGAAACGAGTGATCCATTTTAGCTGAGAGGTCAGTGACGGTATGTGACCAGTAAAAATCTAATTAGGTTTACTCTATTACTAAAAGTAAATATAAATGCTTCCAATGTAGGTCTGAATAATGTATGTATAATAAATATATTAGGTCATTTGAATACTACTACTAAGATCCAAAGGTGAAACTGAGAGGAACGCTAACACCCTGTATTTCTGAATGTTCCTTGTATTATATTAAGCCAAGTGTAACTATGTTTGTCTAGTAGTACTAACATCAGCATCACACATTACCGAGGTCTCACCAGTTTTAATTGAATTGCAATTAAAGTATTAGCGAAATGTTAACAAAGCTACCAAGAAAAGGCATTCTCATCACAATGTGGTTGGCTAATAATACCAGAGCAATAAGAAAATCTAAAGCTAGTCTTAATCGTCCAAGATCTGGATGTTTTATCTGATAGAGTTACAGAGTGGTGCAGAGATCCAAAACAAAACCATTAAATGAAGAGCAAGATGGAGAGAGCGAGAGAGTAATAGGCTGCATCAGAGTGGTGAGGAAGCTAATGCCTCTTGAGACTGTTTGTAAGTGAGGCAGGCCTTTGGATGGCGAGCTGACTTCAGTATGTGCATTACCCAGCCACATAAATCTGGGAGCCCCCACCTCACCTGCCTGCTTTGGTTTGGCTTTAATTACCTGAGCTATCCTGCACTCACCACCAGCACTTCCCTAATGGGGCTGCCTCGCTCAGGCATCACTCACACTCAGTCTGGCCAGCTGGCAGGATGGCCTGGGGGGGGCAGCCTGGCCCTCCTATTATAACTCCAAGTCTGTGCCCTAACACACCTGTAATCTGACGGTGTGTGTGTGTGTAGATCTGCTTGTGTGTGTGGCTCTCCATCTTCTCAGCTGTCACACAAACTGACTTTTGCAAGAGGCAAACAGAACCTTAAGATTACTTGTGTGAACATTTGTAAAATGTAAACTGTGGGTTTTTATTTGCGCTGACCAAGGCTGGCCACTAATTTGACTTTCCATTATACCATTAAGTATCAGATTCGTTATGTGTCCTTAGGGGTTTTGCTGTCAGTCAGGGACACGTCAAGGCAGGTTCGCCACTTGTCAAGAATGTATTCTTTCAGTCTCCTTGTGTACAGCTGCCTAACAATGTGCTGAGAGCTTTCAATACCCATGTAAATGCATCGGATCTTTTTTGTTCCCCCCCATGTGAAAAGACACAGAGACAACTTTGTATTAGCTCCTTGCGTTCCGGCTGCCGTTAAACGACTTGCAGTGACCTTGGAGATTATTGCTATACTAGACAGAAAAAAATGCTATATGTTTGTCAAGAGCTGTCTGTCATCAATGAGCTTTTGTGTTGGCTATCGATCTGCTTCTGGGCAGGACACCGGGGTTGATGGATGCACAACAAACAGACTCTGCATTGCCAGCAAGCCGCCCAGCCAGGGGCCCCCCTCATGATGGGATGTCAAGTCTGGGAGGCTGCCGCTCGCACCTCATATTTGCACTTCCTCCCTCGGATGTGAATTTGCTCAAGTGTTGGGTCCTGCCCTGAGCCTGATGCAGAATTGAGCTGCGTGCCTAAATGGCGATTTATTAGCAAACATGGAGTGGATTACTGTAGTTTAGCCCTGCTACCCTTGCATCAATAACGGGTCCTGATTGCTTTGTAAAATGTTGCAAGCTGCTAGTGAGAGTTGTGCCACTGTATCTGCAGCATGCACATACAAAGATAACAACACAATTCCCCTATCAGTTGACCTGGTTTCTCTTCAGCAAGCTTCAGCCTCCAGGGTGCAATTGAGAGCGCCTTGGTCCGATACTGGATACAACACAAATGCCAGGCTCAATGCAACAATCATCATCCCCTGTGATTTTGGCGTTTTTTCAGGAAGTGAGCTACCACTGCTACATTATTCAGCTTCTGTCTCTCACACTAGAGAGAATGGCATTAAAGTTAATTTCAGCAACGCTCCAGCTGGTGCTGTTGCATGCACAAAGGAGCCACATTGTTATGTATTTTTATTGTAAGAGGAGAAGCAGCAAAAGGCATCCTGTTGGAAAATCAGCAAAATGCTGTTGTGAAGTGTTTGTTTTCCTCTCTTGACTGGGTTTAACCCTGCCTGGATGCCAAGCATGGATACGCTATAAGCTCAGACTGATCGAGCTGCTTTGATATTTTATAGACCCCACTCAGCTTCCACCAGTGTGAGCTGCTGCTGCCCAGCATTTCCCTAGTTTAGGATTACTACTGTGATCCACTTGTGGCCACCAGACATCATAAACAAACAGACATCATCAGATGTCAGCCAAGGACACCAAAACCCGAACACACACTTTAAATACTTGTGAGGAACTTCGTTGACATGCATTCCCATGCTCCCCACCCTAATCTCTACCATCACAATCAACTTAAAGCTAACCTCAGCCTGAAGCTGATGTTAAACTTAAAACCAAACCTTAACGATGAGGATAAAATAAAAAAAAATTTGTCCCCACACACACGCAGAGACTCCTCTAGAAAAAAAATCAGGGAGCAGCAATTGACCCCCACAGTTAAACACCTTACAAAACAGAAAACATTGCCAAATATAAACCGTGAAATTTTTTACCGCCTGTAACCATCTTTGTTTGAAATTTTACTGTCACATTATCCTGAACATCTGGACTAAGAGTGTGTGGCACTAAAGTGTGTGTAATTCTACAACACTAGCGGGAAAAAAAAAAAAAAAGTTTGTGCATTTCACAGGTGCTGGAACGGATCCAGGTGCAGATTGATAACAATTTGTCAGAGTTTGCAGGTTCAATAATACTAACAGACGCATACAGGAAAACAACAGTACAGGACATGGAGGGGCGATCTGGCAGATTACAGGAGATTTGTTGACCCCTGGGCCCTCTCACTCAGCTGACGTTGATAAAGCAAAGCTGATGTCGGCTAGAAAAAACATTTTGGTAGAAAAAAAATCATTCATGTATATAAAATTATGTACGATACGTTTTGAAATTTCTTAGCTTTTTTTTTTTTTTTCCTTTTCAACACCCCCCCCTTCCCCCATATCTTGCACCAAGGGTAGAACATCAATGAATAATTCATTAGTCCAATCCAAAAATCTATGAAATAAAATCATTTGTTGCCCTATAGTGTGCTTGACAGAGAGATTGTTTATAAGGGTGGTAAAGCAGGACTCGAGCATTGGTAACAATCAATAGTCTGATGGAATCCTGAGGCCCTCGCTTGTTGCCAACGCACATCCAGACGGAGACATCAAAAAAGCTTTTGGTTTCTATCTTTTTGCTTGTGTCTCCAGAACATTTCAAGCCAGGTGGGCAGTTGAGATATTTTTTTTTTTTTCCTCACTGCTTTCTGCATTAAGCCTCTTCTCTCCGCATCCTGAAATTGTCATTAGCTGCATTATGTTGCAATGATGCTGAGAACAATTAAGGATAATAATGCTGTGACCGATCGTAATGGTGATAATGATAATGAAGAGATGATGATAAGAAGGAATGGAAATGACTGTAGCAAATAGGGTTGCTGTTTTTAACAAAAACAGCAATGCGCAAATAATAATACATCAATAATTCATACACAAAATAATAATTATTATTATAACGATAATTATGATAACACCCTTCCTACTGTCAGTCTTCTACAATCATGTTGCCTCTTCTCATTAGAAAAGGGGGGAGGTCAGAGCCATTTTATCAGTTACCCCAACGCAGTTATACCCCACCCAGTCCCCACAGCCTGCACCAGTGAATGGTGAATAGTGCTCAGTGCCAATGATTTATTAATCTCGCCGCTGAAACTGAACAGCCCTACGCACTAATGAGAAATGATTAAAGACCGTGAGGAGTTGCTTCTTGAAGAGAGGTGGGAAAACCATTTTCTTTATGTACCTGGCTTCCTGCAGAGGGGCATTGTTATGTTGAAACAGCATATTATTTTTCTGTTCGCATTATTTTCTAAAACCAGAGTTCTCAACTTACCTTAGGCAACACAAGCAAATAAAACGTGTAAGCCATCAGCAGCACTTCATGTCCACCACTTATAACTCGCTTAAATTCAGGTGAGAAATCGTTTCCTCTCCATTTTGAACTTATGGAACTTGTAACTTACGGCCGAGGCCTCGAACGCCACGTTCTGGGGCAGGTGAAATAATATATGCTGTAGCATTAGGTATTCTATTTGCAAGAATGGAATTTGTGATACAACAACCTCACAACAGAAGCACGATAGGTGGACAGAGATGGCTAATAATGCCGAAGATCACTGACACCATGATCCATTAACTGCTTTATAAGAAAGTTTTATATTAAAGTAAAAAGAACGCACGTCGTTCTCCTATATGGATGCACATACATTCTGTAGATTGAAATTGGCCCTAATCGGCCCTAATCGGCCCTGTGGCTCCACAAAAAAAAACAAAAAAAAAAAACGATGAATCCACTTAGCAACGTGGCTAATTTGCATGGCTTTGAAGAAAACGGGCTCTATGTTGAGTCGGCAGAGATGGCAGAAGCAAGAAGAGCGTCAGAGTTTGATACTCTTTGGGGGGCGAAGCAGCTGGATGACTGGTTAGTCTGGCGCTCAGTCTGTGTGGATGACTGGTTTTCTGCACTGGTATTACTTTGATGTACCAGAAACCTTATCAGGCTGTGGTTATAAAGGTGCATAGAGACAGGTTTGTAATTAAACCAGCTGAAATAGTAGAGGATGGACTTTGTGAACTTCAATAGCCGTGCAACAGCACAGGGAAAAAGTGAAATGTTTTTCCCTTGCTGTGTAACAGGAAGGGTGGAAATGTCTAGAATGGCTTTCGGACCATTAAATTGTAATGTTTAATATCAACAATTATTCAGTATCTTAGCTTTTTTTTCTTGCGTAAGATGGTTTATTTTTTTATTCTTACGTCGATATGCTAAATGAAAAGCTACTGCAAGCGGCCAATTAGTGCAGCAAAAAGGCCGGAAATGGAGAAACAGCTCAATAGTTGCTGTTTCTGTGCATTAGGGAAACAACATGTAATGTAGTCATTGTTAAGCCTCCGGTGCTCTTACAGGTAGATTGTGTTATCTTCGGACAGAGCCATGCTAGCTCTTTCCCCCCTGCTTCTAGCCTTTATGCTAAGCTAAGCTGATCTTCCCCTGTCAGCTGTTGTGTAGAGTCAATTCAGATTTAAGTCCTCCTGCCAAAAAGTGATGTATCATACTACAATAAATATATAATCTAAAAATAATATGTAATCAATCAGACTTTTTCATATCCATCATATGAACAACACCGACTTGACAGTTTGGTTTCTCATAAAAGGCCATTATATCTGACATCCAGTGTCTCCCTCTCTCTCCTGACCTCCTGTCTTCTGTCTCCATGTCTCTTCCAGCGTAGTGGACGTTGATTTAAGATCTCTACTGCAGTTTATGGTGTATATATCCTAAATGGACATTTTAATAGGCTTTTCCCTTTTTCATTGTATTGTGCAACGTAAGCAGTAATCATAAATTTTAATAATTATAATTTGTTGCTGCAGGCAGAAAACCTTGCACAGTTTCCACCAAGAAAATCAGCCTCGTTCGGAGGTTGACCACCGCATGTGTGAAAGGTTGAAGGGATTTAATAGGAGGTTGTTTTCCTCAGCAGATGTCAAAGTAAAAACACCAAACTTGGGGAAATAACCGCTGTCACCTTTTGTCATTAATCTATGGATGCTTGTTATGAACTCAGGTCTTGCAGCCAAGAATCTGCAGTAGAAGATTCCCGGTCAGATTGACCTGACGTGTGACGGATTTTTGTTTTCCGAGGGTAACACAAAATAAGTCCATCTGCATTTCAGCTTGTTTCCATTTTTCTTCTGCCTCTCTGTTTTTCATTCATATTCATTCTCTTTGCTCTGGAAACTGCCATCGGGCTCAGAGGCAATTTACGGTACCTTTGAACATGTCCTTAACGGTACCATCATGCGTCCATCAGTGCCACCACGAACACGATTTTATTACTCAATTTGATTCCATACAAGGTTCATTCCCCACATTTCTTATGCATCGTGGGCTTAGCTCAGGCAGAAAATAATCTGGACAGCGAGGGCTCTGTATTACGGTGCAAACAGGATAAAGCACTGACAGATTTCAGACCGGAGGACTAGTGAGCTGGGAGGACAGGGAGAAAGAGAGATTAAGAGCTACACCATTGTTTACCTCCTCCTCTAAGGTGCTGGATACTGTGTCGTTTATAAATGTTGGGAGCTGTTATTGGTTACCTCGCAGGCTTTGGGGAAAAGAGGAAAGGAAAATGAAAGAAAAAAAAAAAAAAACTTTGGGAAAGACCCAGGAGGGGGTTCGATACAACTTTAATAATGCGTAGCAGGAGCTAAATGAGCCATTCTGCGGTACTTTAAGACGTCTTCCCTCCCCCCATCACCCCCCCCCCCTCCCCGCTACCACCCTCCGCCTCACCCCCCCTCACGGTCTCAGGGCCTGAATTATTAAAAGTGTTGTTTTCCCTTATTGCATTGCAGCAATGTGCCTCGATGCTAGAAAAGAGCTGCACATTCTGGAGTTGGAATGCTAAAAGCAACCCACCTCCAGTGGCACAGCCAGGGCAGGAGGCTAGAGAGCATGCAGCTAGGGAGCACAAGCATAAACACATGTATCTAAATATCCACAGTTACCACTCTCAGATATTAAGCAGGTTGTAAACAAACTGCTTTGTAAACAGGGTCTAACTATATTATATTGTTTTTTATTATACAGCGCAGGGCTGCAACTAATGACTACCGATTAATCTTTAAGTCTATTAAATGTCATAAAATAGTGAAATATGCTCCTGAATTTCCTAAAGGTAATGTCATTAAATAGCTTTTGTCCCCAACCAGCAGTCCCAAATCTAAAACTACTCTGTTTACTGTCACGTTGGACGAAGGAAAGCAGTAAATACTACTACAATTAAAAAGCCGGAAAAAAAAAAAAGATGTTGGGAACATTTGACAGTTTAGCTTCAAAACAATGACCTTTCAAAATAGCTGAACACTGTTTTAGTGTCAAACTACATACTGATTAAACCATTTATCATTTCAGTTTCAGTCCCATGTATTTTAATTGCACTAATCTGCTTTACAAATAATTGAATCTCTAACATCCATAAAGGCTTTTAGCTTTGTTTTTAGATGCAGATTCATACCTCAACTTATATTCCAGTAGATTTTGGACGTTGATCAAAGTTTATACTGCAAAGATCTCTTATTTTATCAAAACACGTTTCGTCCATTGATTAGTCCCTGCATTCTGCTTGTTTTGAAATACACTGCTCAAAAAAATTAAAGGAAACCCTTTTTAATTAGAGTTAAGCATCAAGTCAGTTTAGCATCAACTTCTGGGATATTCATCTGGTCAGTTAAGTAGCAGAGGGGGTTGTTAATCAGTTTCAGCTGCTTTGGTGTTAATAATATTAACAACAGGTGAACTAGAGGGGCAACAAGGAGACGACCCCCAAAACAGGAATGGTTTTACAGGTGGTGGCCACTTATATTTTTTCCCTCTTCATCTTTTCTGATAGTGTTCTTAGTTTTGCATTTGGCCAGGGTCAGCGTCACTACTGGTAGCATGAGGTGATACCTGGACCCTGCAGAGGTTGAACAGACAGTCCAACTCCTCCAGGATGTCACATCAATACGTACCATTGTCAGAAGATTTGCTGTGTCTCCCAGCACAGTCTTAAGAGCACAGAGGAGACTCTAGGAGAGCTGGACAGGGCTGTAGAAGGTATGCATGGTATGCACCTGGTATTTGCTCCTTTGTGCAATGGGGAACCAGATGAGCACTATCAGAGCCCTACAAAATGACCTCTAGCAGGCCACTGGTGTAAATGTGTATGAACAAATAATCAGAAACAGACTTCATGAGGGTGGCCTGAGGGCCCGACGTCCTCTTGTGGGAACGGTGCTCACTGCCTGGCACCGTGGAGCTCGATTGGCATTTGCCGTAGAACACTAGAATTGGCAGGTCTGCGACAGGGGCCCTTTGCTTTCCACAGATGAGAGCAGGTTCACCCTGAACACACTGGTTCACCCTCGACAGACACGAAAGGTCTGGAGAAGCCGTGGAGAGTGTTATGCGGCCTGTTACATCATTAGCATGACCGGCTTGGTGGTGGGTTGGTGATGATCTGGGGAGGCATATCCATGGAGGGACACACAGACCTCTACTTGCTACACAACAGCACCCCTGAGTGTAATTAGGTATCCGGATGACATTCTTGGACCAACTGTCAGACCATGCTCTGGTGCAGTGGGTCTTGGTTTGCTCCTAATGACAACAATGCCTCACCTCATGTGGTGAGATTATGCTGGGTGTCTTTGATTAGGATTTTAATTTCCATCAAAAAATGTGGCATCCTTTTGTCCCTAACACATGACCCAGTCCATATCAGTATTGTAGCGACCCAGAGGTGGGGCACATTGTTCTGTTGGTGTTTGACTGTTCCAGTTCCTGTTATGTGTTATGTGGTTCTTCTAATTGGTTCTTTTATTTTGTAGTGTATATAGTTGTGTGATGTCAGGTGTGCTTCCGGGGGTGGGGAAGAGAAAACCCGGGAGAAACAGGCGGGAGATTGAGTGCTTCCGGAGTGACTGAATGGGGGAGCAGAGACCTGTTGTCACTGTTTGTTCTTCTGATAAAAATAAAAGAGTTGTTCACTCTGAGGCTCGTCACATTGGTGTCAGAAGTGGGATATTTAACCTGTCTTGTTAGACCGGAAAGAGCGAGCCATGGAAGAAGAACTGCGGGAGCTGGAGCGAGCTGTGCTGGAAAGCAGCCTGCTTCTGGATAGACTGATGCGGGCGAGACCAACGCAGGGCTGCCGCGATCCAGACCAACCCGACGGCTCCAGCGTCCCCAGGCCTCAATTACACAAAATGAGCAAAGCACGCAGTGGTGAACAACCATCACAAACAGAGACAGTCCCTGACAGCGCTGCACCGAGTCAGACACCCAAAACACCGGTCAAACTCCCGAGGTTCAACGGGCTGACTCCCCTGGAGCCCTACCTCGCTCAAGTCCAGCTCGCCGCGCTGCACGGTGGGTGGAGCGGCAAAGACACGGTGACACAGCTGGCCCTGGCTCTGGAGGGTCCCGCTCTGCAGGTGCTAATTGATGTGGCACCGGAGCAACGGCAGGAGCTACCGGTGATCACCGCGGCGCTGGAGAGACGCTTCGGACAGCGGACCTCGACAGAGCAGGCTCGCGAGCAGCTAGCCAGTCGTCGGCGCAGTGAGGGGGAGAGTCTGGGGACGTTCGCCGCCGATCTGCAACTCTACTCGCGGCGCGGCTACCCCTCATTTCCTGCCGCCGCCCGGGAGGAGCTGAGTTTGCACGCTTTCCTGCGGGGGCTCACGCCGGAGCGGCTCCGCCAACACGTCCGCCTCTCCATGCCTGGCTCTCTGGAAGAGGCGCTCCGTGAAGCAGAGCGGGCCGAGGAGGTACTGAGCCCGAGACCATCACAGCGGAGGCTCCCGGACCAGCCATCGCTGGCGCGGGCAGCCGAGTGCAGCGGTGAGATGGAGACTTCAGAGGAGAACGTCAGCCGAGCTCAACCGGCTGCTGTTCCGGCGCGTCGGCCTCGCCGGGAAGACAGCGGCTGTTTCCGCTGTGGTGAACTGGGACATTTTGCCCGTGATTGCCCCGCCCCCTCGCCGAAAGCTAAGGCCGGGTCACCGCAGGGAAACGGCGGCGGAGTGAGGCGGTGAGGGGACACTCACTCCAATCAGACACACCCCTCTCCGGGAACTTTCACACAGTGGGTCGCTGTGGATTTCTTAAAGGACTATATGTGGACTGTGTTATAGAGAACCAGCAATGTCGGGCCCTGGTGGATACGGGGTCTACCATCTGCTTGCTGCGACGGGGGTTTCTCCCGGGGACAACCGGTCCACTCCCGGAGGGGTGGACCTCCACTGCAACAGAATTAATGACTGTTACTGGGGAAAAGACTGTGATGCCAGGGAAACGGGCGCTGCAGGTCGCTGTTGGGGAGCAAGAGGTGAGCCATGAGTTTTGGCTTGCTGACATCCGCGACGACTGCATCATCGGCCTGGACCTGCTAACCCGCTGGGGTGCGCGTGTTGACGTGTCGGGGCTCGCCCTATGCTTCGGCACGGAGACCGTGCCACTTCAGTCGGGCCGGAGAGGGAGCATCAAACCCCGGGGACGCCGGGCTCGTCGGCGCGCTGAGGCCAACGCACTCAAGCCGTCACCTCCATCAGCCAGCATCCCGACAACAGAGACCGCCGACGCTGTGAGGGAGCTGGGTCAGCGGAGCGGCGCACATCTGGGAGAGCAGCAGAGAGAGCAGCTACAGCAGTTGTTAGCAGAGTTTGTGGACATTTTTGCTGCACGTGATGAAGATTGCACCAGAACAGGGCTGGTGCAACACCACATCAACACCGGTGAGGCCCAGCCCATTCGCCTGCGACCCCACCGGCTGCCTCTCTCCAAACGCCAAGCGGCAGCGGAGCTGATCACCGCCATGGCCGCGAACGGCATCATCGAGCCGTCGGACAGCCCCTGGGCGGCCCCAGTGGTGATGGTGAGGAAGAAAGGGGGTGGCTGGCGGCTCTGTGTGGACTACAGACGCCTTAACGCCGTCACTCTAAAAGACTCTTATCCACTACCCCGCATCGATGACGCTCTGGATTATGTGGCGGGGTCGTGTTGGTTCAGCTCCCTGGACCTGAGGAGCGGTTACTGGCAAGTGGAGCTGGCCCCGGAGGCTCGAGCCAAGACGGCTTTCACCATCGGCCAGGGACTGTGGCAGTTCCGGGTCATGCCATTTGGACTGTGTAACGCCCCCGCCACCTTTGAGCGCCTCATGGAGCGGGTGCTGAAAGACATTCCCCGGAGCCGCTGTGTGGTGTATCTGGACGATCTGTTGGTGCACGCCAGAGACTTTGAGGGTGCGCTTGCAAACCTGCGGGAGGTCTTCACCGTCATCCGTCAGGCTGGGCTCCGGCTGAACCCGGCAAAGTGCAATCTGCTGGCCAGAGAAACGGCGTTCCTGGGGCACGTGGTCAGCGAACACGGGGTGTCCACAGATCCGGCCAAGGTATCGGCAGTCCGGGACTGGCCGACGCCCACCACCGCCAGTGAGCTGAGGAGCTTCCTGGGGCTAGCCTCCTATTACCGGAGGTTCGTCCGGGGCTTCGCCACTATCGCCAGCCCGCTGCATCGGCTGACAGAAAAGGGCAAGCGATTCGAGTGGTCCAGCGCCTGCACCACTGCCTTCCAGCAGCTGAAGGCGGCCTTGGCCGACGCTCCGGTCCTGGCTCTCCCCGATCCCCAGCAGCCTTTCATCCTCGACACCGATGCCAGCAACGTGGGGGTCGGAGCCGTCCTCTCCCAGGGGGGGGAGGCAGGTGAGAGAGCGGTGGCTTTCTACAGCTGCAGTCTGAACCGAGCAGAGCGCAACTACTGTGTGACCAGGCGGGAGTTGCTGGCAGTGGTCCTGGCTGTGCGGCACTACAGACCCTACCTGCTTGGCAACCGGTTCACTCTGCGCACTGACCATGCGTCTCTCACTTGGCTGCTCAACTTCCGGCAGCCTGAGGGTCAGGTGGCGAGGTGGCTGGAGGTGTTGCAGGAGTACGACTTCGAGATCCAACATCGGCCGGGGCGACAGCACAGCAACGCCGATGCCCTCTCCAGGCGACCCTGCGCTGCAGAGGAGTGTCGTCACTGCCAGCGTCAGGAGGAGAGGGAGCGAGGACCCGAGGCAGCCACCGCCCGCCTAGGAGTCGACAGCGCAGAGGCAGAGCAGCTGTTCACTGGGGAACAGTTACGCCATCACCAGGGAGCCGATCCTGTGCTATTAATGGTGAGAGGCTGGCTGGAAGCTCAGCAGCGTCCAGACTGGCCAGCAGTGTCTGCAGAGGAGCCTGAGGTGAAGGTCCTCCATTCCCAGTGGGGCAACTTGGAGCTTCACGACGGCGTGCTGTACCGACGGTGGCGAGCGCCAGACCAGGGGTCGGACAAGCTGCAGCTTCTGGTTCCTCGCGCCCTGCGGCCCGAGGTCCTCCAGCTGGTCCATGGAACGGCAGGGGCTGGTCACTACGGCAACACCAAAACGATTCGCCGTCTGAGGCAGAGGTTCTACTGGCCTGGCTGTCGTCAGGATGTGGAGCTCCACGTCCAATGCTGTGACACCTGCACCGCCCAGAAAGGACCCTGTCAGCGCTCCAGGGGTCCGCTGCAGCAGTACCTGGTGGGAGCCCCGATGGAGAGGGTCGGGGTGGACATTCTAGGGCCGTTTCCCCTCACAGAGTCCGGTAACCGCTACGTCCTCGTTGCAATGGATTATTTCACTAAGTGGCCAGAGGCGTATGCGGTGCCGGACCAGAGCGCTATCACATCAGCGCAGAAACTGGTGGATGAGATGTTCACCAGATTTGGGGTTCCTGCAGAGCTCCATAGTGACCAGGGGCGTAACTTCGAGAGCCGGCTGTTTAGTGAGGTGTGCCAGAGGATGGGAGTGAGGAAAACACGGACCACTCCACTTCACCCACAGAGCGACGGGTTGGTGGAGCGTTTCAACCGCACCCTGGCCACCCAGCTTGCCATCCTGACCAGCCATCACCAGCGAGATTGGGATCAGCACCTGCCTCTGGTCCTCTGGTCATACCGGACTGCTGTACAGGAGTCCAGCCAGTGCACCCCTGCTGCACTGATGTTTGGCAGAGAGCTCCGCACCCCAGTCGACTTGGTCTTTGGATCGCCGCCAGAACCGGAGATCGCTGGCGGCCCGGAGATGGACTATTACAGGCGCCTTAGAGAGAGACTCAGACTGGTGCATGATTTGACCCGACGCGCACAGAAGGACGCTGGGGTCAAGCAGAAAAGAGCGTATGACGCTCGCTGCCAGGGGCGCACATTTGCACCCGGGGACAAAGTGTGGGTGTATTGCCCGGTGAGAAAGAGGGGGATCTCACCGAAGCTCTGCAGCCACTGGCAAGGGCCGGGGGAGGTGTTGGAACTGCTGTCGGAGGTGGTCTTTCGGGTTCAGATGCCTGGTCGGCGGCGGAGGGTGGTGCTGCACCGGGACCGGCTGGCACCCTACCACCCGCTTGCCCCGACTGGGGATGAGGACGAGGGTGAGGACGACCCTCCACCTGTCATCCCCGGTGACAGTGACAGAGACACTACAGGACTTGGGACATTTTCAGACACTGGGGGTGGGGATCAGGAGAGACCGGCGCGTCAACGGCGCCGGCCTGATCATTTAAGGGACTTTGTTGCATGGACTGAGGTTAGTGGGGACACTTAAACCTCTTAGCGGGGGGCTGTGTAGCGACCCAGAGGTGGGGCACATTGTTCTGTTGGTGTTTGACTGTTCCAGTTCCTGTTATGTGTTATGTGGTTCTTCTAATTGGTTCTTTTATTTTGTAGTGTATATAGTTGTGTGATGTCAGGTGTGCTTCCGGGGGTGGGGAAGAGAAAACCCGGGAGAAACAGGCGGGAGATTGAGTGCTTCCGGAGTGACTGAATGGGGGAGCAGAGACCTGTTGTCACTGTTTGTTCTTCTGATAAAAATAAAAGAGTTGTTCACTCTGAGGCTCGTCACAGTATAAATATCTAGCATGATTTTTTTCCCCATGATGTGTTTGCAAAGTGTTCTTTAAATTTCTTCGAGCAGTGTAAGCAGATTGTTTTTCCTTCACTTATTTTGCAATCTAGAAGAGGCATCATATCTATTACATGAGTGAGTCATGTGCTCTGATACGCTGTTAAAGTCTTGATGGTGCAGAACTATATCACAAGTTTATCCCAATTTATCTAAGTGCGCATTTATGTGTACATTTTATAAAAACTCAGAAAAGAAACATTAAGCTTAAGTTTGAATCTGGGCATTTAGAATAATTTATAAGCACATTCAACCCTGAAATATTGGTAGGTGCATCAGCCTTGAAATCTATGTTGGCCAAAATCTCCATGTACATCTGCACCTACATAAAAAAAAGCAGCTCTGACTTGCAGCCAAAAGAAAATTGAGCCAGACTCAACTAGGCATCACTGACTTAATAAAACAGTGCACTCTTCTTCTCCTCTTCTGCTCTTGTAGGTAGTGTTCACGCCTGGCGATACGGGTATTAAATAATTCGATGCCTGTAGTTAAACGCTTTATTGTGAAACACAAGTTTCCAAAAACAGATTTCAGTGAAGGAATAAAAAGTTGTAGATAATGCAAAGTAGACCGTAGGTTGCATTCCTCTACCCCTCCCTGCAAGCCACACACATACACCCACCCGCCCACCCACACACGCACACACTAACGCACACTTTAATCACACAATTAATAATTAATCAGAGGTTGGGCTCAATGCTGTCGAGTCTGCAGATGAGAGAGCATCCAACTGCTGAGAAAGGCCCTAAAAAAGCAGGATTAACAACCCCCCCCAAAAAAGGATTATCAACAGATCATCATGAACCAATAAGCAACATGCCATCAGTTTAGGCTAAACCCTTATTAAATGGGAGAAAACTACAGATGCTGCAGTGATACTAGCATGCAGTGTTGAATCCATTTTTTAGAACCAAAAAAATAAATAAATAAATAAATAAATAAAAACCCAGCGACTCTACAGCTCTGCAGAGTTTGTGAGGGGGAAAATTAAGCTGTCTCCTCTATGTGACATTTTCTACATGCAAATATGGAAAAAATTGATTATGTGCGCTGTTTGCTGCATGTAAACACCATTAATAATACCATAACAAAATGGTTATGGAAGAATGTGTTTTCATGGTTTGTCCACCGTTGTCTAACACTAAAGTGCAAGTGTATTATACTTCTCCGGAATTGATCACGAACACACACGATTGTTTTGTTCAATTTATTTTTTCCCAGTGATGTATTAAATATTTTAAATATTTTCCAATGTGTTAGCAGAGTGAAAGTGAGCGCTTTACAGTCTGTCCTCTTTTTTTTTTTTCTGTTTTAGTCCTGCATTTTGTCTGTCTTCCCAGTGTTGCAGCAGAGAGCTGAGTGTTTACCCAGCTGTAATTACAACATGCACAATGACCTCATTCTGCTGTGTCAGTAGCGGTAATGTATAGCGCTTGATCTGAAACTGCAAAGAAAAATGGTATGCACTTATTTTTAATATGCTGACTACATTCCCGGCATTTTTTAGACATGGTCGTGACGGCAGATCAGAATTTGATATAAGCAGCCGTGCTCCTATTCATCTGACAAGGTCTCTCTGCCTTCATATGCATTCAATAATGTGAAATGATATTAGCTGTAGGAGCTCACTGACTGTACACCCAGGGTCTCACGGTGTCTCTCCGTCTCTGTCTGTATCATGTTCTTTATCTGTTCCTCTCCTTTACACACACACACACACACACTCACACAGAAGAAATGGAAAGAAAAAAAAAACGGGGGGAGGCTTGAACCATGGATAGCAACAGCAGCAGAGCAATCACACCGAAGCAATGCCCCCCACGCCTGGCCCATTAATAACAGTAATACGCACACCGCACCCAAGCCAGCACTGCCGAAAGCACCACTGACACTTTAATGGGCATTTTTTACTTTTGTTTTTAAATAATGCATGTGCTGCTTGTCAGCACTGCTTCACTCCACCCCTGGTGTGCCTTTGTGCAGCGTTCCTTTGTGCAGAAATTACAATAGAGACCTGTGCTTTCTGTGCTGCTTTCTCCATAAGCCGCATTCATCACATACATGGGGACGTCTGGGCGCAGTACATCACACTCCTGGGGACGTGTGTGGGCATGCATGTGTGTTTTTGTTAACGAAGGCTGCTCATTGGCACTGAGTTAATTACAGTAAGGGTCTTCCAGTGTGTCGAAGCTCAATGGACAGTGGACACCACTAATTTAGGGAGAGGGTTGATACAACATGCTTCACAGTGTCACACATGCTACTGTTTGATCTTTTTGATTTACCTTTTATTTAATTGAGAAAGTCTCATACGGTTGAGAGACAAACACATAACAGGATTCAGGTTTTTGCTTCAGTAGTAATTAAAATGAGTCCACATCCACCCTTAACATGAACATGCTCAAAGTTTATGTGCTTCACATCAAGACCAGTGGGTAAAACAAGTTATTTTATTTGTTTTCTTAATGCCTCTGTTTTTTCTAGCAGCCTTTAAAAAAACACACACACAATTACCACAACTCAAGGTTAACCATCAGCAGTTTGACAAACTGAAGCAGTCGAGTGGAGACCGGTGAGACTAGACAGGGAGGGCTAAGCAGCTCAAAAAGTTTCTAGAAACACATTTTTTGGAGGTTGCAGCTTAAAACGTTAAAAGGATGTACTCACTGTTGACGTCACTGGAGACCCAGGAGAAAACACAGGAGAGACCAGTCCAGCAGTGAGCAGCAATTTTGGTGACGCAATGACACCCATTCAAATCTGGTCAGCGATTATACTATTTACAGAAAGACTCTGATCTGAACAGTCGTGGTCGCTCTGTGTTTTTGTTTTGTGTGTTAGCCTCTTGTTTACTGTTGTTTCTTGCTTAAAGCAACGAAACACTCCTACATATATACCTGCTGGTAACTGAAAATAGATTAGGTTTTTATTTGGTTTGTGATCACACATTCTTCTAATTTGTTCCAGAGCAGGCTCTGGGTGCATTATGCATGATAAAACGTAATGGGAGATATTTCGAAAGCTTACAATTTAATAACCACTTACCTCTGTTAAAATCACCAAATGTTACAATTATAATAATATGTATAGCAAAGCCCCGGGAAGGCCACTTTACTTTTTATGATAAAAGTAACCCTTAATGCATTCAGAGACAGAAGTTAGTGGAACAGCTTGTCCAGACCAAGACAAGAAACAGCAGCAAGTTACAGACAATCATAAAACATTTGTAAAATCATAAATTAATCACAATATGGGTGCATCAGTCACTGGGACTAAAAGGGATTCTTATCTGCTCCATAAACCTCCTGCACACAAGCCACGAGGGCGGTTTGTTTCCCTGTTCGAGATGGTTGTTGGGTTAAAATCCTCACCCCACATTGTAGAACTAACTATTGTTTAGATTCTTGAATGAGAACGTGCATTGTCATCTGATTTTAAGTAATATCTTTGCTGTGCCATTTCCAGTCATGTGCACAGAACAGGTAGTGCTCTTGAAAAGGCTTGAAGTGATATGATTCTTTTTTTTTTTTCATGGCTTTGTTGTAAGATCTGAAGAATTTCCCTCTTTTCGCTATTAGGTTTTATTTTTTGTGTCTTTTACAGTCTTACTGCTGCATACTGCCACATATTACACCTTGTTTGCTTATTTGCACTGTGTTGTTAGATCAGATGTGCAACTTCATTGATTCCAGACAAGGTACCTATCTGTATTCGTCATTACATGTAAGGTCAACGAACTTCTGAAATCAATATTTATAAAAATCAATGCTGCATTTCCTGTTATTTCTCTTCCTGTGACTGAATTTAGCTTTTTTTTTTTTTTTCCCCTCTCTCTCAGAGTAAAGTGTCTTACTGATCGAGTGCATGCAGTTGCCTGCTGCTGCTTCCCTGTCTGTTTCAATGACGCCCACCTGTGTGTCTCTGTGTCCCTGCAGGAAACACATTGTGTAAGTCAGGAAGCATTGCTGTTTTCGGGAACGTGGTATACAGCGGACTGCTGAACGATCACCTCTGGCATTTGGGAGTGCCCCTCTTTACAAGACTGGTAAGAGCAGCAAGCCCCTCTGTGCACACTTACCTCCATTTTGTCTGAAGAGTTTCATGTGGCTCACTTGAACCCAAACAGGCTTCAGGTGCAGAATTCCCCAACGTCTCTAATGGGTTGCTTTTGATGCCTGCTCTGTTGACATGTCTTAGTTGAAGTTTTACTTCGCGTACAGGATGTGACAGTCCTGTGCTGTGAATGTAAGAAGAGGGAGCCCCACCACATCTTAGCACCTTATTTCACATCAGACTTTTAAAAGACTTCCGATGCTCTCTGAAGGATTGAGCTTCAAGTAGGAAAGTCCCATGTGAGCCGTAACAAAGGAGTGTCTTCTCATCCTGTAAAACACACGTGAAGCCATACTGTACATGAATTCATTTTTACTCCACTTGAGGCTGGCCTGGTGTGTAATTTGCACTGGAAAAAAAAAAACGGACTAAATAATTCATGGAATTTAGTTTTATAGGAAAGCCTAAAAAAAAATTACAGGATTTTAATTAAGAGCTGGAGCAGTCGAAGCCTGTGTTAAGAATTAATGATAAATGTCTATTCCTAATTGTCAAAGGGAAATTGAATGTTTGTTTTACACTTACTCTCGCTGGTGCTGGAATGTGAGCTACGGTACAGAAGGGATTCTTGTGAACGGCACGGACCGCGAGGATCTCAGAGCAATTTTCCAACGGAAAAAAAGAAATTCAACACAGCACTTTTTCTTCCTGTTAATTACCCTCCGTCTAAGCGGGTCGCAAGTTTTCATCAAAGTTTGTTATTGAGTAAATCTGTCGTTGTAGCTGTCATTTATGAGTTGGGAATTATTGTTGATTGGTGCACAAGGGTTGCATATAATTGGGTTACATTAAATAGATAATTCAGCTGATCTCATAAATGTCTAATGTGAAGGCTTGTTCGATTATCAATTAAAGTTGAATGGAGATGCAAGAGGCTGTTAGGATTCCAGTTGGGTTTGCTTGTGTTGCAAGTGGTAAAGCTTTGGAATCTCTCACACCACAACTGTAAAAGCCTGCAGCTTGTGAAGAGCACCTCAGAGCAAGGACAGGAATGATATTTGATATGTTCATGGTTAGAAAGTTACCTCACGATAGCTTCTCAAATGTCTAGAAGAAATATAGAATTTAGCCTTATATAAAATGTGCTGTCTTACAATTACTCCTATGTAGATAGTTCCTGTAATGAATCATTCTTAAAGAGGCAGTGCACTTCAGTATCAGTTTACCCACCAAGTTCAGAGATGCTCAGTGGTTGCATAATTACAAGTAAGTGTGGATCATCTTTGTCAAGCTCTACTGATGTATTAGTGATGTCATCAGGGTTACTGCAGCAAGCACTCAGGCTTAATACTGTTACAAACAGTAGGTATAAAGATTTAAACATGTCAGCATCTTCCAGGCAGAGAGGATCTAATGGTGAAACTGGATTGCATTATGGGAAATGTGGCATTCGTTGTTTATAAAACTTGACCTGGGGAAGGGACCACAAGTCGCTTTGGTCTCTGCTGTTTTAAGTTTTATTTCGTCTGTCACTTGCGAGCGTTAAGTTTCTGTGTAGACCTTAAACGCTGTTCACTAATATGGTACAATACTATCACAGAGTTTATACACTTAATCTAATATAGACCTGGATAATCACAGATTGTAGTCACAGACCACACACGTCACTCATATTGTGAATCAACAAAAGACCACCGTCACAGCATTAACATCCTTTGCATTCCTTCGTGAACCTTTGAGAAACGACCCAGCTCCCAGGCTGCAGGAGCACTTGTCGGAGCGAAAGGTGTGACTTCATGCTGTGACAGTAAGGTATGGCCTCGCGTAGGACTCAGTGTGCCTGCTGCCGACGTACCAGGTCTCCCCGGCAGTCGTATCAGCATGACACGCAGCAAGCCTTCACATCCCCAACACACAGCCTCTAATTACTGCACAGCACTGCCAGTTTGCAGCCCTGGGCCAGTACTGCCTGCTCAATGCCAAGATGTAAACACTGCATTATTAACACTACATACAGTCTGTGCACACGGCTATGTCGTAATATACTAGACACATGTCTACATGGAGACATTACTTTAGTGTGATTCTTTACATGGAGCCATACAATAGATTTATTGTTTCCCAGACAGTGAGCTCCAAATTCACCAGATGGGCGATTTGCTGCGTATAGTGTAATGTATGCTTACAAATTATGTTTAATGATGTCTTCCAGGGCTAGGAAGCAAAATATTACCCTTTTCAAGACTACATTTGCAGCCTGTGTGATAAAGCTGGAGTTAAAGAAACAAGAAAAGAAATACAGTTTCTGTTATTTTATGCATATTTATTGGCTGTGAAGGTGTCTTGATAGCACAACGCAATTTATGTGGCATTACAGTAAGTCATGGTCATCCTTTTTTCCCACAAAACAAAGCAAAGTGTAGTTGAGACTAAAAATTCCTTGATACAGACTGTCAAACTGTTTTCTGGAAATATAATTTCCTCTAAATGTTCTGTGCACTACCTGTGCAAACATGCAAAACTATAATCTAAATCAGCCAACTCAATAATTTCCCATGTGTAGTTTTTACTGAAAAAAAGAACAGGGATATAACCTTACTACTCACGGTGGGAACGGTAATCCTGCTTATGCCACATAGAACAGGAGCCATGTAACAAGTAGAGCTAGAGCTGCTGAGCAGAAAGCCATTCAGTTTTAACACATCATATTTCAAAATAAAAGTACTGTGCCAGCCGTTTGTTGCACTTCTGATTTTCTTTTCTTTAAATTTGGTTTTTAATCTTTCTGTTTCTGACTTGGGTCAAACACAATGTGTAAAAAAAAAAAAGCTGCTGTATACTGGACAGATTCTAAAGCCCCTTGAGGCACATTTGTCATTTCTGATATTAGGCTACATCAATAAAATCCAGTTTGATGAACCTTTCATTTTCCTGTTTCAGTGCAGCATTTCAAAACGGCATCGTTCTGCAAAGCCTCACTTTCATGGGCTGTGTTTAGTATAGAAATGTCAATACCTACCTGTGGAGGTAATGAAGCCAGATAAAAGCAGCATAGCTGTGGATCCTTGTCAGCAAGTTGTAAAACAGGTCACTCCATAAAGTGAAGTGTGTGATTAGCACAAACTAACCTGGGAGGCTCAGAATGGAGCCACATCTCTTCTTGTCATCAGGCAACCAACAGGGGCTCACAGCAGCTGAGACCAGACAGCAAAGGGCCAAATGTTTGATGAATGAGGACAAAAAGGCCGAACTAGCCATAACTATAGCACAGAGATCCACTGGGAGTTCGAGAGGTTTGGAGTGAGAGTGAGATCTCGGGGGCAGTCGGCTCATTGTCTCCTCTGTAGTCTTCCTAATGACAAGATCTGAGTGTAGTTTGACAGAAGATGCTCTGTAAGTAGCAGCGCACCACAGAACAGAGGTGAGATTGTCATAAAATATTAAGACAACAGATCTTGAGTCAGCGAGGGTTGGAGACAGACGGACATTTTAGGCAGAACACGCTCTGTGTGAGGCCTTCACTTCCTCCTCTCTTTGAAAGCTCTATCTTTATAATGGATGGCAGAGTCTCCGGGGAGTGTCTAGACTATGGTGGGAAATCTAAATGGTTGGGAAAACCACTCGTATCATTGGTTAGCAGTGCGGAGCGACGGGAGAAAGACAGGAAGCAGGGAAGACCAGAGCTGCGCCATCTTAACCCGAATTCCATTTTTCATCTGTCATCGAAGGAGATTCCAGAAAGGAGACATGGGGATGATGTGATCCTAAGATGCCCCTAGATTGTTATTTTCTACCTTGTTTTCCTAATCCCTCCAACCCTAAGAGCTGTTAGCCATGATGCTCTCTGTCTACATCCACACCACCCCCGCCTGTCTGCCCATTTCCCTCCAGTCTCTCCCACTTTTTTTTTGCTTCCACCCTTTTTCTTTCCCTCCTTCTCTCCTTCAGTTATTTATGAGCAGAACTTGAAATAGACTTCAGTATTTGATAAAAGCGTGATCCTTAATCCATGTTGCCTGAGAAGTGCATTTCATTTTTATTTCCCATCAGAGACTGATGGAGGAGTGCAGCGGTTACCCACTCTGTGATTGCTAATGTAAATCCATTGGGTTCTGGTGGACATGTATAAAGATAATGAGGGCGCGCATGTGTGTATGTATGTGTTAATGCCATCAATAAGAGAATTGTGTCTGTGTAGAGTAATGGAAAAGCTGGATGGTGATGTGACAAAGATGTTAGGAAAGCAGTGCGGCCTGAGAAATATATGACATGTCTAGATTTATCAGAAGTGCAATTCGCTTTTGGGAATAAACCATTCTTCTAAAAAAAAAACAACAAAATCACAGTTTTAGCAAAAACACTAATTGCGATTACTTGACTGCCAGGATTTCACTCCATATTTCAACGTTCACTTGGGCTTTTCTGAAGGAGGTGGAAAAATAAAATGAATGATAAATTTAAGATGACAGTTATACGCCATATGAATGAGGCCCCTTGTGTATCAGTACACTCAAAGCCAGCTGCAAATTTAACTCACCCTCCTTATGTGGCAATTACTGATGGGTAACATAACCTGAATATATCGCCTCTGTTCATTACGGCAATGTTCTCTATAGCTGGCAAATGTTCTTTAGAATCCTACAGCAAATTAGTTCATCCCCCAGGATGTCTTTTATTGAATGATCCAACACTAGAGGATACGGCAAAACCACTTGAGCTCTCCACAGCCTGCCCTGGTTGCCACGGGGTTAATATTTAAAAGCGCAAGCTCCCAGTCGTGTATTGATGATATGTTTTGAAAATTGCTGAGGCAGGCTCATTGTTACAATGCTGTCTCGAAGATAGCCAAGTCCCACCCCCCCCCCCCCCACCCTCCCTCCAACCTCCCGCTTTACCCTCCCCCTTTACAGCAGCCAGATGGAAAACACACCAAAGCTTGTAATGTAATATAGCTTGCCACACGAAAAGATGTTTCACACCAACTTCATGTGGCCTCTGATCTGCCACTATAAAGGTTCTTGTGCTAAACACACCCCTGGTCACTAGCCTGTGAGTTGGGTTGCTTGCAACGGGGTGGGGGTGGGGGGGGATAAAAGGAGAGGCTGCACAGGCACGCAAATGAAGACAGCAAACCTCAGCAGCTAAAAGTAGAAAACAAGTGGAAAATAGGTTGTGCCTCCCAATTGCCTGTGGCATACTTTAAGGTTTTCTCTAAGATCCCTTGGTTTTTTATTTTTTGTTTTGTTTTTTTTTTTTTCTTCGGCATTGTCTTCTTCTTCTCTTCAGTGAACTAAAACTGCCACAAGTTCAGTGCAACGTCTCAGACGCAGACAGTGAAAAGAAGAAAGAGGAGCGATCTGTTAGTCCTCCACTATCACCAGCATCATCATCAACACAAGCCTCTTCCCCTCCTTCCCTCCCTCTCCTCCTTCCTCCCCGCAGAGCTCTTCACCACGACTCCTAGCTTCCTGCCCCCCCCCCCCACTCCCCCCCCCACCCCCCAACACCACCCTCATACCCTGCACCCTCCCCCCTCCTCCCCGGGATGCTGAATTTTACAGTACCGTCTGCAGGATCCCGGTTTGTTCGGCACACTCCTCTATGCAGAGCAACACAGCTCCAGTGGAGGAACGCTGGAAGCAGCTGTCAAGCGCAGGCTGCTGCTGCTGTAGTTGAGCCTCAGCGCTGTACCGACTGATTTCACATTCACCAATAAGAGGCGGCAGAGGGAGAGAGAGAGAGAAAGAGAGAGAGAGAGAGAGAGCAGAGAAACAGAGGGAGAGTCTCGAAGTGAGTGGTGTGAAGAGGCAAGTGGAGTGGAAGAGTGTCAAAAGAAAAAAGAGGTTACAACACCTCCCTAGATCTCTTTCCTTTCTCCCGCATGATTTTTCCCCCTTTCTTGTGTTGGCTTAGGAAAAGAAGAAGAGAAAGAAGGGAGGCTTTTAAATTTTAATTGAAGAACTAACTGCTTGTAGAGATAGAAGCCAAAGAAGAAGAAACAGCAGAAGAAGAAGACGAAGTGGGGGAAACCTCAGGTCAAGCACCGCTGAACAGTTGAGAAGGAGGGCTGCACCAGTGGAACAGGGACCAGTTAAGCTCTCTGTCCAAACACTCGGACTCTTCCTGACGCCCACACTGGCTGCACTGGTCCCAGTGCTCGGCCCGACTCTCTTCCACCCGCCTGCCCACACCTGTCCCACTTCCACCATGATGATGTACTTTTGGGTGAGTACTGGAATACAACGTGTGGATCTCTTTTGTGCGCATTCTGCTCTGGTTACTGCAACGAGTTGTGTGTTGTGTTATGTTATGCGTCACAGTGTATCTCAGCCCCTACAGTATATACAGTGT
Organism: Anabas testudineus; assembly: GCF_900324465.2. NCBI lineage: Eukaryota > Metazoa > Chordata > Actinopteri > Anabantiformes > Anabantidae > Anabas > Anabas testudineus. Next base: position 5,834,678 of record NC_046617.1, on the reverse strand, counting down.
GCGTGTGTGTGTGTGTGTGTGTGTGTGTGGTGTTCCTCCGCCTCCCACATGCATGAACAGAGCTGATGGTTTTCCACTTCCGTGTGTTTTATTGATGTTGGAGGCTGCAGCCTGATGCTACAGAGGCCCGCGTGTACGTGTTGGAAGTATTCAGCCTTCAAATGGGAGAGGATGTTTGAGTCTTATTATTACCCATACTAACATCTTTACAAGTATTGTTTTTCAACTTTGACTGACAGTCAAACTACCCAGCATGCAGCATAACTGCATTTGAAGCCATATCGCTCGGATTTAACGTTAGCGTCACACAATTGAACCGCTCGGGGTCTTTCGGGGACACATCCTGACGTCCTTATATTTGTGTTTCAGACCCCTTTTCTGTGATGTTGTTTTTGTTGCTCGTGCATCTAAGTCGGCCAGAAATTCTCCTGTTTTTGTCTTTTTCATAAATTAGGCAGCATTAAGCACAGAATGAGGATGATTACACATTGTTAACCAGAGCTGGTGATTAATTCTGTTTGAGATCATGTGTGATTAGTCAGATTGGTTTTGTCTCGTTGGTGGTTTGCATTCTCACCACAACAATACCCGTCCAGTGCTCGCTACTTTTGCATTTGCACTCACTCTCACTGTAAATAATTTATATCCTCCAGTTTGGCTAACTTGTATTTTTGTAGCTTCACAGAAATACAAAGTAAATAAAATAGCACACATACCCAGCGATGCCCCTGTAATACATTCCAAGATGTGTCTGCTGTACAGTAGACTGTGGGTGTGTACGTGTGTGGCTCCTGATCGTGAGTTCAGATTTCTGGGCAAAGAGCATCTTCTTTTGTTGGGAGAGTCACTTTACGTGGATGACTATGTTATACATGATTTACTATTTGAACCACCTTTTTCCAAAGATCATAAATAAGAAGAACATGTTAAGCACGCTATGAATAAAAGAGCACTGGGTATTGATTTAAAGCTCAGATTTCTGGAGAGAGGATGTTTTGGGGGCCAAAGCTACTCGAAGTGAAGAATAAAGCTCATACCACAGGAATATTTTAGATTTTTTTTGTCCCCAAATTGAGTTCACAGGAAGGTGGCAGAAAGGTGTTTGGTTTCCACATAACTACAAGAAAATGATACAGCATGTAGTGTTTGTGGAGGCCTCACTCCCACACAGGCCTCCCTGATACTCATAGCACTTCCTCTTATGATGCCTCCTGGGTATTGCTGTTTATTAAAAGAGGCTCGTCACTGTCTTCTGGCCCCTCTAAAGGTCTGCAACTTTCTCTACCTCCAGTTTCATCACCAGTTCTTTCTCCAGCTAGTTGGAACAATGGCCACAGGCTGAATAGAGTGGAGCCGTAATGCTGACAGTGTAATGGCGCATGTACTGCAGCAGGCACTTTCTCCTCTCATATCGTTTTGTGCATGTTTATAGGAGAATGAGTTAGTGTCGGGCTAAATTATACAAATTTTGTCAATTCAATTTTCGCTCTCTTGAGTAGTGACATTATTATTTTGACTTGGCATTTTAGCTTTTCCCTGTACACCTCTAAATGTGTAGTTTTTACTTTGACGAATAAAGATACGTAATTACTGAATGATTGCAGGACCCCAAGTGCTCACCGGTAATCTTTTGCTAAAAATTTAAAATCGTTCATTCCACAACTGTGAACGTTTTCACCATTTTCCAACCAGGCTCTGTAGACTATTTATGAGATGTTAAAATAATAAAGCCACAACACTTTCTAGATAAACTCCATCTGTAAAACAATTGGTGGCATAGTGCTGAAATAATAATAAGCCACAAAGTGTATTAATCAAGAATTGGTAACTGACATCACTTTAGGTAATAAAGAGGGAGTCATTTGTCACAAGTCTTATTTATTGACTCTGTGTTCTTTAACATTAGGGTTCTTTATTTTTTTGTTTGTTGTTGTTTTGATGAAACACACATTTTTAACGTGCCACATTGGTCTCTGTGTAATTATGATGGGCTTTTGTGACAATGACTCATAGTCATTGAGTCATTGGCTAAATGACTCATGAAAAATGATAATCACATGAATACACAATAAAAACTTTATTTCAGACTTCCTCGGTTGCTTAGGATGAAAGTCAGCTTTAGGAAAACTTTAATATTAACAAAAAAGAAAACCTTTCAATGATCATGATGAAAAGATCATGATGCAGAAAATTAGTTGATAATAATTTGGACTAATCACCATTCGTCAAGAGAAAATCCCAAATACTCTAGTAAATTACATTTCGCAGGGCCGAAACATGGTTCACACAAGTGTTCAGACAAAAATGACAAAGCCTGGCCCAGATGGCACCAACGTGCGTCCCCCGTGAACATACTCAAGGTGTGATCTTACGTACCTGTTGAAGTGATCAAGCTCAGTCCACACGGTGGCAATATAGGCTTCTGAATGCTCGGAGCATTTCCATGAACAAAGTAATAGACAAACATGGGATCCATGGAGGAATAGGTACTGCTGCAGGCTACTTATCATGAAAAAAAAGTTATGTCAGTGTAGTATTTTCAGCGTCATTCCTGTCTGAATGAAGAAATGGTGACATATAAAACCTATGTGTACAGACGTGATGAGCTAGAACTTGGTTGAACTGGTGGTTGGTTTGAGCGGAAGTTAAGCCAAACAGGTGGAGTCAGCTTTCTCCCGCTGTTTCATGCTATAGCGCCCCTAGTGGCAATGATCAGACCGCAGCTCCTGCTCGCGGTGCGTAAGGATTTTTCAAGTGAAACACTCACGAACACACGTTCACAATGTGTGAAATAGAGATTGCATAGCTTGAATTGTTGGCGTTTGTGCATTTGGTAAAGATTTCGACTGTTGGCATCATGTATACCTGCCTGCTTGACTAAATTGTCCTGTGTTGTTAAAGCTACAATATGTCTCCTTCTATTTTATTTCTATTCTGTTAGTAGAAATAAGCCCAAACACTTGCGGAGAGGTGCTGTCAAAGGCTTCTGTGACAAAGACTCATTGAACAGCATGAAGCAGAGTGGATTGATAGCTTGACAGTTACCTTGACTGCCAAAAGTTGAAAATTGTAGCTTTACTGACCTGTTGGAACAAAGTATGTAACAATGTGATATACATCTCAACTAACTACCAAACCAAAGCAGTCTTTTTCACATTTTTCTGGCATGTAGTAGACTAAAATATGTTTCTATTCTACTAGGAAAATAATCAGAAAACAGATTGTGAGTGTTTGTTTAAAAAAGATTTTGAGGTTAAGTAAGAATTAGCAGGATTTATATAATCTTAAAACATTTAAAGGTCCCAGCGTCAAACTACACTGCATCATCTCACCTTGTCAGTTTGTTCCGTTTTGCTGCACCCCCTAAACTCTACTCAGCAGCAAACCATTTGCAACATGAAGAGTGAAACTGCAAGAGCATTGCATTACACTTGTCATTCCTGAGAAAAGGAACATCACAACTGGTGCATGATGGCAAGGATTTGTCACCCATCCCTGGTATCTACAGTTTGTGCGTGTGTGTGTGTGTGTGTGTGTGTGCATGTGTGCGCATGTGTGTGTGTGTGTGTGTTAGCCAGCCAGCTTTTAGCTGCAAGAGGAGGGTGGGACCGCCTCCTGTTTGAACTGCAGGTGGTGAGCATTACCTGCGGTCCCTCCGGAGGCCTGTCAGCCGTGCATCAGTCTGGGGAACCTGCAAGCTCCCCTCATTAGAATATTTATTCACCAAGCAGATGTTCTTATCCAGGGCAATTACCTTTGGCTTACATTTCCCTGTTGCCCACTGATATAGATGAATGTGTATACAAAGACGTCCCACGTTATGCATGGGGCCCCTGGGTGCCACCCACCTTTCTCCCCTGTATGTAAGGCAGGTCTGGTCTGCCACAGTGTGCAACCCAAACCCAACCTCAACTTCACTGTGGTAATTGGAGGAAGTGGAGGCGACTCTTCTGTGATGGCCACACAGTGATGGAGAGATGGCCTGTATATCATTTTCTCCACCCGGCTGTTCCTTTGCATTAGAGACAGAGAGAAAAGAGAAGAGGCATGGAGTGGAGAAACCATGCATGCTTCTGTCCTCCCCTCAGTGTGATGAATAATTTAGCAGTGCAGGGCCCTTGCTGTCGAGAAGAGATGGTGGTAATGGGGAGACTGGATATATATGGCATGGCAAGGAGCAATGGTTTACGTTAGACTTCCACAACCAACTCACTTAAGTGTGCCGCAGGCTGCTCACATGGTGTATTTGGCCTGCATTAATGCATTGTTTTTTATCTGCAAAAAAATAAAACATTGACAGAGATGTCCACAAGCAGCGGCGTAAAAATGAGGAAGGAGCTGCTTTGAGGCTTTGGAGCAGTGGTCATTAGCTGGAGTGGATTCCCTTGAGGCAGACGTTCAGTCAAAGCCTTTATGATTTGGTCATACGGTGCGTTATATTGCAAATTGTATCAGTATGTTAGATTTAGAGATGAAGATGAAGAATGGCTCAAAGCGCTCCTATATCTTCCCTTATTGCGCACGGTGCATATATGTACAGCGTGTGTTCGGGTTACAATGGATGCATACGTTCTCAGCCTCTGGTGAGACATTACAAACCCACACACTGAGGTTTGCAGCCTAACCGGCAGACGATGTTGTAATTCATGGCGGGCGGTGTATACAGGCAGAGCTGATCAGCCATTCTGGTCGGAAGGGCAGCGAGTCCAGGCCGTCGGTTTCATATTGCAAGATGAAGTGCTTGCGATCGTTTGTTAATGTATTAATTGATCTGTGTCCTCAGACAGGCAAATCAGGAGTAGTGTCACGTAGACTCTTTAGTACTCCCCGAGACGCCTTCATTAGCTGCTGCTGGCCAGCTCTCCACCCCCATTACAGGGCCACGCTGCCACACACTTTACCTGACTGCTGTAATAACTTTAGACATTTCTATCTCCCTGGCAAGTCCTCCGACAGCCAGAACAGTTTGGGGGATTAACATCAAATGTGAAGTGCTCCTTTGAAAAGCTTATAGTGCAGGTGATCCACTCTGTGGATGTCACGTGGCATTGTTTTGTCTGTGTTGTTGCTCTCCTTCTCTTACAAGCCCCAGTAACGGCTGTTGCAATCAGTCATTAGCTTCCAGCTTAGTGTATTTTATAATCTGGAAGCCACACATGCCTTTGTAGCAGAGATGATGTAACAGCTCTGCTACAAAGCCAAAGTAAGAAGGCAGCGGACTCAGTACATCTAGGAAACTATTTAACCATTAATACCAATGAGATTCAAGCAGTGTCATCTGGTCGGAAATTGTGAATTCTTCCAGCGTAATTTCGGCAACGTAGACGATTCGGAAAGCGTTTGGATACCGCCCTGTGTGCGCCAGCGGAATCATACGCCATCAGCAGTTTTGACGATAATTTACCAAAGACTCTGTTAGCTTTTGGTCTCTTCCCTGTCAGGCTAATGGGTCTAGAGCCCAGCTAATTGTGATTAGACCCTGACAGCAGGTTTTACTTGCAGGATTTTCATGCCACAGTGTTCTTTGATATTAACTGCACAGCTGATAAAGAGATTAGATACAGAAGGAGAGGATGGAGAGGAGGGCATAAGGAGGCGGTGCGGGGAGGGTGGGGGGTTTGCGGTTGGGGGTGGTTGTTCTTAAACTACAGAAAGACACCTACACGGGGGAAATCACTGGTGAGTTTAGCAGAGGAAAATAGATCCGGACGCAGTAAAAGCCTTGCGCTCGCTTATTGCACCTGCTATCATTAGCGCTTTTGTACACATGGTCAGCCTCCCAGGGAAAAGTCATTATCCAGCTGTGCCGTTATTTTTCTGCTGTTTTCTCCTAGTGGAGTGTGACTTCAGGGCTATAGCCAACGCACCATTTAATGCCTCCAACACAATAAAGGACTCTAGCCTTAATGATGTGGGATTGGATGGCCATGCCTCAGGTTGTCCAGGGGCTTGTGTGCTGTTACTACTGCAAGCGGCCATTTTGCCTCACTGCTGTTGAGGCTCCGTGTCATTTCAACTCCAGCCATTGCAGATGATGCAAAAAAAAATAAAAGTCCAATTTAATGATTAATAGGACGCCACGTTGTTTAAAGGGTCCTCTCTCTCTCTCTCTCTCTCTCTCGCTCTCTCATACTCACTCACTTGACGAGAGTGAGGGACCAAAGGAGTGCAGCTCCAACAGCAAAACAATGAGCAGTGGAGGAGCCGGCGGAGTAGTAGGGTGGAAAGTTGCCAGCACACACCAAGTTGCCAAACACGAGGTGATATTGTCTGTTTTTCACTCGTAACTGAGCGAACAAACCCGGATGAATCACACGCAGAGGGATGTGTGATTATGCAGAATAATGTTTTAAATTAAAGCAAAGCTGGCATTTTACATCGTACTGAAACATCTTATTAAATATTAAAATTATGGCTTCTCCAACAAATGGGGATCCAAAAAAAAAAAAAAAACTGGAGCAAACGTTCAAAGATTTTGCCCCAAATTCCATGCCGTCTTGAACCTAAAAATAGACAAAGACATCATTTGAGCATTGACAGTAGGACAACAAGGATCTCAGGATCATAGCGTGTGTCATTTAAGCCTGGGAGAAGCAGGAAAAAAGTATTTAGATGCTATGGCCTAAAAATGTCCCCCTTCAGTTGATCTAAGGAAAGAAATGGCTTCTCTCAGCACTGATTCATATGCAGAATTTTTTTTTTTTTACGCTTGTGTTTCAGTTCAGAATCCACTTGAACAGAAGTATCTACTTTAAGTGAGCTTTTCAGATGCCAAATGCCGTATACTGGTAATTATGTTTCCCTATTTTATTTTATTTATTTTTTGTTTTTTGCGGTTGGCCTGTTGCACTGCTTGTAACTCCAGAGGTCTCTCATGGCAGTCCTTCATCCTCCTCGGCACCATTGCAGCAGAAGGCGTGTGCATCGCTAACACGCCTGTGCCATAGATATGCCCCGAAGTGTCAGTTTTCACGTACGGAAAAGACTGGAGGAGAGGCCCCCCGTGAGAACGGCAGCAACGTATCCACTGGCAACCTGCCACGCATGATAAGAAAAACCACTTCTGCCCCTCTCATAGCAACAAATGTAATTTGTGCACTTTCTACTATTTTACTGTATACCCAATTATTCAAATATAACCATCAAGTTGTATTCTTTATTGTTAGAAATCACTAACGAAAATGACTGGCAGACGTATTTGTAGTTCATGTTGTGCTGATTTTGACTCAGTTTGATCTCAACCTTATATCCCTGTATAACTCCTACCCAAGCATCCACGTTCCTAACACATATTGAGCTGTATGGTGAGAAATGAATCTCAGTACAATGCGGGTTTCACGATACACAACAAAAATCAAGGTTTATATGAATTAAAAAAATCATTTGCATTGTGTCTGATGACGTCTAGTGAGGCCTGTTCTACAGTACAATGATAAATAGTGGTTATCTGGTTTGATTCTGCTATATTTATGCTCCTTATAAAAAAGTGGTGAAAGCTTGGAAATTGGATTCTTGGTCTTTCCTAAATTACAGTATAGTTGGATAACTGAATAATAATAAAAACAAGATTAAATGGTCTACAAAAAGTGATCTAACCACAGCGAGGTGGTAATCTAGAAAGATTACAGTATTCACACTCGCACCCACAGCGGCGTGTTCATATGTATTTATGTTTACGATTGCAAAAGCTCTATTCAAAGCTTGTTATATACTCTTCTCAATCAGTCCAGGGGAATATAAACCCCCCGCTGTCACGTAAAAGGGGGTTAAGAAACAGTGTGGCACATAGGCTGTAAAATTAATGGCAGGAGAGTGACATGAGTGTTATAGGTTATTGACCGATTTCATGGAATTTATGACCCTAATCAAGAGGCAGTGTCAAAGGGAATGAAGCAAATAAGAGTAGCACTGACAGCAGGACCATGCTGCGGCCACTGGACACCACAATTTGAGCCTCCCCAGTAAATTGTGGCTGATACTTTATAAGTCTCTGTGGAGGCTCTTTTCACTCCGGTTGCCCGAGTCCCGAGGCCGTGCCCCGGGCCTACCTCCATCCTCCGGGTCAGACACAGCCAGCCTCGGCGAATGATGAGAAACACTGATTCATCTCACCTCGTGTCAGCCTTGTCCTCTCTCTCTCTCAGTGTCTGTGTGCTTATGTGCGTCCATACGTGTGCACAGTCCTGTCAGTGTTTTTTTTTTTTTTTTTTTTTTTTCAGTGTGTTTGTTTAGGTGGAGGTGTTCGTTCTCATGAACTTTTCATGGTCGTTATATAACCCGCTGTATATTTCCTACTGCTGGTGTCTGTTTCCATGCCTCATGTGAGCTGGTCAAAGCTCCTGTTTAAGCTTCGACTAGAAACGGAAATATTCAGCAGCATACAAAGGGCCGACCCATAAAGATGACTGAACTCCTGCTGATAAATAATTCTCAGTGATAACGTTCTATAATGCGACAGAAGTGTCACCCCCCAAAAAAAAGCACATATATATTTATGTAAATCAATATAAACAAATACAGACGAGAAGACTTGATTGTGCGAAGAATCCAAACCCTGAATGCCTCTTTTCTTCCTTCGGGTTTAATCCCTAACAACCAGTGGATGGTTTGTGCATCCAAACTTGTTCCTCTGATCATGAATATGTCAAACCAGAAGAGAAACATTGCTTGTAGTTGATGCATCATGCAGCAGTAGATTCCCCAAAAAGCTACCAATTGTCACCACGAATCCATGAAAAGTGACCTTTTTTCCCTCCAGTTTTACATTATCCATACATTTCCATTTTTTTTTTTTTTACAGTGCTGAGGCAAAGAATGCACCATCAGCATGGTGCATATGCTGCGTTCACATCATATTATGTGCAGCCGACTTGGAAAAACTGTTCATGTCAGCCTAATAGTTGTAATTTTGTGTCAGGGATGCTGAGAATATGCGACAGCGACACCGTCTCCCACTTGGTGAGAAGTACTGCCCTACTGTAAAGTGTCATGGACCACTCGGAGAACAGCGGAAAACCCACCATCTCACCCGTCACATATTAATGCGAATACAGTCAATTCAGCTCATTTGAATGGAGCTGCGCAGCTGTCTTCCTGTGTTAACAATCCAGTGATGTACAGCGCATATATGTGTTGTGTGCACACAGGGTTTGGACATATAGGCTATAGTGGAATACAAGAGCGCTCACATTAAAAATGACAGCATTAACAAATAGTGCAACTTACCCTAATAACAACAGTTGACCTGCGCCATATGGCTCTAAATAAAGTGAATGAAAGCTGAGCAAAGACTGCAGGAAGCTGAACCCTGACTCCAAACTGTTCTCTTGTATCTGTTGTTCAACTGCAAATGCTGAATAGAGACAAGGAAGGACTATTTAAAACAGGCTCACTTTACCAGAAGATGTTTTCATTTGTCTAAAAATAGAAGCTGACATTATCTCGTTGTCAACAACTTGGACGTTTGGACCTCCCGACGCGCTGCGACTCGGTGCTGTTTGTTTACTCGAGGTCCTTCAGGCTGTGTGAGGACGGTCAGCTGTGGCGACAGTGCCTCCGCCGTTCTGCCCCAGCGCTCTGTGGCTTTGTGCGGTGGCTTTTGTGCGGCGCTCTAACCTGCTTTAAAAGCCCTTTTAGTGTGGTTCTGACATGCTGTGCTATCACATCGTGGCCTCTGCAGAATGTATAGAGCCATTCAGACACTGTGCAGAGTGAAATGAGTTTTATCCAGCAGTTGACGATTGAATGTAATGGCACTCTCTCCGGGGAGCAGAGTTTTCTATCCACTGATGTTCACGCTGATACGATGCAGCGCTCCCTCTCCACCGCTGAGGAACAGCTTGGTCTCAGCTCTTTTAAATTATGCATTTTCATGGCTCGAATATGGGAAGAGAGTGCGCCACGTTTACATTAAACAAAACGGATGAAATGTCTTGCGTGTGGGATAATCTCCGGCCATATGGATGTATTAGTGTTGCTTCTCTTGCATCATTATCTGAGGAAAATACCAGGATGAGACGTTGTTTTGCTTGAGTAGAAAAAAAAAATAAAAAAATACAGCCGTGAATGGGAAATGATGTTGCATGAGCATAGAATAAATAATACTCGTGTATGTCATTCATTGGGGGTTTGAGAGCTTCGGAGACAACTTAATCCCAAGAAACGACAAAGACAAACAGAAATTAAATATCTCTTGTGCGCTGACTGATGACATGCAGGCTGGCCAGCGTTTTTCATATAGTGATGAAGACATAAACAAGGACAGCCCTCTCTCCTCTTCTCATGATCAGCCATCCTGTTGGTATTGGACAGAGGGTGCGCTGGTATGCTTTTTAATTAAAAAGAAAATTCAATAACCTTATCAAGACTTGCCATTTTAGTTTGAGACATATTGATCGGCCGTTCAGTTATGCAGATCTGCCGCTTTCATCTTCTGGGCAATTTTGCATGGTGGCCTCTGGTTACTGAAAAGATCTCATTTCAGAAAATCTATTTCATATATTATTCAGGTTATGTTTAGTTTGGCTTACAATACAATATTCAAATATGTTGCCGTGTACGATGTGTCTTAATATCAAAGGACGACAGATTAGAGGTTTGAACAGAGTCAGATCTGAGGCTGACTGAGTGTTTCACACGACTCGGTGTATTTTTAAGAGACATACAAGCACACGACATTAATCCTGAGTTTGCGAAGCATGTGTGAAGGTGAACGCTGTCACTAGAGATTCAGGACAAGATGGACAAACTCCTGCTAGTGAGAGAAGGGAAACTGTGCCACTGATGATCTGTCACAGCAGTAGGCTAATTGCCCACACACCTCTGTGTATCTCTCTCTCTCTCTCTCTTTTTTTTTTTTTTTTTTTAGTTCAATATGCCTGCTAATGGAATTAAAAACATGTTGCCAGGGGTCTTTGCAATTTGGAAAATAAGTCCATTAAGTTCATTAATTTAATAATGGGCAATAATAATGAATAAAAAGTATTGCTCAATTAGAGGGGAGCGTACGGTTGGCTGTTTCACATTCATTCGAAATCACCTCAGTGTGCAATAGCTTAATGAGATTATAATGGAATTGATATCGCATAGGTAGTGAATTAAACCGTTACCAGAGAACCCATTAGGAATGAATTTCTAACCCTGAAACACTTGTCACAGCTAAAATAGGCTTCTACTTTTGTTATTAGCCTTCACTAGAAGTGGTCTCAACTAGAATACAGAGTGTGAAGGTGAATGTCTTGCGATGGTGAGGATGATGAAACGCAGTGATTTTCCTTGATGTGTGTTAATAGCAGTGAATGTCAGGCAGTCCCTCAGTATTTGTTTGGTATTGTATCATTGCTGTATTGGTGGCATCAGCCCATTAATCCCATCAGCAACCGCCTCCTCAGGTTTCATAGCTTGTGTTTCCAGACCAGCAAAGCTGCTGAGGACTTCAGTTAAAATTACACAGACAGCACATTCATAGTAATCTAAAAAGGTCAGGATAAATTACACTGCTTATTTCAGTGAAAAAGGCAGGTAATGTGATCTGCTGTGAGTAGTTTTTCATGCTGGTCCCAGTAGATTCTCTCTGGGTTATGGCGCAGATTTGACTCTTTGACTTTTACATGCTTGACACTTCACGTCAATTTACCGTCTCTTTTTAAGACCAGCAGGCATTAAACGAGATGAACTTTTCCTTTTCATCAAGATATTACAATAATTTGAGGTGTTTTATATTCATAATGGCTTTTTTTACAGGAACACTTAAAATAATGTATTGTTGGAGGATGTTGTTAAAATCAGAAATAGATTGGTTCATAATTTAACTTTTCATTTAATACGGGTGTAGCGATACACCTTGTAAATCCACATTATCAGCGGTTTGTGCAGCTTCAGCAAGGCAAGAACGTCAGAATGTATTATTAGTGTCGCTCTTAATGTACTATATGTAACGTATAATCTGTAATAATTAATGGATTCAATCAAAAGTGAAATCTCTGCTGCTTGAAAAATGTGGAAACAAGATATTAATCAGAAAAAAAAAGAAACTCAAACAATTTACAGCACTTTGCAGAGGAGCTGACTTGCCCTTGGCTGACAAAGTGAGCACATTTTTTAGCCCTTTTTATGTTAGAGATACACTCCAATAAAAATGATTCAGATTGTCGTTTCTTTCCTGAATGGAAATATTGTGTTTTCGGATGGGGAAAAAAAATACAAATCTTGTGGCTACACTTGAAATTCTCCACATGAAATGTCTTTATGAATCCACAATGAGGCCTAATCTTAAAGCAACATTTTCAAACAAGTGGAAAATACAAGCGGAACAAGCCACAGAGTGAATCACACACTGCCCAAAACATACAGATGTGTTCTTACTCTGAGAACATAAGGCATAAGCCTTTGAAATCTCCTGATGCTGAGCACTGTGTTCTGCAACCTGCAACCATTTCCTTATCTTGAACCATTGTGGCCAAAAAAAAAAAAGAAAGAGGAAGAAGTCAAATGAGGATTTTTGGAGTTGGGGGGGGGGCGGTGTGAGAAAAGAAGAGATGACAGCACTGAGCATCCTAAAAAAAAAAAAAAAGAATGAAAGGAATTCATCAGTAAGATGTGGTTATGTGCGATATGGAAATAGGCGTGTGTATGTGTACGTGTCAAGCTCTCTGGATGTGTGTGTGTGTGTGTGACTGAGAGAAATGGGGGTTTTACAGAATAAAAAGAATGAGCTGTTTGACAAAATGACACAAGGAAATAAGGAAACTCACAGATATTCAAATTTAGTCCTGAGCAACGCGAGTGCTGTATATACTCTGATGTATATGTGTGCATATGGACAAATGTGTGTGTGTGTGCGTGTGTGCATGTGAGTGTGCTTAATTAATATTTAAGCCACCTTCAGCATACGCTGGAAAGGAAGTAAAGGGGATTGTGTTCTCATGGATCCCTTAATCCTCTGAATTAGCAGTTTAATAACAAGAAGCCATTTGTAGATTAGTAAGATCAAGCTTCCAAGATGTGCTTATGTACAATCTACTTAAATGCTTTGATTTTTAATGTAGTAAAACTTCCCTCACACACCCTGCATATACAATGAAACCGCAGTTGTGCGTGTGATCGTGCATTAAAGGCTGTTATGGAGCAAGACGGAGAATTTATAGTTTTGATTTTGATTTTTCATGTGTTTTGGTTAATTAACTGACCCACAGGGAATTTATAGATTTGTTGACTGATTAATTGTGAAAGTCTCTCTCTTTTTTTTTTTTTTTTATCTGAGAATTTGCTCTGCTTTTATTTACACTTACCAAAATAGTTTATTTACCGTACTTAATCTGTGGTTGAGAAGTGATGTTTGTTGCAGATGAAACTGGCATTTTCATTGTAGCTTCAAGAGTTAGCCTTTAACCATCTTAAACTGGTTTGGGAACAATTTTAACAAGTCTCGTTAGAAATAATCTTATATTTGCCGTTTTTTATGAGCTTATGTAAAAAAAAAAATCTGTTATTAAAACCTCCCAGCATGCACCAGAACACACCCATGAACTAATTTTATTCTTATCCGTTATTGTGCCTAGTCTTCTTGTGTTTTACCTATTTCTGTTTGCTTTCTTTCTTTATTGTTCATTATAAGCTGTTACGTGTGAATGCAGCTACAATGTAAGCGATGCTGTGTGTACAGTTGATGGTTTTCTCCCCAGGACGAACATATCGAGCGTTGAGGGGCTCAGGTATGAAAGAAGATAGTTCATTAATCCATAATGTGTCCCCCGAGTGCAAGAGAAAATGTCTGGAAGTGTTTCTAAACAACAAACAGAAGTCCAAAATGTTCACCATGATCAGTTCAGCAAGATACGAAAAGAAATCAATTGACATGAATACATAAACTCTCTTACATGGTCACAACTAGAAAAGAAATTAACCTTGCACTGTGAATTTGAAAATATTTGTTATTTCTTTTTCCTTTTTAATGCTGACTCATGGCTAAAATGATTTAGTGTAATTACCAGCAAAAAGTGAATATGTCACTGCAGGGTTAGTAATTATCTGATGTTTTTTATGCTACAAGATTTATTTATGTTCTGTAAACTTCTGTGGTCAGAAAAAAGTTTCAGACTTTTTATGTAAAGTAAAAGCAGTGACTGATCTTTTTGGCTGGTATTAGGGAACTGGCCAGTGAGTAAATAGCTTGTTAGTACTTGGCGAAGGAGTAAGAGACATGGTCATTTAAGTGAGCTTGCATTACTTGCAGCTTTGTTTTGGGTATCAAATACTCCATTGTCGCTATGATAATGTTTAGCAACAAAATAGTGTTGCTACATAGTTTTGTGTGTATGGACTCTCATTTAATCGTTCTGTATTTTTTTCCTACTTCTAAATAGCTAGTGGGATAGACTAGTATGATCACTTCACGGTCACACAACAATCTCAAAGTTTTTCTGCCTAGAAATTAAAAGTATTCACGTCTAAATACACATTCACATATGAGTTTAAACAATAAAAAGCCTGAATAGGTTGAGCCTGGTGTGTGTTCATAAACAGCATAGCAACTGTATGTTTCCATGTGCTTAGTGTAGTGAAGTGTGTTCTGGTCTTTTGCATCAACACAGCCCCTCTCATCTTCTCGCACACACACACACACACACAAACCACACACACACACACCTAGATGCCATCTCCACTATCTGTGCTCGGCGTCATCATTTGCCAGCGATGACAGCCTCCTCTGTTTAACCGCCGCAGATCAGAGTGTCACAGCAACCGCCGTGTTTCTAATCATCCTCGCGCAGAAAATCTCAGTCGTTGTTGGTGTTTGCTGATAGCGTCTGTGTTATCCCTGACTCTCCCACCCGGCCAATATCAGAGATTGATTGCTTTTGTCTTGTTATCAGGGTCGTTAAGGTGAGATTGACATGTGCTCACAGGATAAGGAGGCTCTGAGGGGCTCTCAGACTGTGTGTGTGTGTGTGTGTGTGTGTGTGTGTGTGTGTGTGTGTGAATGGGGTCTTCAGTACCGTTCAGTGGCGTGCCTTTAAACATGCATGATGACCTGCATGAAATGTTGATGATGAATAATCAGTTGCATCATGAAGAATGTAAATGGGTCAAAGTGACTTCAGTTTGTGTTTTGCCAGAATAACACGTGAGCAAATTCTTTTTTTTTTGTTTGTTTGTTAGTTTGTTAAAAAGCAGAAAGGGAAATTCTTTCCAGTTTTGCTCCACTCTGTAAAACCTGCTCCCGTGTTTCAGTCTCTCACTCCACCATGCTGACGGTGAGGAGAAGAAATAAAGACCTCAGACGAGCGAATGTTTGTTGCACACTGAATTCTCTCGGCCACTGTGCCTGGCTGTTGGCGAATGGGGTGGCTTCATGCTTTGCACACTAGCCACACATCCTAAATAATTCACACTCTACTTGAGAATTCTCCAACGGACTCACTGCCGCCATTAGACACTCTCTGGCTGCCAGTTTTTCTTTTTCTTCTCTTTTTTCGGGGGAGTGGGGGGTACTTGTGTTTCACATTCTGAGTTCAACATTACAACCTCAACCGCCAAAAAAAACAGAGGAGAAGAAGCTGGTGTGGTGTGGTGGGGTGCGAGGTGGGGTGGGGTGGGGTGAAAAACAAGTAATATCTTGGGTCGATGAAAGTTCATGGACAATCCAATATATAAAAGCAAGTTTACATGCATAACACTTCAACATTAAGATTTTTCACAGAGTTCAGCAGATTTTCCAGAACTCTCCCTCTACTATTTTTTTTAATCTGAGACGCCTCTTTGACAATGTCTCCCTCATGCAAAATGCATGAGCGCTTGTGGATCGATAACAGGCCCTTTAATCTCTCTACATAGACAGCTCCCGCGCTCAGGCGCTGAACCCACACCCATGGTTGCCACCGCTGCAGCCCAGATCAGAGGCCAGAGAGAGGGAGAAAGATCAGTCCGAGCCACGTGGGTCACAAACACGGGGGTCACGGCCCCCAAGGTGGGCCTGTTGACTGTGGAAGACACAAACTCTCCAGTAGACCATAAACAACACTTTTATGTAGAGTGTGTTTCTACTTTATGCTTTTCCCCCGAACATTAAAGTCTGCTTGCAAGAAGTGGTGCCCACTGGAGTTGAGGCTTGAAGAAAAGGAAGTCATCTCTGGTGCACAAAAAGTCTTTTGTTCCATCTCCTTGCCCATAGAGGACCTTATTACGTATTCTTCTACCCAGCTTTTTGTTTCGTCCTGGAATAAAAAATTCCAAACACACCACTGTTGCTGCTACCAGCTATATAAGACACACAGTGGCGGGAGACATAGTCACCGCCGCTAAAAAATAAATAAATAAAAATAAAAAGAAGAAATGCCATATTGTGGAAGTACTCCATTACAAGTAAACATTTTATATCCACTTTTCAGTTCATTTCCTTAAGTTCTAAAATTCTGTTATTATCGATAAAATCCCATAAAAAGGTCAGTAAATGTGTCGTGCTAACTTGTATTGTGTGTATCCAAAGCCTAATAACTCTGTGCATACAGTGCCATTGTTGTCCAAAACCTATTAAAAACACATCATTGAGCCACACTGGGAGACATCTTACATCATTAACATAATGAATATAAGTGATATTTTCATAGATTTGCCCAATTTTGCCTTTAATATTTTATAACAGTTGAATTGCCCTGGTTATTTGATCTTGATAAGGAGAAGCCGCTGCGTTCTTAATTTATTCTTGTATTGTATTGTATTGTAGTATTTCTAATAATGTTACAATGCGACTAAACTGCAAACGCCAATGTGTTTTTGTAGGGAAGATAATTGCAATCAGAATCCATTTACTGTTAACATAATTAGGATATGTTGACAATTAACGTAAACGGCAAGTTGATACTGAACATATCAATAAAATGTCCCTGGAAGATTTTTTTTCTGCCAAAATATCCAATCTTACAGTAAAATAACTAGTTTTGACTGAGAATGGCATTCTGAAATATTTTTTTTGGTTGTGCTTAAGCATGCAGGGCAGGTTAGTGAAAGATTACGGCCTGGACCAAAGGGATAGAAAACAAAACCACAATCTTTTTCACTAAACTTAAACAAACTGCTTTTCT